>NC_067398.1:59499006-59804006 GCF_016432865.1 Antechinus flavipes
ATTACATAGAACTGGGATAAAGGGTCCATTGAAAAAACATATAAACAAACAAACAAACAAAAAGATGGAACAGACAGTTGGTGAAAATGAGGGAGAATGGAAGGAAAGCCTGTGTTCTGGTGGTACCCTAGAGAAGTCAGTGAAAATGAGAAAGGCCCTCGGCACATTGGATGGATTTCCTAAAGCAAACCTATGGGAGGACATGGAAGAGCCAGACAGGATGACCAGTGTTGAGTAAAGTATAATTGTCATCAGTAGAGGGAATAACACATTGGTAAGGTCACAGATCTATTTGAACATATTGAATGATCATAATCACTTACTTTTTTTTTTGGGGGGGGGTTATATGTTACAAAGCACCTTCAAATTGTTTCTGGCTTTTCTCATCCGTAAAACAGGAGTAGAATTCTCTGCTTTCTCGATCCTTTGCATCTCTGACATCCTACAACTCGGCAATTTCATTTGACAGAGCAATGTTTTGTTGACAAGCATGCACACATTTGCATCCTTTAGGAATCCTCATCCAATTCTCTATGAATCTACCTAAATGCATTGTCATCCTTGAAGGCAGAGACTGTTTACCCCCATGTGCTTGTAATCCCAACACCCAGTACAAAGTCTTGCCCCAAATAAATGATTCTGAATTGAATCGACGCCAATTCCCATCTCTATCTTGTCTCAAAGATATCATCAAAGACTTTGTGAAGAACATCGGTGAAATTCAGATACGTTCTATTCAATATTGTTCCCGTCATCTATCAGCTTAATAAAGAAATGAGAAGCTCACATTGGACACTGGACTTAAAGCCAGAGGAATATTTGTAAGGAAGAAAAAACTAATGTTAAAATGTTTGCACTTGAAAGTGTTCTGTGTGACCACCTCTCTCAGGCAAGACAGGCCAGTGGGAGTGGAGGTGGAGATCATGTTGGTGAAGAGAATAATACTAAAAAGTTGTATGGTTATAGTTCTTTAAGGATTATAGAGCATTTTCCCCATCACAACTGTGTGAGATAGGCAATACAAATACTATCCCTCTTGTAAGAAAAAGGAAACTGAAGCTTAAAGCCAGATAATACCCGGGCTCCTGACTCTAAGCTCATCATTCTTTCCACTACATCATGGACATGACTTACATCTATTTCATGGGATAGAGGGATGGGTCTCCAGCCTTGTGCTTGGTCCTTTCACCAGCCTTCCAACAAGCCTGTCATTTCATGAGAAAGCTACCCTCCTGTCCCTGAAGCAGACAAGGAACTAGAACCAGTAACTCATCACCCAGAGGAAAATGAACTGTATGAAACATCCTGGGCCCCCAAGAATAAAGAGTGGATTCTAATGAACCTGACCGAGATGGTTTCCTATTCCTTCTCCAGAACATAGTTAATTAACAGTGGTTGTCCTTTGGGGTATCATAGAGTACTAGCTTTGGAGTCAGCAGTACTAAGTCCAAATCTTAGCTCTATTACCTCCTCTCCTGAGTGAGTTGGGCATGTAACCTGATCTGCCTGTGACTTGGATCTTCCTCAGTAAGAAGAAGGGGTTGACCTTGATAGCCTATCCTTCAGTCTCCCAGCTCAAGACCCTTGATCACATGATCTCTTGACTAGGGAGATTCTGAGTTTCTGACAGTTTACAGCACAAATCATTTTACTTCTACTTCAATTTTTTTTCTACTTACTTTTTCCACACATATTTAGACACATATCTCACATTTATATTTACATACATTTCACACTTATATGTCACACATATTTGCACGCTTCTATTTCACACTTCTATTACACATTCTTATTTCACACTTTTTTTTTATACTTTATAGGCCTTGTATCCTTGAGGTAAGCCCCAAAGACAGGTGGGTGCTTGGAATCCACACAGGCCAAATTGTCTGAACAATGGTTCAGCGTGGATCTGGAAAAGCATATATAGAGCCTAGGGCAGGTGACTAAAGTCAGCACTCTCAGCCCATTCATATATACACAAAAGCACATGCACACATGAATACGTATGTATATACACACAAATATATATGTGTATGTGTATAAATGTATACACATACACATATAATTTGGACCATAGGTTTAGAATTGAAAGAGGCCTTTAGGATCATGGACTTAAATCGAGAAGGAGTGTCAAAGATCATAGTCCAATCCTTTCATTTTTTAAATGAAGAGACTCAGATCACCCAAGATCACATCAGCATTTAGTCTAGTTCTCTCCTTTTACAGATGAAGAAACAGACCCAGAGAAGAAAAGAGATGTGTTTTATAGTCAAACACGCAATAAGTGGTCCTATGATCAGGTCCTATATCTATTCTGTGGTCCCACACAGAGCTTTATGTTCCCTTACAACCATTCCATCCCTCATTTCTCCCAGTCAACCCAAAGGTCTCCAAGGGAGAACAGGAAGAAGCCGCATACAGCGCAAAATGCATGAGAAGGGACTGGGTGGATGGGGAGGTTGGAGTACCTGAGCAACACCAAAGTATGCAATGGGAGTACCCCAAATTCCTAGACTCCCACCTCAGTGCCACAAACCAACCTTGTGTTTCTCTCCTCCCTGGGAGGCAAAGAGATGTGTTTGAAATATTTTAGTCCCTCCACAAGGGTCTGGCAGTTTAATTATAACAAGAGATAATGAATTTCCTTCTAGCTGCAGGCTCCGAGTGCATTAAGCACAGACGCCTCCCATCATCCCCTTTATAGCAGCTGCTGAGGAAAAATGAATGAGATGCAAATAGCCTACCTATGGCTCAGCTACTACCTGGAATGGGGCGAGAGGGAGGGAGGAAGCAGGATTGCAGAAAGACAACCACAGAGCTTTCAGCCACCTAAAACTGTGAAAAGAAGCAGATGGCAAACTCAAAAAACACATTTCAACCCCCCTCAGCCTTTCTGATGTGCTAGCTGGTCATCGTAAATTTATAGCCTCAATGGGAAAGAGATTGCCAGTGATATTTCATCTTAAACACCGCATCCTTCGTTAGGTCATTAGACACCATGAATAGTTTGTCAGCTGGGGCCTAGAGTCTTCCACCGGCCGAAAGTAGCACTTAGTACTTACGGTTTTCTGGAGCGGCCATAAGAAACGGGGTTCCCGTCCAGAAGACACCCGGGGATCAGCTTTGCCTGCCCATCCACACCCTTGTCAAGCCAACACTATCAAGCCCAGCAGCTGTCAGATCTAGAGTCTAACTTCCTTTTCAGCACAGACACGGAAAAGTACTCTAGGTGCCCACGTGGTAAGGGCACAGACTCTTGCCTTCTATGCCAGCTTCCCTGCTTCCCCACCCTCTGGCTCGGGCCCTAGGGACCCCTCCCAAACGGATCCGCTCAGGGACACGGGACGGACCGGCCCCTTCCAGTACCCCACCCCACAGAGAGAATAATAACTCTAGCAGACTCCACAAGGCACCCTCCTTAAAAAGCCTCTTGGTCAATAAATGAGACAGCTGCCTCTGAAACTCGGCTCCTGCTGGCTGCTCGGGTTTCTCAGCTTCTAGTGTTTCTCTGTGGTCCTTAATGTCCTATTTCCTGAAAGAGCCGACCTCAGGTGAAGCGTTCGACCCAGATGCAAACGGTGGCCTAATAATGCCTTTCCCACTCAGGAACTGAGAGCCCAGCCTGAGCCAGAGAACAAAAGGCAAAGCCCAACAGGTGGCTGGCTCCCCCAGCACGCCCTGCTCCACTTATTCTGAAAGGATGAGGCTGAACGAGGGCACTGGAGGGAGCCTATGTCCAGGTTCTGGAGGCTGCCAACAGCCCCTGGCCAGGACTCCCCTGCCAGGGGCTCTAGGCTCTGTCTGAAACCTGTCTCAGGTGGCTCTTGGCAGGGAGGTGGAAGACAAGACCTGGGCTGGTGTTTGGGGTGTTTTAAGGAGTGATGGTGGAGGTGTGTGGGGGAGTAGTTCCAGTCTGCCTAAGACCCTATCCCCTTGCCCCAAATAATAGCTCTTTTCCCCCACCCCCCTCTTTGGTCATCATATGGAAATGGGAAGTATGACATGTGCATGTTGTTATCACTTCCCCATTGGGCTTCTCTGATTTAGCAATTCCTCCTCCACCATCGAGCATTTCCCCATCCCCTAATTTCACAGTATCCATCACCTGAAGTTCACAAAATCTGCCCATTTACATAAGCAGCCTTTCCCCACACCCGTCTACCCCGGGGTTGGGACTACCCAGCCATTCCACTGTTAGTTAACTCTCTGAACTTGGAGAAACCAGGCTCCTATTGTATAGTATTAAAATTAGGGTGAAGCCCCTAAGATTCGGACCCTTTTGTCAGGCAGGTGGATCTGGTGGGCTCTAGAATAAGTGTCTTCTTGAGGACCAAGGGGTTAGGAAGCCACAGCAGCAATCTGTGAAGATGAAAGTACTAATCTTACTTCTCCTCACATGTCAGGACTGGTGACATACCAGTGTCACGAGCTGGAGAGATGGGGATGGAGGCTGGGAACAAAGGGCACTAGAGGACTGAGCAGGCCTTGACTAGGCCTGAGAGGAGACCCAGCCCCAGCCCCACCTGTCTGGGTAGGCTCCTTGAAGCCCCAAGGGAGGAGCTGAGCCTTTGGGGGGGGGTGATGAGACCCCTGGAGAACTTGCTCCTGCCTGCTCTTGGTGAACACTTCCAACCAGTGCCCTCAGGGAAACTCTCGCTTTCCAAATCATGAAGCCCACTCTGATTGCCAGCTCCAACTGTTCATTTGTTCTCAGCGAGCTTGCTGCTTTTCCCAAAATAACGGCAGATTCAAAAAACAATTCTGGGGCCGAACCTCAAAAGCGAGTCATTGAGTTGCAGGCTGTTCCTGTCTCTCTCCACAGACCGAGATGGTAATGATCACAGAGAGAGGGCCAGAGGATCCTAGACTTAGACATACATCCGCCCTCTCTTCTTACAGGAGGCAGGGATCTGGGCTTGCTCTGAGTCACCCAGCTGGTAGATGGGGTGGGATTTGAACTCAAGCCTTGATTCTGAGTCCACTATACCACCCCGAGGTAGGAAAATATCCCATAGGCGGAGGGAATCAGTAGTGAAACAAGTGCTAGGTTTGAAGTCAGAGGACCTAGGTTTAAGCCTGCTTCAGCCATTATACTGTCTGGGTGAGGCTGGAAACTTTATCTCCCCTAGCCTCTGTTTCCTCATCTGGACAAAGACGGTCGCAGCCTTAGATGGCTTCTGAGCTTTTTTGGAGCATCATATGATCCGATAATCTCAGACTGACAATAAGATTTTGACAAATTGACTTAGTCTATAAGCGTGTGTTTTGTTTTAATGTTTTGATAACTATTTCAGAATAATTGTTTTCCTCCATAATCCGAATTATTTTATTTATATATTTGGACAGATTATTTTGAAAAGGGGACTGCCCCCTTCCAAAAAAAGGTCCAGCAGCCCTGCTCTTGAGGAAGGATCCTGGAAATCTCCACCCGCCAGGATGTGCAAGCACAAACTCCAGGTCCAGTCCAGGGAGAGGGGTGGAGTTTAGCTCCGGGCACACCTACTCAAGGGCTAAGCTTTGCAGGCTCAGGGGCTCCCCGTGAGGCAGGCTGTTCCTGCTGCCCGCCCGGGAGGGTTCCCGGCTCCGGGAGGGTTCCCGGCTCCGGGGAGGTCGCAGCTCCCATTTACCCCTCCGCTTCTCCTCCCGAGGAAGTGACCGGCCACAGACGAGGGAAGGAGGGAAATTCAGAAAACGCCAGCTCCGTTCCTAGGACAGTTCTTGAACTGACCTTTGAGCGGCAGCAGCCCCTTCTGTCCATTGAGGCCGATTTGTTTTTCCAGATGTGAGGAGCAGACACGCTGGATCGGCCCTGACTCTCCTCCATGCCTCAAAAGTGGAATTTTCAGACGCAAGCTGAAAACTATGCACTGAACCCTCCAATTTACTCTCTGCGGGCTGCAGTCCTGCTGACTAAGGCAGCCCGGGCCGCCTTTTCCAGTTACTAACCCGAGGCCGTGACTGGGCACATGGACCAGCCTGTTCTCAAGGGCGAGGACCTCCGTGAGGGGTCCCCCCGTGGACCAAACCACGTGGGGAGGAACAGCGCCCACAGCAGCTCAAGCAGCCGCCCCATCGGCTCTTCCAGCGTCGAATGCTGATGAGCCCTCAGCCTGTGCCAGGTTGGCAAAGTGGTCGTTAGGAAGCTGGGCACACTAACCAAGCTGAATGACATGCTGCTGCCTGTGCTAACCGCAGGGGCTTCCTCTGTGTGTTTAGGGGTGCTAAGTCTAGCCTTGAAATGAATGCAATGCCAGTATCTGGCTCAGCAGCTGTGATGCTCCTTTATGATTGCTGCTTCTTCCTGGGGGGGTCCTGGGCAGTTTTGTCCTGCTCGGGTGGGCACCCAAGATGGCAGGTTAGGGAACAGAGAGATAGAGGATCCCATAGATTTCAAGATGGTGAACCTGGATTCAAATTCTCTATTATCTACTACTTGTATAAGCTTGAGCCAACCACACAAGTAAAATTATTTTATACACTTGTAAATAAAAAGCTATAATAATAATAATAAATTATTTACACAGTAGGACTGGCTCAGGAGCACTCAACATCCTCTGTATCATGGACCCCATTGGTAACCTGTATCTATGGACCTCTTCTCACAATCATGCTTTCGATGCATTCATATGTTTGTGAAGGAAACCAATTATATTGACATAGTTATCAAGATATTTAAAAAACCAGCTTCATGGATCCCAAGCCAAGGACTTCTAGGCTAGATCAGCTCTGAGGTTTCTGCTAGAAAGTTCTGTGATACCATCATCTTCTCTACTTCCCCAGGTTCTGTTACTATCCAATACTGAAAAGAACAGAGAGATGGATTGGGGAGTTTGAACTTGTAACCTATGTGATTCTGAGGAAGTCAACTGCTTTATGCTTTAATTTCCTCACTTGTAAAATTGGTACTGGGGATTAGGCTCCAAAGTCTCTAGAGTCCCTTTCAGCTCTAAATCTATGATTCTGTAACTCTATGAATATTATTCTGAAAATCAGGGAATCTCAGTTCCAGTCCTGGATAATTAAAATTGGGCATCTCTTCCATTCTCTGGACTGCAGCTTTTTCCTTTGAAAAATGAGGGAATAGGGTTTCTTGGCTTTTAATTTTTTTCATTTTAATTTTCTTTTCAATTCTGCTATTCTATGGAACTATGGATTTGTGACCACCAATCATGGCAGGATCCCTATCCCCCACCCCAGGAGCAGCCCAAAGAGATTCTGCCCAGGGTTCTCCTTCTGGGATGTGGGACTTTCTAAGAATGTTATTGATATAAAATAGTACCCCTTCTTTATTTCCCTTTTCTCCCTGTAACATCTGGAACAAATCACAATACACAGCATCGAGGGTTTCATTTAGTCATCTATTGAGGGTAGGAACAGTTTTGTTTGTCTTTATAACCCAATAGTTAGACAACAGTCTTACATATATATATGTATGGGTGTGTTTAGATAGAGAGATAGCAAGAGTTCGATAAATGCTGATTGAATTAAGTATTTATTTTCCCTCCTCTCTTACAGAGAGAAACTCCTAGAAAAGCTATCTACACCTGTGGCTTCCACTTCCTCTCTTTTCACTCACTTTTCAGCCCTCTGTAATCTGGCTTTTGACCTCATCACTCAACTGAAACTGCTCTCTACTTCAAAGTTACTAATGATCCTTCAACTGTCAAATCAGATGGGCTTTTAAAAATCCTTCTCCTTTTTGGTCCCTTTGCAGCATTTGACACGGTTAACCTCTGTCTCCTTTCTCCCCTTTTGGTCTTTACAACTTTGCTTTCCCTTGGTTCTCCTGTATCAGTTTAATTATTCTTTCCCAGCCTCTTTTTTTTTGGTTCCTCTTCCCTATCATGTCCCTTAACTTGAATTTATTCCATGGCTTTGTCCTGGGCTCTCAATTTTTTCTCCACATTCTCTCAGTACCTTCATCAACTCTTATACTTGGTTCTCCATCCAGACGACTACTAAATTCAGCCCTAATCGTTCTCCTGAGATCAGGTATGTACATTTGCCCAACAGATATTTCAAACTGGATGCCCTGGAGGCAACTTAAACCATGTCTGAAGCTGAAAGACAAATTCAGTTTGGCGTTATCAGCGGCTCCTTCCTTTTACTCCTGTGGAAGAGTTGTTAAATCTTACTTCTACCTCCACAATTCTGAATGTATCTGTCTTCCTTGCTCTACTCCCATGGTCTCCACTGTAGTTTGATCTCTCATCACCTTTTGCGTAGACTATTTCAAGAACCTCCTATGTGGTCTTCTTTTCATAAGTATCTTGTCTTTCTAATCCATTCCACACACAGTTAAGAAAATGATTCCCTTATAGGGCAAGTAGGAACATACTTCCCGCTTAATAAAATCCAATTGCTCCTTATTGATTTCCACTCTACAGTCAAATATAAACTTCTCTGCTTATCTTTTACTGTTGCTCAATCATTTTTCAGTCCTATCTCTTTGCGACCCCTTTGGATTTTTTGGTAAAGATGTTGGAGTGGTTTGCCATTTCCTTCTCTATTTCATTTTACAGATGAGGAAACTGAGGCACAGTTAAGTGACTCACCCAGAGCTAGTCAGTGTCTGAGGCCAGATTTGAACTGAGGAAGAGGAGTCTTCTTGACTTCGGGCCTGGAACTCTATCTATTGCACCACCTGCCCTTCACACCTGGCTCTGACCTACCTTTTTAAACTGATTACACGTTATCTTCCTATACCCACACTGGTTGTCTTGCTGCTCCGCATAAAGAATGTTCATCTCCAGTCTCCATGCCTCAGATTCCTGACATAGATTCTGCCCTTCCCTTTCCCTTCTATAGTCCTTTATTTCCTCCAAAACTCTGCTCAAATGATCCCATGTAAATGAAGCCTTTCCTGATCTTCCAAATGCTAGTGTCTCTTTCCTCCCCATGGCGTTCTCTCTACCTATCCATCTATTCATTTGCTTGCCTGCCTACCTACCTACATATTCATCCATCCATCCATCTATCCATCTATCTATCTATTCATCCATTCATCTGCCTGCCTACCTACCTACCTACCTACCTACCTACCTACCTACCTATTCATCCATCCATTCATCTGTCTATCTATCTATCTATCTATCTATCTATCCATCCATCCATCTGCCTACCTACCTACCTATTCATCCATCCATCCATTTATCTATCCATCTAATCTAATCTATCTAGGTAATTGTAAGTGACTTGCCCAGATGCATAAAGCTAGTATGTGTTAAGTGTTTGAGGCTGGGCATCCTGACCTAAGGGCTGCTGTTCTATGCACTGTGCCATCTAGCTGCCCCTTCAATTTAGTTTAAATATATGCTTGTATATATACATGCAGTCTCCCCTAATAGAATGTAAGCTCCTCATTGAATTCTCGACACTAGCTCTGGTGTCTGCCTTATAGAAGGTGCTTAATGAATGTCTCTTGATTGTATTCAGTTTGCATGATGGATTCTGGAAGGCTGGGCCTTCTGAAGGGGTCTCCTTGCCTCAGCCAGGCCAACCCCAACAGACCTCCAGCTTTCATTCTTTCCTTGGCTTCTCTGAGACAAGATGGCTGCTCAGACCGATGATATTCCTAAATCTTTCAGAACTGGAAGTTTTATGTAAAAGAGAGGGAGGAATGAGGGGAAGGGCCAGAGAACTCGGAGATCTCTGTTTACTCCAACTAGGCAACTCTGAATAGCAGCAACCACAACGTTGTTTAAACAAATAACAGCAGATATAATCCCTCTAATTTTTATTCTGAGACGAGTCTGTAGGGCCAACAGGGAGCTTTCCTGATGCTCTTGGGTGGAGGTAGGAAGGGAGTGATAACAGGGTGTAAGAGCTTCAGTTATAAACCAGCAAATGCCACCTTTTTCACAAAGCCTTTGATGATCCCCTTTTCAAGCCATCATTTTCCCTCTCAGACTTCACGTAATACCATACTCTAGTTCTCCATTGCCCTTATGTATGATTTTGTATGACAGCTGTCTGTATGTTATCTATCCCACTCCAAGACTAGAATAAGTTCCATAAAATCAGGGAATATAGTTTATCTAAAATTTCTATTTCCCCTACCACCTTCTGTAGTACTCTGAGCACAATGGGCATTTAATAATATTTGTTAAATAAATGGGTGAATGGCCTTAAATGAATTTACCTGCCTGAACCTCAGTTTCCTTTTCTGTAAAGTAAGGTAATCTGTAAGATTCCTTCCAATTCTTTAAAAAAATTATTATTAATTTTTTTTTAGTTTGGCAGTTGGGGTTAAGTGATTTGCCCAGGATCACACAACTAGTAAGTGTTAAAACTCAGGTCCTTCTGACTCCATTGCCAGTGCTCTATCCACCGCACCATCTAGATGTCTCGATTCCTTCCAATTCTAACATTCTTGGGTTCTAGAAGAATTTTCTGGGTCATCGGTAGTCCCAGAGGAATCTTTAGAAGTAGCCTTGGATGCTGGGCAAGCACGGGGACCTTCCATAGTGCACTACATAGTGTATAGAGTGTAGGAGATGTGTAGGTTTGTAACTAGAAAGTGCATGGAGGAGAGGTTTAAACCTCCCTAGTAGTTTGGTTACTAGGACACACCATCAAGACCATCCTACTATAGATTTATCCTGTGTAAATGGTGCTATAGAAGCCAGCACTCGTATCAAAGGCAGCCTTTCTGGGAGGATCTAAATTAGTGTTATCAATCAGTTGGGACACTTTAAAATTTTTTTAAATTTAAATTAAATTTTTAATTTTTAAACAGCAAGAAAGGGAGGATTCCCAACCCCCAGGGCCTCTCTGCTCATGAATGAGGTCTAGGGCAGCCGCAGAGCCCACTCACTCATAGTTAGTAAGTAAACAACATTTGAGGTTTGCAATCAACCAATCCCCTAAAACCAGAAAAACTAGCCATGGGGAAGACACAGATGCAGCCAGAGGAAAGAGAGACCACAGGGTACGGAGGGAAGCTTGGTGGCCCTGCCCCCATGACCACACTGAGGGAGGGAGGGAGGGAGAAAAGGAAGGAGGGAGAAAGAGGGAGACAGAGAGAAGACAGAGACAGAGAACAGGGGAGAGAGAGGATGGGAGAGAAAGAGAGGGAGGGAGAGGGAAAAGGAGAGAGAGGGAAGGAGAGAGAGGGAAAGGGACGGAGGGAGAGAGACAGAGGGAGACAGAGAGAGAGAGAGGAGAGAGGAGAGAGGGGGGAGAGATGGGAGAGACAGAGAGGGAAGGAGAGAAACAGAAGCAGAGAGAGAGAGAGAGAGAGAGAGAGAACAGAGACAGAGAGAAACAGAGACAGAGAGGGAGAGGGAAGGGGGAAGGAGAGAGGGAGAGAGAGTCAGAGACAGACATAGAAAACACACACACACACACACACACACACACACACACACACACACACACACGAGACAGAGGCAGACCAGGGGCCCAGGGAGATCTTTTCCCACCATTTCTGGATGATGATGAGAGCAGATGCTTGGAATCTCCCATTCTGTCGTGGGGAGTTCCACTGCCTCCTGCCAACAGGGGAAAATCCTCATGCTCTGGGCACGCCAGTCCAGGAGGGGTCCACGTGCCCAAGCAATTTGCGATCGTTTCCCAAGCTAATTTTGCTTCTGAACTTTAGGATCTTTCAAGAAAAGGTCATTAGCCTGGATCCTTCATCAGACCTTCTCAGGAACTGAGTCAGTAGTTCCCCCCAAACTTAATTCAACTAAGTTCAGGCCAGACTCAGAGAGATAATAACAATAACAACAATAAGATCAACAGCAGCAATAATGATGAATGAATAAATAATAAAGGCTAACATTTATATAGCACTTTAAATCTGAAAAGCAATTTGGATACTTTATCTCACTGGATTTTCACAGTAACTCTGGGGAGGGAGAAGCCATTATTATTCTCATTTTATAGATGAGGCCACGGAGTCTTAAGGAGGTTAAATGATTTGCCTCATGCTAGAATCTGGGACAGGATGCAAATTCAGGTCTTCCTAACCCCAAGCTTTCTCCCCTAGGCCACCCACCCATTACCCACAATAGCAGTGACGGGGTAAGGACCTTCCTACTAGACGGAGACAGTGACTTAAGGGACTCCTCAGTCCACCTTGGTTCTGGTGATGAATGTGGCTCAATGGGCACTGAAGACCAAGTTGAAGGTGCCCCCAAATGGAACTAGCAGAACATAGGCCCAAGAATTAAGGAAACAACTCCCAGCTCCTTTCCGTGAACCTGGACACATGTGCACTGAGTTATAATTTTTCATTTTTAATCAGCCAAGTAGGTGATGAAGTGATTAGAGCGTCAGGCCTGAAGTCAGGAAGACCCGCCTGGATTTAAATCTGGCTTCAGACACTAACAGCACGATCCTGGGCAAGTCACTTAACTCTGCCTCAGTTTCCTCATCTATAAAATCAGCTGGAAAAGGGCAAATCACTCCAGTATCTTTGCCAAGAAAACCCCAAGGAGGGCCACAAAGAGTCAGACCCGACTGAAAAAGCAATGGACAATTTTTAATCTGTACACATCTCATACTTGTCCCCACACATGCCTAAAACACGTGCCTTCTTCCTTTTCATAACCCCCCTGTACAAACATCTGTATCTATGTGTGGCCATACCATGTACCCTTTTTCACAGTTCCACCCAATACATTCCCCCGCCTTGCACCCACACTTTCGTATTCCTCCATGTGTGAGGTAACTTATCTGTTACGGGGAAATACTTTATACAGGATGGCCCACCCCGCACCTGACATTCCAGTGTAGACAGGCTGCACACACTCACACTTAGCTGCAGTGTGGGGTCCTCCCCCCCTCCCCCCCCCGTGTCTCCACCCCACACACCGCCTGCATTGTTTCTAACTTTTCCAAAGCTCTCCCACCGGTCCCGCGCTCCCTGCCTCCCCTTTTCCTCCCTGGCTGAGCAGCCACCGAGCCAGAGATCGGTCCCTTCTTGGTCTCTGCGGCCCCTCCTTAGCTGCCAGGGCAGTCCTAACGGTCCGAAGCTGTCATTTTAGGCAGCCTCCAGTATTTACAGCCTTGCTGCTGCATTTTCCAAATGTAAGCATTTTCCAAACTGTGAGCAGCCAATCCAAGATCCTTCTTACTTAACTTCCCCCCTGCCATGAACAAAAGGGGCCCTGACCAGCTGGCCAGGCAGGGAAATGCCCCCAAGGTGGGTACCACACCCAGGCTGTTAGCCTGCAACCTAAGTCACGGCTCTGCAGAGACCCCGGGCAGAGCCGCCGGTGCTCCTAGCCCAAAGCAAGCCAGCTCCCCTGCTAAGTGGGCAGCCCTAGCAGGAGGGGGGAGGGACTCAGTGGCACTGGGCAGCCAGCCCCCCGTACCTGACGGTCCTGACTGAGATGCAGTATTTCCACATCAGGTTCCACACAGCGCTTCCATCTCCCTTCATGTCTCGAGCATCCGAAGGAGACCTTGACCGGTCTAACACTTCCTGAGCCAGTGGAGCCACATCCAGGATGTTCTCCAGGCTCCCCAGCCGCACCAGTTTCCAGGCACCCAACGGTCCTCGGACCTGTGGGGAACAAACTCTGTTCCCAACTCTCTGTGTTTCTCACTTGCTGAGGGAGAGCCAGCTCTCTAAGCACAGGTCTCAAGTTACTTCCTTCTTCATGATTTAAAGAAAAAAAATGTATATAAATAGATGGGTAAAAAAAAATGTAGATGGTTGTACCACTTGCTGAACCAATGAAGCTCTCTTAGAGCCGCTTGGCAGGTTCGAAGTCAAAGCAGCAGATTGTGAAGAAGGGAGGAGCGCCCGTCTGCGTGGCTCTGGGAGGAATCGGCTTGGTCCTTGTCTCTCTCCAAGCAGCGGGCGGGCGGACTGCCTCTCGGCGGCTGGGTCCCGGGCTCTCACTTACTGGGAACAGTCAACGCCGACCAGATACGCCCTAAATCACAGGGCTGTCACAGAATCAACTCCCCACTGTCTGTAAAACTTCTTGCTTGTCTCCTGTAATAAACCCACTAGTGCCAAAGTAGGGGATGAGTCACTTTCCAAAGCCCTCCATGAACCCAGACGGGGGGGATGGAAGCCGCCACTGGGGTGAAACACAGTGTGTGTGTGTGTGTGTGTGTGTGTGTGTGTGTGTGTGTGAGAGAGAGAGAGAGAGAGAGAGAGAGAGAGAGAGAGAGAGAGAGAGAGAGAAACAGACACAGAGACACAAAAAGAGAGAGAGAGACTGAGAGAGAGAGACAGGGGGAAGGAGGGAGGGAGAGAAAGAGAGAAAGAGGAGAAACAGAGAGACAGAAAAACAGAGAGAAAGCAAGAAGGATAGAGGAAGGAGAGAGAGAGAGAGAGAGAAGAGAGAGAGAGAGAGACAGAGACAGATAATGAGACACAGAGACACAAAGAGAGAGAGAGACTGAGAGAGAGAGACGGGGAAGGAGGGAGGGAGAGAAAGAGAGAGAGAAAGAGGAGAAACAGAGAGACAGAGAGAGATAGAAAAACAGAGAGAAAGCAAGAAGGATAGAGGGAAGGAGAGAGAGAGAGACAGAGACAGATAATGAGACACAGAGACACAAAGAGAGAGAGAGAGAGACTGAGAGAGAGAGACGGGGGAAGGAGGGAGGGAGAGAAAGAGAGAGAGAAAGAGGAGAAACAGAGAGACAGAGAGAGATAGAAAAACAGAGAGAAAGCAAGAAGGATAGAGGAAGGAGAGAGAGAGAGACAGAGACAGATAATGAGACACAGAGACACAAAGAGAGAGAGAGACTGAGAGAGAGAGACGGGGAAGGAGGGAGGGAGAGAAAGAGAGAGAGAAAGAGGAGAAACAGAGAGACAGAGAGAGATAGAAAAACAGAGAGAAAGCAAGAAGGATAGAGGGAAGGAGAGAGAGAGAGACAGAGACAGATAATGAGACACAGAGACACAAAGAGAGAGAGAGAGACTGAGAGAGAGAGACGGGGAAGGAGGGAGGGAGAGAAAGAGAGAGAAAGAGGAGAAACAGAGAGACAGAGAGAGATAGAAAAACAGAGAGAAAGCAAGAAGGATAGAGGGAAGGAGAGAGAGAGAGACAGAGACAGATAATGAGACACACAGAGACAAAAACAGAGAAACACCCACAGAGACAGAGAAACAGAGAGAAAGCACAGAGGGATAGAGGGAAGGAGGGAGAGAGAGACAGAGACAGATAATGAGACCCACAGAGACAGAGAAACAGAGAGAAAGCACAGAGGGGTAGAGGGAAGGAGGGAGAGAGAGACAGAGACAGCACAGAGAGATAGAGGGAGGGAGCAAGAGACAGAAACGAGACAGTGAGACAGAGACAGAGAGACACACACATACACGCACAGAGATAGAGACAGAGACAGGGAGCTCCCCAGGACTTTTAGTCTTTGCTTGGAAACTTTTCTGAATTTTTACTAGGAAAAAAAAATGGAAAAGATTTCCTCTGGAAAAGAGGCTTGGACTGTGTGTGCAGAACACACACGCACACATTCACACACGTACAAACCCCTCCTTTTCCTTTCATATAGACCACCTTGTTTTCACGTTCTGTAGCCCCTCCCCCAAGGGCTAAGCGCACGTTCTCAGCCAGTAATGGGATGCAGCGTCCAGCTCCATCCCTGCCGAATTCCTTACGGGTGCCATAGGCAACATTGGGGGATAAAAGGGCCTTTTCTGCCTGTCCTGGCAGACAGCATAGGGACCGTGTGTTGCAAGGGAGCTTTGAGAAGATCCTGGATGAAAGAGGCCAAAGAAACTAGGACTGCTCCTGATGAATAATGGCCAGAATTTGTTTATTTTCCTCAAAGGGACACCACGAGGGCTGATGGATTCCGAGGCAGGTAGACCTCAAGGATGGACTTTAAATCTTGCCTCATAGATGAACTCTCTGTGTGACCTTGGAAAAGTCAGCTAACTTCTCTGTCTTATTTTCCTCATCTATAAAATGGGGATAATATTAGTGCTTATCTCCCAAGAGTATGAGGAGGATCAGATGAGATGTTTGAAAAATGCTTTGTAAGCCTCACAATGCTATGCGAACCCTAGCTATTATTGTTATTCATGTTATTATAGGAGTTCCTGGGGGAAAAGGGAACATTTATCACTGCAGAGTCAGGATCTTCTGACATTAATTCAGCCTTGCAAATAGGTTCTGGCCCAGTAAGAAGCCAATATTCCTGCACCCACCACCATGGACTGTTAATTCTGCTTTTCCTTCCCCATCTTCTTCGTCTCTTCCTTTGTCTACCTCCTCCCCAGTATATGATTCCTTCTATACTGCTCAGGGAAGGATGTCCCCGTGGGGTTCCAGGACTGCAGCAGACCCTACAAAATGTAGGAGGGCGAAGAAAATCCCAAAACCTAATGTGTGTGAGAACTAGGCTCGTGATTTCATTGAAAAAGGGAACTCTTAAGTGAAAACATCCCTTCCACCAACAAAGGCGAGCAACTACACTGTGATTTGTAGCCTTGGAGAGCAGCTGGGACAGAGCCGTCAAGTAACTTACTTAGGATCACAGAGTATTTTAGAGATTGTGAATGAAGCTTTATTTATCGAGACACTCATTACCCCTTGGTTAAAGTTTTCTTTTGATGACTCATTGTATTATTCCTAAAATCCAGGTTAATAGGACCCAAGTCGGACATGCTTTGAGAAGAGACCCAATGATGAGTTATCTCCTGTCTTGTGAACAGCCAAGAAACATTTGGCATAGCCAGGTATGGAACAGTAGAAAGAACATTCCATTTAGAATCAGAGGCCTGACTCTGCTGTGTGACCCTGGAAATCATTTGGCTTCTCTGGGCCTCATTTTCCCCATCTGCAAAATAGGATTAGGATAGTAACTTCTGAAGTCCCTTCCAACTCTAATTCTATTACTCTACTGAATTTTTTGGGGGGAATTGGTAGCTCCTCAAAACTCTTCTAAGTTATAAAGGGTTTTGAACCCATTTTGGAAGAGGTAATTCACCTCAAAAAACTTGAGGTAGTATTATCATCAATTAATAACAGTATCATTAAATAATAAATATTTAAATAATTGAAAATAAAACTAATAATTATTAATAAAATATTTATGCAGCACTTTGAAGTTTACAAAGTGTCTCCCTCATGGCCTTGTGGGGTAGGTAACATAAGGATTCTTTCTCATCACATAGTAGAAACAGGGCTCAATTTAGGGCAATCAATCTGGGTTCAAATGCTAGCTCAGTTAGCTTCCTCCTTTATAAACCTTGGCAGTCCCTTAAGGTCTTTGATAATTCAGTCATCTGTGAAATGAGGGGATTGGACTAGGTGAACTCCGGAGGTACCTGTGACTTCAAATCGAGGATATATGACCCATTTTATAGCTGTGAAAGCTAAGGCTCTGGAAGGTGAGTCTTTTTCATGGTCTCATAACCATGTAAATAGAAATGCAGATTTGAGGGAGGGAAGAGGAAAATAAATCCCCTTTAAGGGAGAGGATATGGAAAGAAAAAAAGGCAGTCTTACTCCTAAACTTGGTTAAAAGTAAGCTCATGGGTAGATTGTATGTAAATGTATTTTTTTTAAAGATTAAGTGGGGATGGGGCAGCTAGAGGGTGAAATAGAGTTCTGGCTCTGAAATCAAGAGGACCTGAATTCAAATGGAACCTTAAACACTTACTAGCTATGTGACTCTGGGCAAGTCACTTAATCCCCATTGCCTTGTCCCTCCCCCCCAAAAAAACTATTTTTTCCCTCCTACTTTCAGTTGTCATCGTAACAGTTCAAGAAGACTCCTCCCGTCTCAACCCTCCCCATTCCCCCCAAAAGAACGGGCCGTCTGCAGTTTGCGGGGTATATTTTTTTAGATCCATGACCTCAGCAGTTTGTGATTTCCATTGCCTGAACTATTCAAGATATTAAACGACTTGCCTGTGATTATATAGTCAGTTTGTCTCAGAGTTGGAACTTGAACCCAAGTCTTTGGGGTTCTGAGGTGAGCTCTCTATTTCCTAAATCACACCACTTTCTTGTGGACATAGGCATTTGTCCAGCTCCTAGGAGATGGCTCTGTTCTTCCCTCTCTGAGGGAACACAAGAGGGGCTGCCTATGGCCAATAAGCCTAGAAAGCCTCCCCTCCCAGCCACCTGAGACTCAGAAGGAACCACGAGAAGGACTCAACCTAGAAAAGGCAAAAAGGCATCCCAGCCGAGATCCCCTCCCCTTCCTGGAGCCTCCCTTCTCTGTCTCCTTCTAACTACCCAAATGCTCTTATTATCCATATTTGGAACTTGAGCAGAGAATGACTGAAGTGGAAGGGAACTCGGATACAGATTATCTCCTCTAAGCTTCATTAAAGCAAATTTCAAATGACTCGACCAAGACCACACACTTGTCAACTGTCATAACTGTCATTTAGTGTTTATAATTTCTAATGTATTATATTATAACCAATAACAGAACAAATTATAAATTCTAATTTACTACTAAATTATAATCATTTATAGTAATATCATTGATTTTTTAAATTGTTCAGTCATTTCAGTTTTGATTCTTTGTGACCCTATTTAGGATTTTCTTAGATTTTTCTTAGAATAATTTCTATCTGAATTTCACCCAAAAGGATGAGAATAAGTTTACAACAGTAGTAATATCAGCCCCTGACTGAGCCCTTTAAGGTTGATAAAGTGCGTCATTTCCTCTGTTCCTCCTAACAACACTTAGCCAGAATCTTCCCCCTTGACTTGCCGGGGTCACAAAGGTGCCTCACATCACTGCAGTGCTGGGGGGCGGGAGGAGAGCAAGGGTGGGGCGGTGGGTAGTGCCCTCCAGGAAGGCACAGACAGAAGCACTGGTGTTCCCCACTGGCTCCCCCCGTCTCTGCCCCAGCTCTGTTTCTCCAGGGCTATTTTTAGACATATAAGTGGCTCCATATAGAGAATACTATTTCCAATTAAGGTTGGAAAAGGGGCTTTGATAAACAGAGGGATTTAAAAGTCAGTTGGGAGGAGCCGTTGGATGGGACTCCCATCCAGGTTCCTCTATCTCCTTCTCTCACTTTTATGCATGATTTAAGTGTAGCCTTGGTTTGGGGGTAAGGGGTACCCGAGAGGACTTGCCTCACTGTATCCTTCTCTTTCCCCTACATTATACTTTCCTCTATATACAGCAGGTACTTAATAAGTGCATGTTGAGTGTACTAATGATCTCCTCAGGTTTGGGGTTGGGATTCTGATTCAGAAGGTTGAGGCTATCTGAATAAACCAGGGAAGTCTCTTCTATCCCCATGATTTGTGTTTAAGCAGATTGCTGGTCAAGCAAATGAACCCCAAATACTCCACCCGGCCCGATCGCTTGGTCTCCCACGACATAGTGGCAGATTTGAGTCATCTCCCAGCAACCTCTGCTCCTTACAAATATAAACTCCCCAACTTACCCCTACCTTCTCCTCCTCCTCCTGAACCTCTGCCTCCCTCCCCTCCCCATCTCCCTTTCTTCTTGTTCTCTCCTGCAAGGCAAAGAGCCTTTGAAGGCTGGCTTCTTCAAAGGCCCCCCAGGCGCCTCCCCCCCCAATCCCCCAATCCCCTCTGCCCCGTTCCCTCCCCACGCCAGCTGCCTGCACTGGGCAGGCGGGATCCACTCCGAAGGCCTCCGACTTGGGGGTCCCAGCACACTGGGGGCAAGGCGCTGAATGCAGAGGCTGTCAATAGGAAGCAGTGCAGTGAGGAGGAAAGAGATGGGGCCTCTGGCCCCCAGGCCTCCTGTAAAGGAGCCTCCCTAAAGTCTCAAGCCCTGCCCTCCTCCCCGCACTCCAAAGAGCTGATTCTTTAACTATCCCACTTTGTTCTGTCTTCTCACTCTGACTAGACAGTGACACTTCCAATTTCTGTGGTTCTTTGTACTTTTCAGATTTCTTCTTTATCTGAAAGATAAAGGATATTCTAGTGATTGCTAAACTCCCTCCTTGTTCTAAAATGTTATTTTTCTAAAGCCCCCTCAGCTCTGACATTCTGTGTTCTAAGTCCCTCCCAGCTCTGACATTCTGTGTTCTAAGTCCCTCAGCTCTGACATTCTGTGTTCTAAGTCCCTCCAGCTCTGACATTCTGTGTTCTAAGTCCCTCCTAGCTCTGACCTCCTGTGTTCTAAGGGCCCTCCAGCTCTGACCTCCTGTGTTCTAAGCGCCCTCCAGCTCTGATATCCTGTGTTCTAAGGGCCCTCCAGCTCTGACATTCTGTGTTCTAAGTCCCTCCTAGCTCTGACCTCCTGTGTTCTAAGGGCCCTCCAGCTCTGACATCCTGTGTTCTAAGACCCCTCCAGCTCAGACATTCTCTGTTCTAAGACCCTTCAGCTCTAACATTCTGTGTTCTAAGGGCCCTCCAGCTCTGACATTCTCTGTTCTAAGGGCCCTCCAGCTCTGACCTCCTGTGTTCTAAGGGCCCTCCCAGCTCTGACCTCCTGTGTTCTAAGACCCCTCCAGCTCAGACATTCTCTGTTCTAAGACCCTTCAGCTCTAACATTCTGTGTTCTAAGGCCCCTCCAGCTCTGACATTCTGTGTTCTAAGGCCCTCCAGCTCTGACATTCTGTGTTCTAAGGGCCTCCAGCTCTGACCTCTGTGTTCTAAGACCCCTCCAGCTCAGACATTCTCTGTTCTAAGTCTAGCTCTGATATTCTGTGTTCTAAGGCCCTCCAGCTCTGACATTCTGTGTTCTAAGGCCCTCCAGCTCTAATATTCTGTGTTCTAAGTCTAGCTCTGATATTCTGTGTTCTAAGGCCCTCCAGCTCTGACATCCTACAATAGATCCTAAGCTTTCTTTCAGCTCTCCTGCATGATTCTTGTATTTTTCCCCATTAGAACACCAGTAATGGCTCCTGAGAAGCCAAAAGCCTTTCATAATATCCACAACTCCTGTTTCTGTAGTACTATTAGTGTTTACTAAGTGTTTCCTTCCCTTTGAGGTAGGTAGGCCCATACACGTGCTATGATCTCCATTTTAGAGATGAGGGACACTGAGGCTCGCTGAGTCTGGGCTCTTTGCCATTAGAGAACACCTCCCTTCCAGGGTTGAGATGGAGACCAATAAGAATAGTTTACGTGTAGATTGTCCTTTCTGGCTACAAAAGCCTTTATATCTATTGTCCCTTCTGTTTTCCAGATGAGTAAATCGAGGCGTGGAAATGAGAAATGACTTGTTTAAGGTCACACAGTTCCTAAGTGGCAGAACTAGGAGCCACCTTTTGTCTCTAGAACCAAAACTAGGAGCCACCTTTTGTCTCTGAGCCCCCTCAGATGGAAAAAGGCTTCGATAAACAGCCACTCAGGCACTCTACGGAGGGCCCATGGCCATCATCACACTCATTTCAACACCTTCAGCTCTCGTGCTCAATCTCATTTACTCCAGGTCCTGTGCCTAAAGGCCACATTGCCTGTTCCCAGGATGGGCCAGAGAGGAGTTTCATAGTGTGCCCTGGGAGATGGTTTACACAAGCAATAAGAAAAAGAGAAGTGTGATAATTGAGACAAACTTTCTTTCTTGTCCAAACAAACCAGCCAGCATTTATATGGATGTTTGCAAAGCACTTTACATGTATTCTCTCATTTAATCCTCACAATCAACTTCGGAGGCAGGTGCTATTATTACCCCCATTTTACAAATGAGGAAATTGAGGTAAAAAAAAAAAAAACTGTACTAGAGACTTGCCCAGGGTCACACAGCTTACATCTGAAGCAGAATTTTAACTTATTCCTCATTCCAACTTCACTCTATCCACTGCACCACCCAGCTGCCCCCAGTTCCCCAACCAACCCTTTCCGGTGGAGAACAAAGATGTGTTTTGGTCTTGATCAGGTAGAGAGGTGACTGTGTGTGTGTATTTCTCAGTCTCTCTCCTTCTATCTCTGTTGAGACCGGTAGAATTTCCAAATTATGTACTTCACCACCTGCCTTCCCTCTCCCTGCTCCACAATCCTAGCTATGGGCTAGTAAAATAGAGACATTCCTGATAATTCAGAAGCTTCCCCAGCCTTCTCCTCTCTCCACCTCCCTCCCCCCGATTTTTTTTTTATCCCCCCTCCAGGCCATCTAATTATCCAGTAGCTTCTTCCATCAGAGGATGCACTGAAGACATCAATACAAGCAAAATCTAAACCAGACAATTTCTATTATTAGTTTGTCTGGGAAGGGTAAGAGGCTAACGACCACAAGGATGATTTTGGATTAACTGTGGATTTCATTTATCAATATCTGTTACTTTGGTAGTTAGAGCTCTACAGAAACATCGACTTCAGAGAACCTCTAAGTCTCCGAGGGAGCAGGAAAACAGTATTAAAAACCCAGCGTCCAGGAAAAAACAGCTCTCTACCTAAGAAAATGTTTAGTTGATGGGAATGAGGTGGAGGTAAAAGGCTTGGAGGTGGGGGTGGACACGTGGAATGGAGGGGGGAGAGCCGTTCCAGTATTTGTTCCCCAGGTCACTTGGAGCCAAAGCGGGAGTGAGGGAGGGGAGCTCTATCAACATGGGAGTTTGCACAGACTCAGCTGTTCCTGTTTCCTGGCGAGTTTGCAAAGCACTAACGTCCTCCTCTGAGAACTGGACCACATGCCCAGTGACTCACTCAGGCCAGTTCTGGATGAAGTCACTCTCAGGCAAAGGAAAACTATTTATTTGTTCCCTAGGAGAATATGCAGCGAATTTGGGCTGCAAGGTCAGGAGGTAACTTCAGGCTCCCAGAGGCAGCTAGAAAGTTTACTCATTGACAGGGTGGAAAGAGTTCAGGGATGGTCTTCTTAGTCTGAGAGGAGGAAAGCAGGGGACAGCCAAGGGTGGGCAACTTCTCTCCGCAGCCCGTGAGCCATCCTAAAGGGTGTTCAAGTCAGTCACAGAATCACAGGGAAACTTAGTATACAGAGCACTGCTTAAAGCAGGGATCACCTCATCTCACTAAGTAGTTACCCAGTAAAAGCCAAAAGGGTATTCAAGCCAGTCAGGGAATCACAGAATGGGAAGGAATCTTAGTTTACTGAGAGGAATCACCTCTCCATTATCTCCAAAAATAGTTATCCAGTAAAGGCTAAAATACTTCCTGTGACAGGAAACTCACTATACTCCAGGGTTGCCCATTCTATTTTCAGACAGTTTTAATTAGAACCCTAGAATGTAAGTGAGAAAAGGCCTTAATGATCATTTAATCTAACCTCCTCTTAGGCTCCTGTTTTGTAGCGGGGAAAAGAGATTCTAAGAAATTAAGAAATTGCCAGAAGTCATACAATTAAGTCATTGTTACCCGTTCAGGGAGGTAGAAATAGAACTTGGGATTTTCAGATTATACATTTAACGTTTTTGGGGTTTGGTCAGGAAGTATCGTCTTATATGTCGAAATCTGCCTCCCAGTAAGTCCAGCTTTTTGGTCCTCCCGTTAGGGTTAAGCAGAATTAGATGAACTTCTCTTTCACGAGATGTTCTCCAGATAGTTAAAGGCAGAGCTGGAAGCTCCCAGGTTCCCCCAAATCCAGACTAAACATTCCCGGCTCCTTCACCTGGAACCTTGTATGACATTCAGGAGCATCCTTTTCTCAGTTATCCCCTCCTCCATCATCATGGTGACCACCAGCCAGATCACACCCACTAGCCCTCATTGGCTCTTGGCTGGTTCATCCCTAGGGATAACAAATGCTTTCCCTTCAAGGAGGAGACCACAATCACTGGGTTTCCAAGAGGCATGGCAGTGACTCAGTCAATGAGCATTTATTAGGGCTTTCTTTGTACCCGGCGCTGTGCTAAGTGCTACCTACAGATATCATTTCCACATTATGGGACTCAGAATTAAATGGCCTGCCCATGGCCACATATCTAGCATAAGAGCTAGGATTTGAGGCTGGTCTTCTTGAACCCAAGCCCGGCGTTCCCTCCACAACACAAAGGACCCTGCCTCCCACCCAAGGGGCTTCTGGAGCCCCGGAAATTCTTAATGCCTCAGTTTTCTTCATCTGTGGAATGCAAGCACTAAACCTCCCTCTAGAGGGCTCTGAGAAATAACTGACCAGCACAGATAAAAAAAAAAGTGGATAGTGATCTTAGTTCCTTAAGCCTTCTTCACAAAACACGGATTTCATTTTCATAAAGACCCTGAGGAGTTTGACAGGATGGACATTCTTGTCCCTATGTTACAGATAGTGGGGGTAGGGCCGGTAATGTCCAGGGACAGTTCCAAGGTCTCAGAATGAGGTAAGGACAGAATCAGGAAGAGAGCCCAGGGCCTCAGACTCCCCGGCCAAAGCGCTGTGGAAAACCTGGGATCATCCATCAGAGCTGGGAGGGAATCTTCCAGGTCACTCACTCCATCTTCTTCGTTTTACAAAGAAACAGGAGCAGGGAGGTTAGATAACGTGGCTAATATGAATTTGAACCCAAGCCCTCTGATTTCAGAGCCGGCAGCCTTTCCACTTCACCTTTCTGCTACCTCCCCCTCTTCATTGATGAGCAGCCTTGATGGAGGCAAGGCGAAAATCAGAGATCCATAGGGTAGCATCTGTTACTTTGTGTCACAGGCCAGATGATCAGGGACCCGTGGTTCCACTAATAACCTAAATGGTTTCGGCTGGGAACTAGACAAAGGACCCAGTGGGATGCTTTGGGTGGAGAGATAAGTACTTTAAAATGAGCATCTTATCGGGTTTCCTCATTGGAGGGGAAAAACAGGATAATCAGCCCTTCGCCAGAGCCAACTGGGTGTTGTCTATTCCGTGTAACACTGTAAGCCGAGGAAAATGTATTGTAAGGGTTTGGAAGGGAGAAGGGGAAGAAGCCCTTTTCCAACATTTCTCCTGGCAAAAACATCCTAATGGCCCTTCAAGTATCATCTGCTTATGTATGGCGCTGTATGGTTTATCAGCTGTAGCTATTCCCTCACGTTCTCCACAATTATTATCCATAGGGTACTGATCCTATGACTTCATTAATGTAGGGAATTCCCAGAAAAAGGAATCTCCCTCTACCAGGGCTGGTCAGGACCTCTCTACAATTTATAATCTTTGAGAGCAGATCGGACATCCCTGGGGGCACTCTAGTTGGGAAGTATTTAACAAAATAAAGATAAAACATGTTACATTTTAAAACTAAGTCAGGTGAGGGACCACAGGGATCCTTAAGTACTGTGCCCTCATTTCTATTTCTATTATGCATTTTCTCTTTTTTAGATGTTTATATAGTTTATATGTTATATAATTTCTATTTTTTATATTACAGAGATTCTTCTAGGCTGAGAAGGAAAATGACTGGTCCAGTGTCACACAGCCAGTACTTGTTTCCATGTTTTCGTGGTTAAGAAAATTTTCACCAAACACCACTTCCTTTTCAGAAAGCTAAGATTTTACATTAATTACAGATGAGGAAGCGGAAGATAAGGCTTGTCTAAAGTCCCACAGATAAATGAGAGCTGGCACCCAGATCTCCTGCTTCAGAGTTAAGTACTATTTCTTTCTCTGTGCTGGGCTGCCTGACCCTGTATCCTCATCTTTTAGATGACAACCTATCAGACATCTTCCTGAAGGGCTTCCTTTCTACCATAGCCATGAGTTATGGAGTCCCAAGTCCCAGGAGCTGTTCTGTTCCTCACTAGTGCTGTGACCTCAGGCAGGACGCATCCCTTTCTGGGTTTCAGTTCCTCCACCAATGGGACTAGAGCAGGGGCTCTTAACCGCTCTCTGATAGCAAGGAGTGGGGCGCTGTTTTTGCTAAAAGAAGAAACAACTTCAGTCTCCCGCTCTCGGCTTTGACTCTGCTCTCCAGGGTGAAGATTTCTGAAAGTGTTTGTTCTAGGGTTTCTTCCAGGTCTGACCTCTCATGATTTCCTAAGTCCTGGAGGGGAGAGAATGTCGAATCTGGAGTAAAATCCAGATTCAGCTCAAACTTGAACTTCACGAATGATTGCATGTAGAAGGCACCCCCTTCTCTGAGCCTTAGTTTCCTTTAAAATGGGATTACACTAGGACCTATGAGGAACCTTGTAATTCTCAATCTGTGATCCTATGAGCTCTCCTGGCTTTGAGTCTTATTACCCTGTGATTTCACTTAAATGGCCCCCTTGCTGCCATGGGTGCTCATTCTTAGATATCCGAGGGCTGAGGATAATAGCAGGTATATGCTATTCTCTCCGTGTGCTCGGAGGCACTAATTTTCCCTTTTTCATGGCATGATTATCCCTTTCTCCCCTTCTTTATGTTTAATCTCTTCAAAAAGATGTGAAAGTGGGGGGGGGGGGAGGGGGAAAAGGGGAGGAGGAGGAGAGAGAATAAGACAGAGACAAAGAGAGACACATAGACACACATACTGAGAGACAGAGACACACACCTAAAGACAGACAGAAACAGAGAGACACAGCAAGAGAGATACACAGAGAGCAAGAAACATAAAGACATAGACTCACATAAAGAGACAGAGACAATGACAGACACACACACACAGAGCCAGAGTCAGAGAGACAGAAACAGAGAGATACAGAAAGACAGAGAGACAGACAGATACACAGACACACAGAGAGACAGACAGAAACAGAGGGAAACAGAGAAATAGAGATAGATACAGAGAGACAGACTGACAGAAACAGAGACAGAAAGTCAGAGACAGACAGGACAGGGCCAGCACTCAGCTCAGGGGCACTTAGGGAGCCCAGAGTGGAAGCAGACAGGGAAAGGCAATGCTGCTAGTGCAGAGAGGAAGACACAGAGCAGGACTGGAGACCTCAGAGAGGAAACTACCTGGCTCTCCCTCTTCGACAGCCACAGATTTTTTCACCTTCTGCTCTTTCTTTGACAATGTGCTAACAGTAACAACTCTGGATGGGGGAGATTCCTTACCAGCTGCCAGCAATATAGTCTTCCTAGCCTAAAGGCAACAGAAAGATACCCTGGCTCCAAATCCCAGACAGTCACCACATGCTCCAAAGCTCATCATTGGGATATCCTGATTAAACAGGGCGTTAATTTTAAAGAGGCATGAAAAAAAATGAGGAGTGATTTTGTTAGCTCCTGATCGTCATCCATCAGAGAGAGCGCGCAGTCTGCCTGAGCCCTTCAAAAACCAATACTCCGGGTGGGAGGGAGGGAAAAATCAATTTTTGTTCACTGAATAAAAAATTAAAATGGAAAAACTCCAATATTGTGGGAATTGAGTTATTTTTCATCTGTAGGGCGAGATTTCATTGAAACTGACTTGGTACAAACTTCACACCTGCCGGGACAAGACTTTGATCTTTCACCTTTGAGTTGATTCTTTAGGAATGAATGAATGAATGAATGAATGAATGAATCAAATTGCTGTAAGGGAATATATAAAAATATAAGAAATTATTTTACAGGGGATATTTTGGCAAGTAGAACATTCAAGCTCCTGAGGACAGGAACTGTCTCCATTAAATTTTCTATCCCTTGCTCTCACTTGCAGAGTGCTCTATACACAGCAGGTGCTGGCTAAATGTTTGTGGGTAGGATTGAATTATATGGGGACTCTTGAAACTGGTAATACTGGCAACGTGGGCTGCTTGGAGGGTCCAATTACTAGTGATGGAATGCACAAAGAAAGAGGGAAGGCATTAGTCACACAAGGCATGGCTAACTTTGTGATGTTACAAGGGAAGAAGCTGGTAAGAGGAAACCTCTGAGAGGAACTGAGAATACATTTGTGAGTTGATAGTTTGGAAACTTCCTCTAATATAGATCACTGCAATTTAGTAAATAAGTCAGAGTAAATCACAGAGTGATTTTAACATGGATTAGCGACAGAACCTCAACCCAGTTCTTCCAGAACTCAACTACCACTCTTTAACATGCTGCCTCCAGATGAGGAATTGTCTCAATGCTGGTCAACATCTTTTGTTTTATAATTTGAGGGACTTGTCTAGAGCCCTGAAATGTGATTTGCCCCTGGTTATATGACCAATTCCTGAGAGGCAATACTTGAACACAGATCTTCCTGTAATGGTCATTTTTTTTTTTTTTTTTTTTTTTTTTTTTGAGGCAACTGGAGTTCTGTACTGTCTGAGACTAGATTCGTGTGTTTCTCCCGGAGCCCTCCTGACTCCAGGGCCTGAGCTGCACCACCAAGCTGCCCCCACTAATGGTCATTTGAAGAACTATCTCGTGGAGAGAAAGAACAACTACAAAAGAGAAAACTTATCCAACAGTTTAGCAATTTAGAAAGCCTAATGCTTCAGCCACTTAAAATGCTCTTTTCATTCCACTGATTGGGAATTGCTGATGAGGGACAAAGAGATAGGTAGGCTACATACACAGATAAAGAGAGGGAAAGTCTCTACCGAGGGAGAGGGAGCTCCCCCTCCAGAACAGACAAAGCCAAGTGTTTGGAAAGTTTTCCAGTTTCAATTGCAGCTCTCTTCCCTCTCCCCTCCTCCCCCCCCCCTCACCCCCCCAGCACCAGCCTTGGGCTCAGCTCCAAGGATCTTTTACATTAAGATCCTAATGAAGAATAATTAACAGCTTAAAGGAAGCTAGTATTTAAAAAGTGGTTAATTTTTCATTGCCTGCTTTTTATATTCTTAACTGCAAAATCATTAATTTAAACAGTTAAATTCAGCAGAGGAAGTCGGGGTAGGGGTGGGGAACTCTTTAATTTTCAAAGATTAATCTGGGGCAGGAAGATTTGGGATTTGTGCCTTGATCCCACAAGACAGTAAATTCCCTAAAGGGAGGGAGCTGGTTTCTAAAAAATATTTCCCCCACCTCCATCTCCCACCCCCGAGTTAGCATCCTGCCTCCACTTTTTTGTTTTTTTTTGTTCCAGCCCCAGGATTTCATTGGTATGGGGAACTTCTTCCTCCATTAGTGGAAATGAGCAGAGAAATAATTTAGCCTTAAAAACGTTTCTCTTCACTACTATGTAATCCAGGGCTATCTACTGGCCTCACTACTGTTCCTCACAGCAGACACTCCAACCTCCCTCCTCATTTCCAGTTCTTGACTACAAGTCGTAGCTCAAGTCCTTCTTTAAAAAAGTCTTTTTTTTTTTTTAATATGTGACCCTGGCCAAGTGATTTAATCTCTGTCTCAACTTTAAAATGGGGATAATAGCACCTACTTCCCAATGTTACTGTGAAGATCAAATTAAGATATTTGTAAAGGTCTTAGTCTAGTACCTGGCACACAGAAGGAGCTTAATAAATGCCAGTTTCATTCCTTTCCAGATGAAAGGAAATTTCACCTGAGATCATCTCTAATTATCTGATATATATCTTATTTGTACACAGTTGTTTGCATATTGCCTCCCCCTTTAGATTGTGAACTTCATGAAAGCAGGGACTATTTTTATTTTTCTTTCTATCCCCAGCACACATGTTAGGTACTTCTTGATTGATTCAGGGAAAGTCTTTATGCCTGAGACACCACAGGGTGTCCTGTCTCTAGTGACACAGCTAGTATGTGTGAAGAGCAGGATTTGAGTTCAGATTATCCTAACTCCAAGAGAGGACTACTATCCATCCCCGATCTGTAACCTCTTGCCTCTTTATATTACTGTGTTTGTAAATGTTGCTGAATTAAGTTGGTTTAAAATTATCAAGGTGTGTACTCTGATGACACAAAGAGATGCCATTCATTGAAAAGAGCACTTTATTTGGAGTTAGAATCCAGATCTCAGTCATCCCCTCTTGCCTCTAGGATAAACTCTTCATTCCTCTGTCTGGCATTCCAAGTCCTAACTTTAGCTTCAATCTGATCTTTACAATCTGATCTCATACTGCTGCCTGTTGAGGGCCCTAAGTTCCTGCCAAACTGACCTATCCATGTTGGGGTTGTGCTGGACAATCAGCTCAGATGCTCTATGGAGCCCACCGCTAAATTTCCAATGTGAACATTTACACCTCAGAAATCTGCAAGGGCCAAGATCAAGGCTTGGCTTATTTGTTTTCCTGATTGTCAAGCTGAAGAAAGTGATGGAGAAAATGTTCATAATGCACATTAAATTTAAAATTACATTGTGCATACTAAATTTCCCCTTTTCTGGATAGCTGATCGTTAAATGTTTACCAGTACACTCCCCAGTATATATGGCATCTCCTCCTACCTTTATGCCTTCAGCACAGGCTATTACACTTCATGCCTGAAAAGACACTACCTCTGGAATCTATTTCAAGATTCAGTTCAAATGCCATCCCCTGTATAAAGTCTTTTCTCATCTTTCTATTTTTTCAGTCCTATCCCTCATCCTCCATTATTCTGAAGATACTTTGTATTTTCTATTGACTTATATATATTTGTATTGTTTCACTCTAGTAAAAGGAAAAGTCTTTAAGGTCAGAGATTATTTTCCTCCCTCTTTTCCTTTCCTTCCCTCCCTCCTTCCTTTTCTCCTTTCTTTTTCCTTTCCTTCCTCTCTCTCCATCATCCCTCCCTCCCTCCTTTCCTCCTTTTCCCCTTTTCTTCCTCTCCTCCCTCCATCTCCATCATCTCTCCCTCTGCCTTCCTTCCTTCACTTCCTTTCTGTCTCCATCATCCCTCCTTCCTTCTTTATTTCCTCTGTCTCTCCCTCTTTTCCTTCCTTCCTTTTCTCCCTCTCTTCCTTCCTTCCTTCCTTTTCTCCCTCTCTGTTTCCATTATCCTTCCCTCCTTCCTTCCTTCTCTCCTTCATCCACTCCTCCCTCCCTTTTTCTTTCCCTCCCTCCTTCCCTCCTTTTCTTTCTTTTTTCCTTCCTTCCATGCTATAATATCTGACATACCATAGTAGACTTTAATCAATTCTTTAATTTTAATAAAGACCTTTAGTGAATAATTGATTTAATACAAATGCTGAAATAAATGAATGAGCTCTGACTTATTAAACTCTTTGACCTTGGAGAAGTTGCTGTAACCCTTTGGGACTCAGTTTCTTCCTCTATAAAATGAAGAGGGGTCAGACTAGGTGACCTCCAATCCCCCATCCATTCCAGTTTTGATATTCTTTACTTCTACAAGTCTAGAAAGCAGGACCAAAGTAACTCATTTAATCTCCCACCGGAGGATGAGCTAGGTTGACTCTTTAAGTTATAGCCTGAGATAACATTATCACCTGGACCTGAAAGCCTTATGGAAGTCCAACAGATCCCCTCTCTTTCCCCCCCAATTCTTCCTTCCTTTGCCTAAGGAAGTATAACAAAATTCAAGAGAGAGAGAGAGTGCTACCTTAACCTGGCAGAGGCCCAAGTGCAGCCAGCCAGCCAGCCCCCTTCAGCCTGTTGTCCCCAAAGCCTTTGGAAAAGACAAGTTCACCCTTTTCAGAGCAGGCCTATTGGAAAAGAAGTGAAAGCTCCCACCAATTTCCCAGAACTTCTTGCATGCTAATGGCTACTACTACACAGAATGTGAAATCAGGAAACACTAATTCCCCCAGAATAGCCTGAATAATCCCTTCCTCCTCCCCGTGTTCCATAATTACTCTATGTTAAATACGATCCCAACCAAGAGCCACATGAATACACTTTTGTTGTCTGGGGATGGTTACTTAGCCAAGGTGTACATATGGACTGCATACGATTTCTAAAGAATTAGGCAAGATTTATTAACAATCCCGCCCATGGTATTTCCCTTCTTTGCCACTCCCTCCCCCACCCCCCAACTACCGTATGGGAATGTCTCCTGAAATTCTCCAACTCCTACTTTTCCTCCCAGCTCGGCTCCCCGAGATGGCACCAACCCAAATGAAAGGATCGGCTTTTGGGTTAAGGGTCATGGTAAGCTGTATTGTGCTCTTCCACTATGTAGGCAAGTCCGTGAGTAGCGGAGGGCCTAGCTAGCTATTTTCCCTCCTCGTCGCCCCCCTCCCTATCAATCATCCTAGGCTTCCCTGTCAGGCTGGCCTGAGAAGTGTCAGCCCGCCTGAAAGGCTCAGACGGGCACTCTCTTCCGCAGGATAAAAGGAAAATGAATGGCACTGCTTATCAAAAATACTTCTGGCCAGCGACTTATCAGCATCACTCCGATTTCGATGGCATTCCAGGCACCGGCTGCTGTTGGGGAGGCCCGCGGTGCCCATGGGCAGGAGGGGGCCACGGAAAGGAGAAGCCCAAGCTTTGCTTAACTTGGAATGAAAAAAAGTGAAAGTTCCTATAAGAAAGTTCACTTTCTCCGTCAGCAAATTCCTCTTCACTATTCCTTAGTGAAGGGGTTGCTTAATCTGAGGTTCCTGGACTTGCTTTAAAAAATTTTTTTATTGCTGTATTTCAATATAACTGTGTTCCCTTTGTGAGCGAGTATTTTATGCATTTAAAAACACGATTCTGAGAAGAGATCGGCAGATTTCACCAGACTGCCCACCCAAGGGGGCCAGGACCCACCGAGGTTAAGAATCCCTAGCTTGGGGGAAGAACTTTGACCAGTTTGCTTGGAAGTGTTCTTAGCCATTTCCCCAGCACAGAAAGAAGCCCTCCCCATCCATTAGCATTAGCACAGCCCTGAAACACTCATCAGACTAGATACGCCTTACCTTTTATAGAACCCGTGAAGAGGCTGGAGACACAGAAACTGCCAGTAATCCAAGCAGAAGGCCTTTAGCTTGAGCATTTTCAAACACTGCCGACCCTCCCTGGCTGAGAAGGTGGGTTCAAAGCGCTTTCTCCACAAGGACCATGAAGCTTGCTACGGGGATTCGGCGGCGAGCTGGAGAGCCGAACCTGAAGTTCTCTGGCCACCCTCCCCGGCCTGGTGCCGGGCTCCCCGCACTGGCCCCCGGCCCCCTCACGGCTCCCAGCCTGAGTGGCCAGTCCCTAAGCTCAGCGGCCGGTCCCCGCAGCCTCCCCGGCACATGGCCCCAGCCCTGGCCGCGACAGTACAGTACACTTCTGAAATACAAAGAGCCGGGCACACAAAGCCTACAAATTCATTTGCTCTGCTCTCTGCGCTCGCTCGCTCGCGGCTCCCCTCTGCCACGCTCTTCTCGCTCACATCGCCACCCGGGGTATGCCAGGGCGATGTCACACACTGCCTGCCTCCCGGCTCTCCTTAGTTAGTGAAGGTCCCGGGAGTCTCCCGGGCCGCGTCCGGGGCCACGCAGAGCCGCCGGGCCGCCGGCCGCCCCGGGCCTCCCCCGGCCCACCATCCTCACTGCACCTGGCCCTGGAAAAGGAGAGCCCCTCGAGCTCCGGCCCCGCTCGTGCCCCTCCGCGATCCCGCCAGCAGCCCTGGGCTGTTTGTTCGTCCCGGCCCAAACTCCAGAGTTCCCGAGGACACCGCTCGCAACTCTTTCTTTTCAGCCAGATCTCTGGGAGTGAATCATATCTGCTCCATTCATCGTCTGTGCCTGGTACACCTATGACAGATCTGCTCTTCCCTTAGGATGCTGGGGAAAAGAGTAGGGGCTGCGGTGGGGAGTGGGGGGGGGTAGACCACCGAGGAGGGGGGGCAAAGAAGGCAAAGACCCTCCCCACTCTTCAGATAAATTATGCTTATCTTATTCCCAGCACACTTTGCCAGTTAGGCCTGCGTGAAGAAGAAGAAGAAAAAAAAACTAATCATCTGAGCCACATGGTGCTCCTGGGGGGTGGGGTAGGGGGAGAAGCTCCCAGCTATAAAAGCCAGCCAGATAAAGCCTCTCCGAGATAGGCTGATTCTGGTTGCCCGGGCAACAGGCACACATTGATAAAATCTAAAATGGAACCTTGATGACCGTAGCTCATTGGCTGATGGGAGGGGACTCTCGTCGCTCCCAACCGGTGTGTACAGCAGGGACCCACCCGCATGGCAACCCCATCAGCTGGGAGTGGAACTGGGGGCCGGGCTAAGGAGCGGTGATGCAAACGGAGCCCCAGGCGCGGCATTGTTGGGCAGACAGTGGGAACCTTCCTCCTCCCAGGGACAGAAACAATGGGGACGTACTCAACTTTCTCCTCTTTGAGGTCTTTTAAAATGTAAAATCTGGAGGAAACGCAACCAAAACAAACAAGCAAAAACAAAAGTGGGCACATTAAATCAATTATGTCTTAGTCTCGATATTTTCGTCCTTTTCGGAACACCCAGGGCTTTGTAAGTGAGGAGGAAGGTAGTGGGGGGCTCTTCCCTGTCCACTCGCCCTCCAAATTCCATTGGTGCCAGTCTATCCCACCTCAGGTACATCTCTGCCTTAGATATAGCATGCCTTCAATAATTCATACACACAACTGCATTTCAAATCATTTATACAGTAGCCATCGTGGAAGGTGGATATTGCCATGGGATAATGGGCACTGGGGGAATTGATAGACGCAGGTATTTCTCAGCTTACAGAGCTGCTTATAGGAGAGACTGAATTTATTGCTATTGGACAGGGAAGCTCAAGAATCTGGGTACTCCTTTTTCTAGGCATATAGGTGGGAGCTGGTCAATAAATATTCTCAGAAGGGGAAAATGGAGGCACACATTTTAAATTTAATCTACATAACTAACATTTCCCCCCCTCACTTTCTTTAGATAATCAACAAAATAATAAATCAAGCATGTGAAAATTCCTTTTTAATTTCAGGGTGTTCCCTCTTTTATTTTCCATTTATCTAGGACCTAGCTTGCTTTGCATATATTTGTTTGCAGGTTGTCTCCTTCACTGGTTTATAAGCTCCTCTAGAAAGGACCTTTCTTTGCTCCTTTTTTGTATTTATAGGACTTACTTTAGCCTAGTATAAAGTAGGTACTTATTTAATGTTTACTGAATTGAATTAAAAACTCATACTGCAAATTTGAGCAAGGTTTGCTCATTCAAGTCCACCCCTGCAGCCAAAGCTTCTCATTGGAGAATTAGAGCCGTAGACCTGGAAGGCACTTATAAATCATTCTGTATAATTATGTGTTGTTTTGTTTTTTAACAGATGAGTATACTGAGACCCAGAAAGGTTAAGTGATGGGCCTAAGCAAGAGACAGAGCTAGGACAATCATTCAGGTGTGTTTAATTCTGATCTAAGCTCACTGCCTTTCTGTAAATTGTTCCTAGGACATTAATTCCACATGTCAGAGGCCTTCCTCTGGTTCATTTAATATTTTTGTGGGTATGACTGCTTTGCCTGGCCTGTCCATACATCACTCCTCAATCTTACTACATGCTTGGCCCATTTACCTTCCCATTAAACATGGCCTTCCTTAATTACATCTTTAATACCTTTCACCATCAATCTTTCCATTGCCCTTTGCACTATCTGAAATTGTGATTTTCCTGAGATCATAGTGTTCCAGTCTTCACACTTTCCTGGCCAAGAGGGATTTATGGGCCTCAAGAATGGAACTATGTCCAAAGTACATGTTCCTTCCTGGCCTGGGTACTCAAAGAAATATCTTCACACTCTGTGGCTCAGGTTGTACACTTCTCCCCACCTTTCCTTCTCACCAACAGTGTCCTCCTCTTTTCCTATTTGCATCCTGCTAATGCTTCAGGACCAGTTAAAGTCCTATCTTTGTAAAGACAAATGACTACTTCATATGAAAACCCCAGCTTCCTGACTTCTGAGACCACATTGGGAATTTATCATACTCTGCTTTGTTATTTTCTGTTCCATAGTTATAGAACTTCTCCTCCTTAAGCAGAAATCTCTCCAAATTACTTGAGGGTGGGGACTGGATCTTTATCCCTTTCTGACTGAAACTAGTTTAGATTTACCAAAGCTAAGTGAATAGTAAGTCATTCAGTGTCAGAATTTAGCCAAACTAAAAACCCAGGAAGTCAGGAAACTTGACATCTATTCTTCTTCTTCAGGGAAAACTGCAAATGAAGACTACATATGAAGATGCCGGATTTTCTTTTTCATTTCAACTCATTCATTCCATTTCATTGATTTTGCAATCAGAAGGAAGATGTGAGTGTTTGGGGTTTAAAAATATGAAAACTTCACAACCAAATTAAAAAAAAGTGAGCATCTAGGAGCCCATCCAAACTCTTATTCTCTCCAGAACCAAGCTGAAATGACCTCCATAACATAAGGCTGAGCTTGTCAGGGATGCAATGTTCAAAGCACTCTATTTGTCTCAAGAGGACTCAGCTTTCAATTCTGGATCAGCCTCTTGCTCCCTGGGTGACATGGTTTTCTCTGAAGACCTCAGTTTCCTTTTCTGTAAAATGAGATGCTTGGAATATAAGATTGCTCCCAATCCTGAATATAATCCTGTTACCACATCCCAAGCTGGAGTCACAGAAATAGGTTATCTCTTCTCCTCCTCAATTAGTTAAGTACATAGTTGTCAACATCTTCCACATGTCCAATACAATTTGATTCAACAAGCATGTATTAAACCTATTTAGTGCCAGTCATGAAGCCTGTGGTTACATGTATTTGAATTTATATATAAAAAAAATACAACCCAATGCAAATGTACAGTATAAATTCAAATAACGCCACTATTTTACAGGATTCGTTATTATAAAACTATGGGGGAGCTAGTCTTGTGTACTATGAAGAAAAATAGAGATTCTATGAGATGGGAGTCAGAAGAGAGTTTTTCAGGCATGGGAAAGAGTCTGTGCAAAGACATGGAGGAGGGGGATATAATGTCTTAAGGTTGTGTGCTGCATGTTATTGCTTAATGTTGTAGTGTAATGTTGTAAGTGGGTAAATGCCAAGTAGGTTATTTTTGGCTAGAACATAAAGTGTGTAAAAGGGAATAATGTGAAATAAATATGTAATGATAGGTGAGAACCAGCTGGCAAAAGACTTTAAATGCCAAATGGGGGAATTTGTATAGTGCCCTAGAGGCAAGAAGGAGCCAGTTACAGTTCCAGAGCAAAAGAACGATCTAACTTAGGCTAACCAACCAGCCCAATCCTCTTCAGAGCACAATTAACACCACAAAGGCAGTGGGATATAGTGGGGAAAGTGCTGGACTGGCAACCTTGAGACCTTATGGGTAATTGTGCCACAATTAGCCGTGCAACCTTGAAGAAATCAGTTCCCTATTGAAGGCCTCCATTTCTGCTTCTGAATATGTGGGGACTCCAAGTAATTTCCATTCAACAAATGGTTATTAAATTTCTGCTATGTCCTAAATGCTGGAGAAACAAAGACCAAAAATGAAACAGGTCCTGCCCTTAAGGAATTTACAATCCACTAATTTATAAAGAATTAACAATCTATTAGGTAAAAGAGGCCATTTTCTGCCTCTTTTCTTACCCTGACAATCACTGATTGTGTCACTGTCTCAGTCAAACTGAGACCTGGGAGGTCAAGGCTTCCCACTGCATCCAGGGCCATCTCCAGTCCTCCTGATCTATATCTGGCCACTGGATCCAAATGACTCTGGAGGGGAAAGTGAGGCAAGTGATTTTGCACAGCCCTCCCTCACTGAAAGCCCAATTCACCAGTCAGTCACGGTCCTCTTTGAATATAAAAGACAAACAACAACCCTCTTCAGACTCCTTTTACAAGACATTTTCTCTACAAGTGGCAATGACCAATTCTATTTTCTCTAGGCAGTAACTTTTAAAATAATATTTGAGGAGGCTAATCATGTTTTAATTATACTTATGAAATCTAGGCATTTTGGTGAAAAAAAAGCAAGTGTTGGATGTTATAGAAATACAAATTTTAGAGTTGGAAAAGACTTAAGCGATAGATCACCTACTTTATATTAATTATAAATTATATAAAGTGTATACACTTTGGATTTGTTAAGATGCTGATTTCTTTGTAGGTTGTAAGTTCCTTGAGGGCAGGACCTGTTTCTTTTCTTTTTTTTTTCCTTTTTGTATTTCCAGCATTTAGACCATAGCAGATGGTTAACAAATTTGAATTGAAAATTTTCTGATAGCTTCCATTTGTAGATGTAGGAATGGAAGCCTTGAGTGGGGAACTGATTTCTTCAAGGTCACCCAGCTAATTTGTGGCATAGTTACTCTCCTGATTGTCAGTCCTGTGCTTTCCCCATTATAACACCCTGTCTCTGTAATGCTGATTATATGCTGCAGAAGAAAATTTTGATTTTTACATGAAAACAAAACTGGGTAAGATGCTCTTTTCCTCTTCTCCCTGTACTCGGGCACACATATGCACACACACAAACACACACACACAGCAGTTAGCTTTCCTCTCATGCCCACCCTTAAGGAAAAATCAGTTTTTTGAAAAGGGGCATTTGACCACCAAGGTCTTGGGTCTTGAATTCCCAGGCTGGGAACAAGAGTCCAACCTCCCAAGTGGGCTGCCGTCCCAGATTGCTACTGGGCTCTGAGAGTTTTGTCCCTGAAGTCTAGGACTTTGAGACAATGAGCTAGTCTGCAAGTTTTTCCAGTGATATCATGAAAAGCTGGCCAGGCGTAGAGATGCAGCATGCAGGAAAAGCTGCCTCCATCCAAGCCCGCCCTCTGCGACAGAGCAGGGGGAGACCTCTACCACAGCCAAATTCTCAGCAGACCGCTCACTTTTGTCACTTACTAGCTGTGTGACCCTGGATAAGACATGTACTCCTTTTTGGGATTTGAGTTTTCTCCTTTATAAATCAGTTGGATTAAGTGATCTCTAATGTCCCTTTTTAATGTCTCTAGAAACCCAGGATTCTTTTTCCTACAGGCTAAAAATTGCAGGTCCTGAGGACAAATACACAAAGATGCTCATATGTTTTGGTGAAGGTTTGTTCTCACTGCAAAGCCCCTAAACCCACCAGGAGTCCTGCTTTGCTGAAACCTGAAGTCGGAGCAGCTAAGTGGGGCCGTGGTACCCAGAGTACCCAATCTGGAGTTCTGAAGAGTCACTTTTCTTAATTCCAATCTGACCTCAGACATTGATTTTGGGCAAGTCACTTCACCTTGTCTGCCTCGATTTTCTCATCTGTAAAATGAGCTCGAGAAGGAAATGACAAATCACCCAATATTTTAAACAAGAAAACCCCAAGGGAAAATGACTGAATAACAGAAGTGGATCCATGTGGTGAGTAGACGCTCCAGCTGGGCCCTCACTAGGGTACAAACTAGAGGTGTTCATTCATGCATTCAACAGCTATGTATCAAGGGGAAGGCAGTGATGGAGATACAAAGATGGGCAAGTATGGCTCTTGTTCTCAAGGAGTTCATGGATCAAAGTGTGCCTGTTGTTATGAGGAAGAATAGGAAAGACTAGGCCAATGATCAGCACTGGAGACAAAATTCAGATGGTCCCTCTCTTTCAGAATACAATTACAGTCTTACAGTTGAAATACTAATAATAACAAAAATGATAAACTCATATTTAAATGACATTTTAAGGTATAGAATTCATTTTCATGATGACAATCTTATGATGTCCTTAGGGGGGGAAAAAAAACTATTCCAGTTCCTTTATATGTGAAGAAATTGAATGAATAAGCATTTAAATGCTAAAAGGAGCCTTGAATGTCATCCAGTCCAAAGCTTATTAAACTGTGGGTTGTGATCCCATGTGGTAACTGAATATTGAGAAATTATGATTTTTATCAGTAAATACTGATTTGTATACCAATTTTATATACTTATCTAGAGGGATTATGTAAAAAATTCTCCAGTAAAAAGAAATCACAAGTGGAAAAAAGTTTAAGAAGCCCTACTTCTAGTTCAACTCTCCCATTTTACAGAGAAGGAAGGTGAAGTGCCTGGCACACAGTAGGTGCCTAATGAATGTGGGCTGATTGATTGAGCAAGGTCATCAACTTGTTTCCAAACTCAGATGCTGTGAGTCTAAATCTTTCCACTGCTCTCTTCTTCATCCCCTATTGCTATTTCAGGAGAAAATGAACCCCTAGCCTATGCTTTATTGACTCGAGTCCATTTCCATTTTCCTCAAATCCAAACTTTTCCCCCAGTATCCTTGAAATATCCCACATTATAATTTGTATTTCCACATACAACACAGGCATTTCTGAGAGATGCTTGATACAAGTCACTGTATGGGACTCTGAAAAAATAAAAGACTGAGGCAGAACCTCTTATGCAAGGTGTTAATAAAAGGCTAACACTTTTACAGAGACTTGGGTCTGGCCCAAGAAGACAATTCAGAAGATTACCCATTCATGGAATATTAGATGTGGTAGTTTTTTTTTTTTTTTTTTTTTTTTTTAAAAAGAGATCAGCTACATCATTCTGCTCATTTTCCAGCTGAAGAAACTGAGATTCTGACTGACGGTTCACCCCTCAAGAAAGCTTTACTGGCTCCCTAGGGATGAATCCTATAATGGCATTCATGTTGCTTTCTATGATTAGATACCTTCATACTTTTCAGAGTGCTTTGAGTCAAGAAGATCTTTATTCAAGTCATTCTATAAGTTGCAGAGAAATTGTTGACTTGCACTGGTCTCCTCAACTGAGAATTCCCTATACTAAAGAAATCACAAGTTCATTTCCTATCATTTATATCTGGTAATCTTATCGTATTCACTCTACAACCTGGTGAGATAAGTAACACAGGGCATCACTTCATTTAACAGATGAGAAAACTGAGGTACAGAAAAGCTAAGTGAATTTCAGAAGGTCACAACGTAGGTTTATTCTGAACCAGAGATAACATGCAACCTCTCTAAGTCCTAGATCTGGAAATTGTGAAGAGGCAAATTTAGGTTTGATGTCGGGAAAAAAAAACCCTGTTAATTAAAGTAGAATGGGCTGCCTGGGGATATCACATGAGTTGTCCCTTATTGGAGATCTCTGGGCAAAGGCTGAATGGCCTCTTGTTGGGCTTGTTGAAGCAGGGATTCCTTTTTAGGTACGAGTTGGACTGGACAGCCATTGCGGTCCTTGCCAACCCTACAGTTCTGAGATTCTGCAGTCTTATCAAGGCCATACTATTCTCAGGGCTAGAAAAAAATTCTTTATTATCAGTGATACTAACATGTGAAAATCAATACTGTTTTCTTTGTTTTCTTCTTTTCCCTCTCCTACTATTTATGGCCCTTTCCCTAAACCCTTCCCCCAATCTCCCCAAAGCCTTAAAAGCAGGGTTTGAATGTAAAGTGAACCTTTTCTAACAAGCAAATGGGACCAGTTCATCTCTCCACCCTTTCTCCCACCCCAATGGCTCAGGTTTAAAGTAGTGTTTTTTGTGAGTAATGAGTTCCATTAACAACTCCCTTCCTGGTATTCCAGCTCTTTCCCCAGCCCATAGATGTTAAATCAGCTCTGGAGAATACACAATGGAGAGATAAAGTCTACCTTTAATAAAGGGCTTTGATAGATTCAAAAGCGAAACTCCCCAAACAGTTCCCACTCTCCTTTCCACTCAATCCAGCTGCCAAGGATGTATTACCACATGCCTTTTCACTCATATCAGTAAAACTACACCTACTTTTATGGGGATGGGGAACCTGAGGCGGGAGTGGTGGGAAGAAACTCTCTCTTGTTTGTATCTTCCAACGAACATTTATCAATAACTCGCCACATGTAATGCATTCGGCAGTGAATCTGTTATCTGGGATGGCTGGGAAATTTGTGGGGCATTATACTTTGTAAAGATGATATGGTAGAAAGGATATCTAATAAGACTAGAAAATGTCTGCCACATCAGTTATTTTTCCCGTCAAAAGAAAACGAGACTTAATTGGTCTAGGACAGTGGTTCTCAAAGTAAAGTCCAGAGATTCTCTGGTGGTCTCTGAAACCCTTTCAGAAGGTCTGCAAATTCAAATTAATTTTTTTTTCTAATATGGTAAATATCTATCAATATAACCCATATAAACAAAAAATTCTTCAGACAGATCCTCAATAGTTTTTTAAATAGTACAAAGATAGTGAAAACAAAAGTTTGAGAACCACTGGTCCAGGGCATGAAGACTCAAACTCTAATTACCTTCCCAGTTGTTTAAAGCATAAAAGCATAGAAGTAATGGGGGCTTCCTTATGCCTGATGGACTTCTCATTGATGTGTGAATCAATGCCCTTCTGATGTGATGCTCCCATCATGGCAAATACAGAAGTGAATCAATCGAATCAATGTCATATCTTGGCTCTTTAAATTTCCCACGTTATTGTTAGGTAAACTTCTTTCGTTAAATGTTAAATCTATGAGTACACTGGCAGTGTGAGTACCTGCGCTGCTAGGTGAGACACTGGATAGAGCCTGGGTCTGGGGTTTTGACTTCAAATTAGCTAGATGATCTCGGGTAAATCACTTTACCACTACTTGCCTCAGTTTCCTCAACTGTAAAAAGGGGTTAAAATAACACATATTTCACAGGGTTGTTGTGAAGATCAAATAAGATATTTGCACAGTGCTTAGTCCAGTACCTGGCACATTATAAGCCCTTAAAAAGTACTGGTTCTTTCCCTCTTCCTTTGATTTAGTTCCAATATCAATCAAACCTGAACCAACAGATTAACCTGAATCAGGACTGATCAGAATGAATGAGGAGGCACTCACCCATATTTTTCTGAGCAAGACCTTCTTGAAAGTCACTTATCTGTGAGGTCATCCTTGCTCTGTTCCATAGAGAAGAATCACAGTCTCAGAGCTGAAGAGTATCCTTAAGGGTATCTGGCCCAAGCTCCCATCCTTCATGTGAATTCTCTTCAAATACATCCTTGTAGCCAATCGTTCTATCTCTGGTCAAACCCCACAGCACAATTTACCACTGAGCCAGGTGTGTCATTGTTGGGTTGACATGAAGGAAAGTTTTTGTTTCTGCTGAGCCAACATCTACTTTCTCCCAATCTATAAGATTTAAAGCTGGGAGAGACTTAAAAGTTCATTGAATCAGACCCCTTTCATTTTGCAGATGAGGAAACTCCAATCCACAGGTGAGAGACTCGTCCAAGTTCACACAGACAGTAACGGCTGACTTGTCCATGACACTTTAAAGTTTACAAATTGCTTTATGTACATCATCTTATTTGATTCTCATAATTACCCTGTAATTACTGAACTTAACTAGATTCTTTAACGATTCAGAAAGCATTATATAGTGTAAGAAGTACTGGCTTTGGAATCAGAGGAGCTGATCTGCTACTTACTGCCTATGTGATCGTGGCTGCCATTTCTTTCCTTCAGGGACCAGTTCCTCCTCTATAAAAAAAGGACTTTTGGGGCAGCTAGGTGGCACAGTGGATAGAGTACCGGCCTTGAAATCAGGAGGACCTGAGTTCAAATCTGCCCTCAGACATTTAATACTTCCTAGCTGAGTGACCCTGGACAAGTCAGGGAAAAAAAGGACTTTTTTTCTTTAAATAGAATCCATGATTCCTAAGGTTTCTTTTGGCTCTATCTTATGCTGGGATGACAGATTTAGATGCAGGATTTAAACTCAGATCAACGATCATAGGAGCATACATCTAGAGCTAGAAGGAACCTTATAGGTCATCTAGTCACATCCCATCATTTTATAGGGAAGGATAATACAATCCAGGAAAGTAAGTAACATGATTCAAGTAAGCATCGGATGTGGCATCTGAAACTAGAAACTAGAATTCCAAAGCATCAAACTTGGGATTTGAAACCTAGAACCTCTGACTCCAAAGCATCAGAACTGGGATTTGAACCTAGAACATTTGATTGCAAAGAATCAGACTCCAAGTCTGGTGCTCTTTCATCTATGCTATGTTGTCTAAATGGTTCCCTCAATATGCAGGAATATCATTCTGACTGTTGACTTGTGGGTTGTAGGAAATTTGCTTTAACAGAATGATAAACTGCAGACTTGACTATATTTAGTAACTTACTCACAAATTCATAGTTTTTTGAGAGCTTACCATGAATTATGATGTTTTAAGTTGATTTCCTTCACATTATTGTTAGGACTCATTTATGCCTTAGTTTCTAATATATAATACTTGAAAGTAATGAGCCTACATTTCTCTTACAACATTTTACCAGGACCACATTGATTGAATAGGCTGTCATCTCTGGGTATGATGTAGGGGAAATGAAAGGTACTTTTTTTTTAAATCAAATCTCTCTCCTATCAATAAGTTATGGTGATAGAAAGTCCACCACTATAGCTTCATGCCCTTGACTTAGGGCACGGTATTAAAAAGGGCAGCATTATGTCAGTGGAAAGGAGATTAGATTTAGAATCTGAGTTTGGATCCTGATACTTCATACATCAGGGAGCATAGGTCAGTAATTTCTCTGAGCTTTCTTCATCTGTAAAACACAGATAATGAAATTTGTACTGGCCATCTAATGAGATTATTATAAGGAAACTTACTTCTTCAGTCCTCATTCATGTTAGTGGGAGTTATTATTGGTTCTGATTTCCTTCTATAGTAATAGATCAAACTATTATGAGCTATTATGAGCCTTCAGTTAATTATTGACCAAATATAAATCCATTAACAGTTTAATTTACCATATCAGCCAATTATCTCTCAGAGAGTTCCAGAAAGGATGGGTCATTTTAATGGGACATGAGGAAAGTCAAGGTCTCTAGCATGAGGCACAGGAAGGCAACATTTTGGTTGGAACATTTTGGTGGGGGGGAAGCATGGAGACACCAGGGACATTGTTACTTCCCACCGGGGAAGGTAACGATGAAAAGGGAAAGAATCAGACAGACAAAGAAGGAGGCATGGAAAACAATTCTGCCTTATCATATTTTCATTGTAGGTAAACCTACAACATATCTTATAATTGTTTCCTCAGGAATTCTCTGTTTATTCCTCTTGTTGTTCAGTTATTTCAGTTATGTTTGACTCTTTCATGACTCCATTTTCTTGGCAAAGATGATGGAGGGGTTTACCATTTCCTTCTCCAGATAATTTTACATATGAGGAAACTGAGGCAAACAGGATTAAGTGACTTGCCTACAGTCACAAATAGCAAGTATCTAAGGTTACATTTGAACTCATGAAGAGGAGTCTTCATGGCTCCAGGAAGATCACTTTATTTACTTAACCACCTAGCTTCCCTCCTCCTTCCTCTCCCACTTTTTAGGGATATATTTTCTTCCAGGTTTGGAAATCTCAAAAGTTAACTAAACTGAATGTATGTGTTCATGGAGGAACTAATTTTCTCCTTTTTATAAAAAAAGATGATCAGATCTCTGAAGAGACAGTTTTCCCCTTTTTTCTTTATATCCCTCTCCAAAAAACCTTGGGGAATGAGGCAGATGGGAAACAGAGGCAAAAAGATACAAATGTCTAGGTTAAGTTTTTAGCAGTGTAATCCAACCCATAATAGCTAGCTTATCTTTGGAGGTCCCATCAATTCTGGGAAGGGACATCACTTCTACTGGGCTAAGGAGACTGCCTTGAAATTGTTATAAATCCATGTCTTTCCTCTCATCCATTCCTCTATTTTCCCAATTCCCAAATCTGGTTCAAAGTTGACTCTGTTGCCTCTAGCCCAAGTGTATGGGGTTGAAATGGTGGGAGGTGAATGTACTGGGGATAGAGGGGAACGATACCTGTAGTGATCAGTGGAGAGGCTGCTTCTGGTTTCCAGGGAGCTCCTGGGATAATAGCAGAGTGGGAAAAAAAAAGAGTTACTGTATGTCACCAAGAGTTGGGGATGAGACAAATGATCAGACATCAAACACACTCAGCACACACGTGGGTTAGCCAATGATATCACTCTGGGGTCTGCCTCCAGGAGCACAGCCACCAGATGTAGACCTTTTCTGCCCCCAGCAACTCCTGGAAGTGGCCACTAAGATGTGAAGCTTCCTGAACCATAACATTGCACATAGATTTTCAGAAATGTGAAGACATGAATGGTTGGGAATTAAAGGGTTTCATGGCCATGTACTTTCTTTCTCTTTTTAGGTACATTTTAGATCAATATACACAGTTGATCTCAGAGAATAGGATTTTAGGTCCAAAGGAGTCCTAGTAATTATTTAATTGAATTCCCTCATTTTACAGATGAAGAGGCTGAAATTTTCAGAGGGGAAATGATTTGTCCACATGTGTGATCCTTCCTCTCGGCTTTTTCTTTCCCTACATGGTGTTTATCTTTATTCTGTATATATTTAGTCTATATATGCTTATAAATGTACATGCTGTCTCTGCTCTTCACATGGCACTCCATCCCATCTAGAAGCCATTGCATTGGCCCCTTCCCGTTCCTGGAATGTACTATCTCCTCATCTCTACCACACAGAAGTCCTTACTTCCTTCAACTCAAGCACTGCCTTCTACATGAAATCTTTCTTGGTTCCCCTCTTTTAAATGCAGATCACCTTCTTCCCTAATTATTCAGTCATTTTTCAGTTGTGTTCAGCTTCTAGGCCCCCATTTGGGATTTTCTTGACAAAGACACTGGACCGGTTTACCATTTCTTTCTCTAGTTCATTTTATAGATGAGGAAACTGAGGCAAATAAGGACTTGCCCAGGGTCACCCAGCTAGGAAGTGTCTGAGGCCAGATTTGAACTCAGGAAGATGAATCTTCTTGATTCCAGGTCAGGCACTCCATCCACTGTACTACTTAGTGTCTCAGCTACTTTATATACAATTACCTTATATTTATGTTATTCTTATTCTGAACATACACACACACACACACACGTTGGTTGTCTCAACAATAGCATGTAATGACTTAAGAACAGGGACTGCTTCATTTTTTGTCTTGTCTTTCTATCTCCAGCACCTATTATGGTAGCCTGCTGGCTATGGCTACATAGCTGGTACCTAATGTCTTATTGATTAACTAATCGATTGATTTTAAGCACCACAGCCAGGATTTTAATTCAGAGGAGCTATCACTAGAGATTCTATTTATAAGGGCAAATTAATGGGGGTAAGGTACAATAGATGACTGTCTGCCCCTTTTGGATATAATTTTGCCTTGAGAGAGGGAAGCCAAAACATTATAGGGTCTAGCTCTAGGATCCGTGATATCAAATCACTGATACCTTTGGGACCTGATAAGACCTGAAAAGGAATGAAAACTTCAAGGGTGACATCATGCAGCCTGGGACTGGGGTGAGTAGACAACTGCCACTGAAGGAAAAGTACCTCCTTGATGTTGAATTAGGAAAAAGCCCCAGTTGTCTGCTGTAGCTTTGGCTAACAGGCCTTTGGACTATAAATCCAGGATGCTTTTCACCTCAATTTGCTGATATTCTTTTGGTTCATTCATAAGCACCTCAAATTTGGGGTATACTAGAAGGTCTGAGAACAGAGGCCCAGGGGACTTTTGGATAAGCCAGGCCAATTAACATTAGGTTATCCAAAGTTGTGATTGGAAAGAACTATTGCCTAGCCAGTGTGAGTCATTAAAATTCTGTGCTTAATGCACACGTGTGAAAACTGAACGTGTGTCATTCAGCTCCTTTAAATTGTTTAGGGATCACAGATGAAAGGCTAAGAGGGAACTTCAAAGCCGTTAGATCTCACCTCCCTATTTTATAGATAAATAAGGAGTATCGAGCACTGGAACAATGAGAGACCATGTTATTTTCTCAAGTTACCCAGAGAGTAAGTGTTGGAGGCAGGATTTGAACTTGGTTCCTCCTGGCTCCAAGCCCCAAACTCTATCCACTCCGTATGGCATGGTGCCATGTCAGGGCTTAAGGAGACCTAAAACCATACTTAAAATTCAAGGATGATAACATAAAGTGGAAGAAGTGACTCCTGGACACCAAACAAGCCCTCATTTCTGAGTCAGAGAATTTGAACACAGTAGATGCTGATTAAATCCTTATTGATTAATTGATTGATCAGGCATGGATCCTAATTCTTTTATAATATGTGTGGGTAGGCAAATCACTTATTTGTGTTTAATAAAATAAAAGGATTGGACTTGGGCAAAGTTTTTTTTTTTTTTAAACACAAACTTGGATAGGTACAAAAGCCTATATTTATTTTCATTAACCTCTAACTGAAACTCAGCATTTCTTTTAATTACAAATATAGACATTTATATACAACAAATATCAGTAGTAACAGTCACAGTAATAACTGTGACTGTTAGCAGTAGAAATCATGAATATTTTCATATCATATTATAGCTGTAAAGATCTTGAAATGATGTAAACAGGCCACTGCCAGATATATCACTATATTAAAATTTAAAAGATATTTTGCTATTTCAGTATAGTTGGTTTATTTTATGTTATGTATTTTATTTTATGCAGTTAAAAATTATTCTTAGAAGAGGTTCATAGGCTTCACTAAATGTCATAAGGTTCATGAAACAAACAAGGTTAAAGAATCTTTGGTAGCTCCTTTCAGCTTGACACCAAGCTGAAATACCCTAAGTCCTTTAAACAAAGGTGGGACCAATCATAGGAACCAAAAGAGATAACTGAGAGTTTATTTTTTTAACAGCTCTATTTATAGTGCTTTGGGATATTCCTAAAATCAGTTGGTGACAGTGTGTCTTGAAGGAAAAACACTGAAATAGGAATCTGGAGGCTTAGAACTAGTCTTATAACTTAGAGCCTTGATTTATCTGAGTCTTGGTCTGTTCAATCTCAGTTTTGTTTTTGAAGTCATAGAAACTGTCTTTACCTTTTCCCTTTATCATCATGTCTCCTTTGGGAAAGGGGTTCAACTCACAGCACTAATCAATCAATAACTATTTACAAAGCACCCACTTTGTGCCAGGCACTGTGCTAAGTGCGTCAAGCTGGAAGGCACCTTAGACCTTGTCTGATCCAAATTTCTCATTTATAGATGAAGAAACTGAGGCACAATCATGTTAAGAAGCCCAAGAGTACACAGTGTGGGATGGGAGTCGACTCCAAACAGAATGCAGTGAAGAGGAACCCAGGGAATATGGCAGCTCAGTGATCAGGACGGTCAGAGGTTTAGGGTTTAGAATTTAGTCAGGATTGGATTAGAATAAGAGGAAATTCTGGGCCAAATAAGTGGTTTCTCCCTGGGTTATATTCATAAGTGGTCTGATTTTTTTTTTCTAAGAAATTGAGATCCATAGTTTACTCACAGTATATGAAACTCTTAGATGAAAATGAACCCTATATTAATTCAGGTTGGTAGTTTCTGTGTAACTAAGAGTCTTAGAGAGTTGCCTAGAGCTTTTATAGCTAAACGACTTGTCCAGGGATACTGTGTGTGTCAAAGATAGGATTTGAACCCAATTCTTCCTGAGTCTGAAGCTAGCTCTCTATCCACTATCCTATCCATGACTTCTTAGGGTATTCAAGGCTTTGGGCATTCTGTACTAAATGAGAAATAAGTGTGAAAGCACTTAAATCATTGAGACCAGAGTCCAAGGACCCAGATTCAGTGCTCTTGCCCTGGCATCTTCTACATCCTGGTATCTTCAGCACCTAGCATGGTACTTTGCATTATTAACCAATATTTCTCAAACAGAATACAATCGTCCTATTGTCCCTGCACCTCCTCCTCCCTACCAGCTCTCCCATTCTTGTCAGATCAGACTCTGAACATCCCCTTCAGGGCCTGGAGTCTCTCTCCTGGTTTTCTCAGTGACGTGCTTAGAGCTAACACAGACTTCCCAAGTCCAGAGGAAGAACATTTATCACAACGTGGATAAATAACTCCTCTCCTCCTTCCCCCAGAGAAAGAGAGAGGGACCCTGCATTTAGTCGGCTTTGAGATGAAGTTTAAGAAGACTTCTGAGTTTGGAGGAAGAGAAAAGAGAGGGGAGTCTTCATGGATACGTAGTCCTCGGAAGCTGGGGCTCTCCTGACATCCAACACTGTGCTTTCCCCTGAAGCAAGCATCGAGTCTCAGTGGTAGATCCCACTGGGGGAAGCTGTGAGTTATTCAATAATCCAGAGAGCTAGAGAGAGGCCTCTTTTCCTTCCTCCATACTCAGTTGCAGTGATTGGTTGGCTACTAGACAAAGGCCTCTTCCTTTCATCTCCCCTCCCCAGTCTATGGTGGTAAAGACATTGGGAGGGGGTGACAGAGAAGGCAGTAATGAGCTGCCAAGCTGTGCTGATAAATTCAGGCCCTCTAACCTTTGGAGTGACAGAGCATTCTGTCACCTGGGGAGCAATCCCTGCCAGCAGGAGTCAAAAGTCATTAAAATACCAGGTACTTATCTCAGCCCTGGGCAACATCGGTGGTAGCTGCAAAATCTCAAGTACCCACTCCCCAGCAGTGGGGACAAGCCCACCCCAAAGACATTGAGTGGAATGAGACACACTTGGATCCCTTTTCCCCTCCCTCAGAAATATCTGGACGGGTAGGGCCAAGGAAAAGGAGAAGGACAAGCTTAAATAGCTGAGTCTCTAACAGGTCTGCAGGGGGCCATTTGTCTTTTCCAGAAGCCTTCTCCATTCCAGTCACCTGTCTCTATTTCCCCCTCCCCCTTCTCCTAAACTTAGTTCCAATTCATATCTTCCCAGAAGCCTCTTCCAAGCAAATCCACTCAGGTCCAAACATCTGAAGTACAGACTCTAGAACCTGAAGTCTTTCAAATTGGTAGTGATCGTAGCATCAGTAATTGAAAGGTGGAAGGTCCTTAGAAGCTGATGATCTAGTTTGGTGGTTGTCAAACTAGCCCACCCCCATCTGCCATTTTTGTTTGGCTGCTGAATTGAGAATGTTTTTCAACATTTATAAGTAACATTTTACTGGATTCTATCCGTCCTCTCATTTTAGAGATGAGGCAATTGTAGCAATCAAGGAGGGAAAGAGACCACCCATGCCGATCCAGCTAAATAAATGATGGAGTCAAGATTCAAACTTGGATCTTTTGGCCAAGTCAAGTGTTCTCTTCATCCAGCCTTTGGCAACTTGTTAGTAGTATTAAGACAAATGATTCTTATTTCTTGGAACTTGGGCAAGTCTTGGAGCCTCTGTAACTTTGTCTGTAAAATGTGGGTGATATCCTATAGTCTAATGTGAGGCTCAATCAGTAGATGCAGGAAGTTGGAAAACAATCAGTGCTGGTTGATGTAAGGGGCTTTTAATGCTGCTAGTTGCTTTTATAAATGAACTTCTCTTGCGTGACAGAAGAAGTGGGGCCTCCCATTGGGACATTTGTAAGTTTCTTTTGGCACCTTTCGTGTTTCCTCCCTTGACTTAATTTATTTATCCTGCTGGGGTTGGGGGTAGAGAAAAGGTGGGTAGAGGCTGTTCTGTTCCCTGCAAGGGCAGGAGATTTGTCTGCACGTATCCCCTCTGAAAGCCCAGCCCTACACTGTCCACTGCTGCAGACCTAGGGAAAGGCCATTTGCTGTTGGACAGGTCCAGGGTAGCCAATTGTGCTCGTATCCTGGATCCCAGGGCATGGAAGGGGATGTGGGGATGGGCTAGTCCACTCAGATGACACCCAAGATGAATGCTTATCAGGAAGAATATACATCCTTTGAGGAGAAAAGGCCAGGTTTTTAACCAGAGACAGGGATCTAAAAATAGTCCATAGCCTGCCCCAATCCCAACCCTTCTCAGTCTTCTGGCCTTAGGTCAGCTGTTTTGGTTAAAACACTTTAGTAGAGATTTACTTGGGGCAGCTAGGTGGCACAGTGAAGAGAGAAAATCAGGAAAATTCATCTTCATGAGTTCAAATCCATCCTCACTAGCTGTATGATTATAGGCAAGTCACTTAACTCTGCCTCAGTTTCCTCATCTGTAAAATGAACTAGAGAAAGAAATGTCAAACCACTCCAGTATCCTTGCCAAGAAAACCCCCAAACAGGGTCCTAAAGAGTCAGACAAGACTGAAAAGACTAAATAAGAACAAAGTCAATTCCTGTTTGGATATCTCTTTGTACCATCTCCCCTGATCTTCACCTCTGCTATTATTGGCAGGCATGTCACCTCCCCAATTAATCGGCATATCTTGTATCTCTACTACTGACCCCTTGCCCCATGTAAACTCCATGAAGGCAGAATTCATTGATTTTTGTCTCCCCAGAGCTTTAGCACAATGTCTACACTGGTAACACTTGCTCCCCTTCCCCATCTCCACCCCTTGGTGAATCAGTTTAAGTACATTTAACTATATCATTCTCTTGGAGCCTTTTGCCCCTTTGGACATGTGAAGATCTTGTGTTTCTAAGCCTCAGCCTAGAAACAGCCCATAATCTGCTGCTTTCTGCTGTAAAATGATGCTGTCGTGAAATCACATCAAGAGTGCTACAAATTTATATTGAACAACCTCAAATGCATGAGCCTCACAGTCGCCAGGCAGTCCTTTACATTTTCCTAATCAATTCACTATCCCACTCAATGCAGCAGTTTTTCCAAACCCTCTAATCCTTCCTCAAACCTCCCACAGCCTCCTCTCCTTTCACTATCCCAGCTACAAACCTTGCCTCATATTTCACTGAAAACATTTCTTCCTTCCTCCTTATCTCCTCTCACCCAGTCTTCCTTCACTATTTCCTCCTTTACCTGGGTTTCATATAAAGATATGGTTCTTCTTGCCAAGGCAAACCCCTGTACAAATGACTTGGCTCTCTTCCCATTTATCTAGACTTGAATCATACTAAACTCCTCATTCTCTGTCACCCCGTATCTAATCTGTGTCCAAATCCAGATGCTTTTCCCTTGATGACCTCTTTTGCATATGTCCCCTTCTCTCCTGTGACCCTGTTACTGCCCTGGTGCAGACCCTCATCACTTCATGCTTGGATGTGTTTGTCCTTCCTTTCTGAAGAGGACCATGACATCAGGGAGATGATGCTACGATGTGCAAGTGAATTGGACTGAAGTGAGGGAGGGCTGTGCAAAGTTACCAGCTTCACTTTTTCCTCCAGAGCTATCTGGGTCCAGTGACCAGATATAGATCAGGAGGACTGGGGATTGCCCTTTTAGGGCCTTCTTAAACCAAGGTCTTTAAGGTCACTTTGACAACATTGGAAGCAATGTCCATTCAGTAATTAAATACTGTAAAAAAGTAGTAAATTAAATTAAATGGACTAAAAAAAAATTAAAAGTAAGAAATGAGGCAGAGAATGATCTCTTTTATCTAGTCACCTAGGACTAGGAATGCAATAGCTGATGGTAGGTTTGCCTATGTCATGTCTCTCCCCACTCCAGTCCATCCTCTGATCAGTGGTCAAACTGACCTTCCTTACACACAGATCTAACGTTGTCACTCTCTCATTCAATAAACTCCAAGGCTTTCCTATTACATTTAGAATTAAATGTAAAATCTTCTGTCTGGCTTTAAAAGCCTTCCTTCATGTCTTATATTTCCTTCTCCTTCATGCACTCTATGAACAAGTGTCACTGGCCTTGCTCTTTGGGACACCAACATCCAGTTTTGTGCTTTTGCAATGATGGGATCCCGTGTCTTTTCCTCCTTTTGACCTCCTGGCTTTCTTCAGGTCTCAGCTAAAAGTCCCAATTCCAACAGGAGTTTTCCCCTGTTCTCTTTAATCTTAGTGCCTTTCCTCTGAGACTTCCCTTAATTCATCTTGTACATATCTTGCTTTTACATAGCTGCTCCTATGTTCCCCCATTAGACTGAGCTTCTGAAATCTGATTGACATTAGACTGCTTTTTGCCTTTTTTTTTGGTACTCCTAGCTCTTAGTACACAGTAAGCGCCTAATAAACAGTGTCTGGCACACAATAAAAGCTTGATGAATGGAAATGAGTTGTGTAAGGATTTGTGGGAAAATACTTTCAGGAACTCAGAGCAACTTGGATGGTAGGAGATGGAAAAGGAAGCACAGAGAGGAAGAAGAGATATAGGATTTGGAGGCCTAAGTTCAGAAACCAGCTTTTCCCTGTGTATGCTGTTTTAATTTTGGACAAATCACTGAATTTTATTTGTAAAATGAGGGTATTGGGACCTACAAGGGATGTTCCAGCTCTAAATCTTATGGGATTTTGGATCTTATAACCAATATGAACCCCAGTTTCTTCTTCTGTAAAATGAGGAGATTGGATGAGCTGGTCTCTTCTAGCTCTAAATCTATGATCTCTGATATAAGAGTTAGTCTGCAGAGGTCTTAGGGACATCCAGCCATCTCTCCTTGTCTTGAGTCACTCATTGTGTTTGTCCTTGTTCAGAGTTTTTACCACTAGTGACAGCAAGATTTCAATTTTGATTTCAAGATGGAAAAAGCCTTTAGGAGACAGCCATTCAGGACTTTGGAGGGGGAAAGATGTGGTCTCTGAAGAGGTGGGCTATGACCTCTAGCCAGGGCAGCAGTGATGTTAGTAGAGTTGAAGGCGACTGCAGTGTCCTCCAGAGGTAGAAGGACAGGCTGCCCTGCCGCTATCTTGGGCCTGATATCAGTCTAACAGCTGGTCCCAGACCCCAACCCTGTGGTCTAGTTATCTTTCCAGGAGAGGGAAATGGCCTGTTTGCCAAGTGACTGCTGGGTACTGCAGAGGGAGCGATGCTGCAAAGGCCTTGAAGCTCCTAACAAGGAAGAATAGCATTTTTTTTAAACCCAGAAGGTTCTGCTGACCATGTTTGGTCTGTAAATAATCTCTCCCTTTAAGATCAATGTAGGCAAATAGAAAGCAACCCTTCTTGTGGCCTGGCTGCTTGATAGAAGGGCATCTCTTCATCCTGGCAGTGAAACAGCCAAGTCTGTGTATGGCAAAGTCCCCTCTAGTTAATTCGCAGCTAAAGTACGTATATGGTCCCCTGCCTGGAGCCATCTCCTACTAGCATTGCCAATGCACCATCTGCCCAGCTATTTTCTCTTGTTCCTATCCATAAACACACAGTTCACCTTCCTGAGACTGTAGGGGATCTGGGGGGAAAGGAGAGAAAACTCATCACCATGGAGGGACATCTACCATAGTCCATTGAACATGACAGACCCAGATAGATATTCACTCGATGACATGAGATTTTTCACTGTGTCTAATGCGTGTCCAAATGCCATCTGGACACAGATGTGTTGAAAAATGTGGAGGTAAGGGGAATCAGGATTGACATGGCCATTTCATGCCCAGGTGTGAGCATAAAGCCCTTAAGTGCAGAGGTCAGCTTTCAAGAGACCAGAAGGCCAGAAGAGTGGGAACAGCAAACATTCTCAAAAATAATAATTTATTAATACCAGTTTCACTTTCTCCTCCTCTTCCTCCTCCTCCTCCTCCTTCCCCTCCTCCTCCTTTTTCTTTTTCTTCTTCTTCTTCTTCTTCTTCTTCTTCTTCTTCTTCTTCTTCTTCTTCTTCTCTTCTTCTTCTTCTTCTTCTTCTTCTTCTTCTTCTTCTTCTTCTTCTCCTTCTTTTTCTTCTTCTCCTCCTCCTCCTCCTCTTCTTCCTCCTCCTTTTCCTCCTCCTTCTTCTCCTCCTTCTTCTCCTTCTCCTTTTCCTTCTCTTCTTCTCCTCCTCCTTCCTTTTTCTCCTTCCTTCTTCTTGTCCTCTTTCTTCTTCATATTAATAATGAGAATTGCTAGCCCCATTTTATAGATAAGAAAACTAAGCTCAAGGAAGTAAATTGATGTCTAAGATCCCATGTTCTCTTCTTCAGCACTGCTGAAGAAATAATCAGTAATAAGTAATTCCAGGATTGTCTTTTCTTGGGATGGCTTACTAAGCGACTAGTTACTGTAACAGCCTTGCAGTTAAGTGGTCTGCCCATAGCTAGTAAGTAGCAGAGTCAAGAATCAAATCTGGCCTCTGACTCCATTCTATCTGGGCTCTTTCTACTATATCTCAGCAGACTTAAAAGCCTTAAATCTGCTTTCGCCTGCTTACGAAACCCTGGATAAACCTTGGTAGATTGAAATCCTTTTGCTTTTTGTTGTTTCCAGATGTCCCTTTCTCAATGTTAGGAACACAGGAAACTGATATTAGCATAAAATTAATTTTAAAGCAATGCCTTGCAGGCCGTTTCGCTTATGTATTTCAATTGCATCTGCGTCACCAAGACTGTGAAGTCTTTCTGCTACAACACTAGTTCAAATAAGACCTAGAATGCTTTGAGTCCTGTTTGTTCACTGAAAGTTTTTGCTGCCTTCATTAAAAATAATAAAAAAAAGATTGTTCTCTAAGCTGTTTGTGATCACCGGAGTGGGACAGACTTTCAAAGCTTTGCTCTGCTAGGAAAAATTACATGAATAATAATTATAGTTGACATTTATATAGGACTTTGGGATTTGCAATGTTCTTTGCAGAATTCTCTCATTCAGTCTTCAAGTAGGTGCTTTTATTTTTACAAGAAATGGATGTTCAAGATGGTTGTGTCTTTCCCAGGATTACATTCCTAGTAAGTGTCTGAGGAAGGATTTGATCCTGCTTTTCCTGATTCCAAGTTCAGTACTCTATTCGTGATTTCTTGGACAAAGGAGCAGTAGTCCAATGGGTGACAGTGGGTTATTTGAGAGGCTGTCTCATTTGGTGATGTCCACATTTGATTTGTAAAATCATTTTCCATCTTTGTTTAGTTATTTACATTTTTATGCAGCTTGTGGTTCTTGCTGGGGCTCCATTAATAGAAAACTCATTCATACTGACATATTTGAATAGCATCCTTGATCCAGCTGACTCAGGATGCTTAGGATGGACTCAGTTCAACATGGCATAGTTTTTAATAAGAGGATGCCTTAAGCATCCTGGGTGTTAGGCCCCTATTACAAACTGCTGCCCATAGAGAAGTGGCTATGACCTAGTAATGTAAGGGCAGTGCCTTAGATTTGGACTTGGAAGACCCGGGTGCAAATTCATCTCCTTTTATTTACTTGTAGTGTGACGTTGGCCAGTTCAATTCTCTTGGATTATATGATTTCTGACATCTTACCGAACTCTAAAGTTCCATTCTCAGAAATCCTGACTTGAACTCTCTCATCTGTAGAATGGGACTTATAAAAACTACTCTATGAGGAACAAGTGAGTTGGTATTTGTGAAAGTGCTTTAAAGCTTTTACATTTCTAGGAATGTGTACAAGATGAGTTTTGCTGCTATTGCTTTCCCTTTTCTTCTTTTTCCTCTTTTTTCTCACTTCCCTTTCCTATTGAGAAGGGTAACCTTTGTGGGTTCTATAAGATGAATTGCTGATGTACAGATGACAATGTAACTCTATGGTGGCTTTTCTTGGGCAATAATGATAGAATCAGGGAATGGAGTCTGGGAGACAGCATTCAATGGGCAGACTACTGGAATGACATTTTGTTCCATAATATTTTCTCTTTCTGGTCCCTCATGGATTTTCTTTGGCTGAAATCCTCTAAAAACTCCAGGGAGGGGATGGGAGAAGCTGTTTCTGCAGAATACCACGTGGAAGGCCTCCTGTCACCCAGAGGCAGCGATGTCGTTTTGAACAACAAGCCCATTGAGTGGATGGCAAGCGGGCCAACCTCGTGCTCTCTCAATACTGCAGAAGAAATAATATTACCAGGAATAAGATGTGTCCGTTCCAGGACTGTCATTTCCTGTGATGGGCACAAAGCTGCTACTATAAACAGCCTGCAGAGAGCTGACAAAAAAAAAAAATCAGTCAGCAGCCCAAATTCTATTTATCTGCAAAATTGGCATGGGTCATGTCCTCTCTTGGTACCTCCCGACCCACCTCCTGTTCTCAGTTTGCCATGAAAATTACATGAAAAAAGATCAGGATTTTGTATGCTGTACATGTGGGAAGCTCACAAATAGGATGGGAATTGGTATTGAATCAGAGATTTCCCTGGTATAAAGAACTCCCGGGTAAGGAAATTCCCTTTCCCAATGCAGGTCACCACCTTTCTCTATAAACCATATAGAATCTTGGAGAGTTAACTGGTATACTGAAGGGTTAAGTAACTTGCCAGATATCACACAGCCAATGTATCAAAGGTACAACTTGAACCAGAACTGAAGTCTTCCTGGCTTTGAGTTTGGCTCTTTAGATACTAGTCATGCTATCTTTCATGCTAAGAAAAAATTAATATTTTTTCATTGAATCATTGCAAATAGAAACTGGAATGGATTTCAGAGATCATCTAGTCTGGATTGTTTTTTCACTTTTTGGGGGGTCCTGGATCCCTTTGGCAATTTGGTAAAAATCTATGGATCCTTTTTCAGAATAATGTTTTCAAATGTATAGGATTACAAAGGAAACCAATTATATTGAGATAAAGGTGTTATTTCCCTGACTCCTGCTCCTTACCCTTTCTCTGCAGCATCCTTCCCTCAGCAAAATTCAGGTATCTCCTGAAATCTATTTAAAGACTTATGGTTGCCATTTGAAGAGCTCTGGATTGAGTCAAGTCTATCATTATAAAGAATAGGAAACTGAGCCATGGAAAGAAGTCATTTGTACAGTGTCCTATAGCTTGTTAACAGCAGAGGCAGGGCTAGAGTCTCTTGACTCTTAGGCCAATGGTTTCTCTACTGTCTCATTTTTGTCTCTTGAATCCCCCAGTAGACCACTACTGTATTATAGGTCTTCATCATGTCTAGTTTGAGCTATTATAGTGCATAATATAAATGAATGAAGGCAGAAGCATTTATTAAGTTTTTAAGTATTATGGGTTCTGCTCTAGGACTATAAATCAAAATCGAAACGGTTCCTGCCTTCAAGGAGCTTACATTCTAATGTAAAATTATTTTGGTAAAGTGCAGGTGTCCATGGTATCCCACCCCAGTGGGGGAACAATTACTCCAGGTTCTTCCTGTGACTTTTAGGAATAAAGATGAGGTTCTTTGTCATTTCAGGCTCTTACTCTGACTCTTTCCAGCCTTCTTTCACATTGCTTCTTTCCAAGTACTCTACAGCAGCCTTTTTTACTATTTCTCATACTTGTGAGACAACAACATGTATGGGGAGTAGTGTCCAGGGAACGATTTTTTAGTCTAAGAAATCAGAAGGATAACAACAGATTTCTAAATAGTCTCCCCATTTTCTATTTCTCTCCTGTATCTCCCATATCTCTCTACAAAATAGGTTCTAGAAAAAACACCAAGGAAAATCACAAAGCCAATTCTATAAAAGCCAATGAGCTCATCCTTATGTCAAGTGTTATGTGTTCTCTATACCATGTTCGTTTAAAAGAAGAGAATAATACTCATGATAGTTATCTTACAGGGTGGTTTCATGAATGTAAAAGACTTTGCAAATCTTAAAACTTAATGTCAATCATTACTCTTATTATTCCTATTCCTCCATGATTTTTCAATGGAAAGAACATTTTTTTTTTTTTTTGAGTCAGAGAGCTTGTATTCAAATTCTGATTCTGACATTCACTACTTGTGTGACCTTGGGCATGGAGGTCACTTTATTGCTCTGAGCCTCAATTTCCTTATCTGTAAAAATGAGTGAATTGGACTAGATGACCACTAATGACCTTGCCAGCTCCTAGGATTTATAACTACTCTACTTCATGGTGGCCTCTTCTTGGGGACCCTTGTGTATTGTCCTAGGTGAGTAGAGGCTCTGTCTTTCCTTTCTCTTTCTTTACTACTCCTCTTTATATCTATTATGGGCACAGAGTAGGTTTTTCATAAAACTTATTGATTGATTGAAGAAGAGAGGAGAAGCATGAGTGGATCCAGATCCTTTCCTTAAGGAATTGACAGGAATATTGAGGAGAATATATATGTGTGTGTATATATATATATATATATATATGTATATACATATATATGTGTGTGTGTGTGTGTGTGTGTGTGTGTGTGTGTGTGTGTGTACACACACACACACACACACACACACGACAATTGGAGAATAGCACAAGACTCTGTTATAATAAATGTGAAAATGAATCTTCCCTAGTAGTGGGATCTGAATCGGAGACCTTGAGTTTTAGTTTTAGCATGAGTTTACTAACTGTGTGACCTTGAAAAAAATCATTTTCCCTTGGAGGGGAGGCTCAACTTCCTCATTTGGAGAATGAAAGGATTCAACTAGATGATGTAAAGCTTTAAAGCTATGAGGTCATTGATCAGGCTTGAATGTCCATGATCAACCAATCAATAATAACTAGCATTTAAAGTCTGGAATTTGCTTCACACCTGTCATCTCATTTGGTTCTTATGACAACACTGAAGTAGGTTTTATTATTATCAACCCCATTTTATAGCTGAGATAACTGAAACTCAATAAAGTTAAGTGACCTGCCCAGTCACCAAAAGCAAGATTTGAACTTGGATCTTTTTGAATCCAAAACCCAATATGCTATACAATGCAGCCACAGAAATTTATGGAAAAGGTGAACCATAGTTGGGTCTGTGCTTTAAGAAAATCAGCTGCTTGGAAGATGGCATGGAATGGAGCAAGACTTAATAAGATTCCACTTGCATAGGTTCTGGTCTTTCACCGGCCTATCTGCTGTGGCCCATTGAGCTTTCCGCCAGTGACCATAGGAAGATGACCTTCATTGCACTGAGCAGAAATCCCATGGTCTCTCTTGAAGCAATAATGTCACACTCAGACAAGTAGCCCCACTTCAATCCAACTTGTTTCCTTTTCTTGTTGAGAAAAAGGCTGTGTGTTCACACAAGGCTGCCTTGTTCTCCTCCTTTTCCTCTGCTACAGAGGGCTCAAACTCAGCTTAGCCTCTGTGTAAACACCAGAAAGCAGAGGAGGAGCCCAAGGATGACTCCATTGGCTCACTTTACCAAAAGGAAATTGAGGCTCAGATGGGGAAAGTTATTTGTATGTAGTAATGAAAATTATCAGGGAGAAAATGGCCAATGTGGAGATCTAGGCCAAAGACCCATTCAATTTCAGGTTTGATTTGAAATCAGGATACCTCTTATGAGCTATGGGGGATCCTTGGGGATCACCATGATCTCTATGGATTTCTTCTTCTGTGAAATAAAGGTTTGTGACCTCTGTATTCCCTTCTGACTCCAGAAGCAACTCCAAACTCCCTTATTTTGCAAAAGAGGAAGCAGAGAACAAGAGAGACAAAATGAATGAATGGCGTAGGATTTGAACCTTAGTCTTCAGCCCCCCTTGCCTCTTGTTCTTTTCTCTGCATCAGGAGAAGTAGGCAGCAAGTTCTGATCCTGGCTAATGGCCTCTTTGGGGAGAAAGGAGTCAGTGTGTGCTCTCTACCAACGCGTTTCCTTTAAACCAGAAGATTTGGGTTCTGTGAGGCTGGGAAGCCCAGGACAACTTCCAAGGACAAACAGAAGCCAGGGCCAGCTGAGCTTGGAGACAAATACCCACCAGCTGCTGCCACCTGGAGGGGCCCCAGGAAATAGGCCATTAACCAGCATACTGCTTGGGAGGAAAAATGCCCAGACCCCACCTGCTCCTCATGGAAGCTGCCAACTTCGGTCTGCTTGGGTGGGAGTTGGAGGGACAGCAAACTCTAGCCTCAGTCCTATGAGTCAGGCTGAGAGCAGCTTGGAGGAAGCAAAGAGTCTCAGTTTAAGATGCTTTTTCACACAATGAGGAATGACTGTGTGACCACAACCTTTTCAAAGCCTCAGTTTACTTATCTGTAAAATGGGATGGTAGTGCTTGCCTTACCATGTTGTCCTGAGGATCTAGACAAGATAACATACGAGTACTTTGCAAGTTGTAAAGCATTCAATAAATGTGTAATTAATATTTTGATATCGTAAATGTTTTATAAATGTTTGTTGGGAAGATAAACACACAAGCAGCTTCCTTCTACGGGTGCCAGGGACAAACATAAACCTCTGGACTACTCAATCTTTCCTTCCAGCCCCTCAGAGGACTCTAGGTTTTCAGATGATGCTTTTAGAGTTTGGGTTCTCTGACTAAGAACACAGAGCTAGCCTGGAAAAAAGTCTTGGTCATAAGAGACATGGACTGGAATGGGAGCTCTGACAACTTCCTAGCTTTGTGACTTTAGGCAAAGCTCATTTCTTGTCTGAGCCTCAATCATGTCATTTATTAAATGAGCATCAGAGTATGGTTACTGTCTGTTTCACTTTGTAAAGTGCTAAGGAAATTCTATTTGTTTTATTATTATTATTATTAATGATTTATTATCCTGCTTGGAAGAGCAAGGTTCATAGAGGAAAATGACCTCTTTTTGTGATGTCTAAACCCAAGAGTTTGCTAGTAAATGGTTAATAATCGGTTCTCTGATAATTTAAGTCAAATAGGCATTACTGACATTTTTCTATCTCTTTCTTAAGTATAGATAATAAACAAAACAATAAATCAAGCCTAGATTTGTAATCTTTGCCAAGCTCACACTGAAATGTTCACACTGAAAATTTAACAATTGGCTCTGGGTTTGAGACCGCTCCCGGATATCTACTTGAATATGTCTCCACTGGAGATTTTAGACATGACCATCCATTGGCTGGGGGAAGCAGCTGCCCCCTCCAGGCTACTCTGGCAGCAGGAAGAAAGGTCCTATCTAGAGTGCCTGGGAAATGCTGCTTTGGGGATGTTTGCTCCCTCTGCCTCCAGATCAAAGAAGAAAAGCCTTCCCCTCCAAGGCCCACTCTCAATGTTTCCTGGAGAAGACCACTTCCTTTCAAGAGAAATTGGCTGCCCAGGCTTGAATTCTTTGGCACTGGCAAGTGTGTGCAATTGTGATGAAGAGATGGAGGAGCCCAACATTTGGCAGTGGGATCTGCCCCTCCACAGAGCCAGTCAGCCTTTCTCCCATCACCAATAAACACTTCCTAGCTCCCGCCTGACAAGAAATCGCTATATATCCAGAGATAATGTCACTATGCTACCCTGAAAGGGTCGACAGTATCACGGTGCTATCTTCCATCACAGATCTAAATCTAGAATAAATGGATTTAAATCTAGAAGAATTGGATTATGGAACTCAAGCTTCATTTTACAGATGAGGAAACTGAGCCTATCTTGGAATCTTAAGTCAGAATCTAGAAGGGACTCAAGAGTCTATTTGTTTACCTCATTTTATAAATAACTAAGCTGAAGACCAAAGAGTTTGACTTACACTTAAGAAGGAACTTGAGGGCATATCTAGTTTAATCTTGTAATTTTATAGATGAGAAAACTGAACTTGAGAGGGGTTCAGTGGTCAGGGAACTAGTAAGTGTCAAAAGTGGGTGACTCCCATACCAGCAATATTTCCACTTTCTTTGTGTGGGGCTTTATTTTATTCTCAGCTTTGCCAGAAGAATACAAGACTATGCCCTGGTCACAATAATACTATTTGCATAGAATTTTAAGGTTCAAGTAGCTGTTTGCTGATATAGCTCCATAAGCAAGGGAGGATGAACACTGCCATTGCTATTTTATTGATTAGGTCATTGGAGGCTCAGAAAGGGGTCACCCATGTGATCATAGAAAAGGTAAGAATCAGCTATGAGAAGAAGCCACTGTCCATGGTACCACTTCGCTTCTACCATGTTGGGCCAGAAAGGGCCCTGTGCTTGGTAAGAGCTAGGGGAAGGTCAAGCAGAGCACACTTCTGGGGTATCACTGAGTGGCTGGAACTTAATCAATCAATAAGTCCCTTTGGAAGCCTATGCTCTGGACAAGGTGCTGGGTGTGGGGAGCAGAGGGAAAGTCATCCAGATATGGTCCCTAACCTTGGTGAACTTCCAAAGCTGGGGAGACAAGATGTGCACTCTGGTAACAGTACTGCAGTTTGCTGTAACCAAGGGCTAAGTGATTTTTGGTTCCTTCCAGACTGGCAAGCAAATGGAAATAACCAGAATGAGATGCTCAAATGGCAGACTGATGCAACCCAGCCCCAAGCCTGGCTCAAAGAGGAGGATCCGTTCTCTGCTTCAGCCCAGGGGATGGGTGATTGTTGGAGCAGTAGTGACAGTAACAGTGAAAGGAGACAGAGGGAGGGCAGTAGTGGGGTCGGGATGGGGAACAATCCCGAGGATAGTAGTGAGGTCATCAGTGGGAACTGGAGCAGAGCAGCTGCGAGGGAACTGGGGGAGCCAGCTGTGGGGGCAGCGAGGAAGCCATCAGTGGGGATAGCAGCACCAGTAGCTGTGGGGGCAGTAAGCAGAACGGCATTGTGGGGAGCAAGCCCCCCAGCAGCAATGGGCTCAGCAAAGGGGCTTGTAACAAAGAGCTCTGCTTAATCCTGAGCCACGAAAACAGAGGGGTGGGAGGTGGGTGGGAGATGGGGGTGGGTGCAATTTCATGGCCGCTGATATTGACAGACCTCAGCTGACAGGCCATAGATTAGCTGATAACAAAGCCCAGGAAAGTGGCTCTAATCAGACCTTGTTCATCAGAAACATCTGCTCCACCGTTCAAGAATGCACAGTGGACCAGTTGCTTATTCTTTCCAAATTAGCAAATGCATGTATTCTTGTTATCCAGAATCTAGTGACTTAGGAGTGCCTGAAAAATCTCCCTGTCTGTCTCAAATAGGTTGCAACCATGGGGCCCAGGGCCTCCTAGCGAAGGGCAAAGACTGTCTTAAGGGGTTGTTGGTGGTGGTGGTGGGGGGAAGGAAGCCAGATGCTCTCTTTACATCTGGGCATTGGTCATTTTTCTTTTTGGTGGCCATTCCAGTGAGAAAGAGCATCACAGAGGGATGGGGGAGAGGAAGAAGAGGAGGAGGAGGAGAAGGAAGAGAAAAAGAAGGAAAAGGAGGAAAAGAAGAAGAGAAAAAGAAAAGAAGAGAGGAGAGGACAGAGGGGAGAGAGAGAGAGAGAGAGAGAGAGAGAGAGAGAGAGAGAGAGAGAGAGAAGAAAGTGGGGAAAGAGAAAGACAAATATGGAGAGGAGAAATAGGGGAAGAGAGGAAAGGGGAAGGTAGGAAGAAGGGAACAAAGGGGAGAGAGGGAGAGAATTGGGGAAGAGGGTGGGAAGAGAAAAGGGGAAGGAAAAAGAGAGAAGAGAGACAGAGACAGAGACAGAGACACCGAGAAAGAAAGAGACAGGTAATATACACAGTGACATCAGATACACATAGAGATAGAAAGAGAGAAGAGAAAATGTGCTGTGACACTTAGTTAGTTTTACTACCTTGTTTGAACAACTTGGAGCCTCAGTTTTCTCACACGTCTCTGGGAGGTAGCTGCTACTATTATTCCCATTCTACAGATGAGGCAACTGAGGCAAATGAGTTAAGTCTAAGCTCACACAATTAATAATTGTCTGAGATTCATAATTGAACTCTTTGATTCCAGGCTGGGTGCTTTATTCACAGTGACCCCTTCCCGCCCTGCAACTGTGTAAAAGGCCTTCTGGCTAGTATTGTGAGATGTTGCCTTATCTGTAAAATGAAGAGCTTGTATTTAGGGACCTTTAAGGTCCTTTTCTACTGTGTTATTAACCATGTCCCCCCAAACAATAAGGTCTGTGCAATTACAATGAATGAGGATCTAAACAATCTGAGTTATTAGGCTAAAAATTAAACCTCCCTTGCCCTTGAATGGGCTTTTTAATTTCCAAGGAACTCCCCTGTGTATCACGTTATTTAACATTCATAGCCCTTCCCACCCCATCACTTCTCAGAGTTCCTCAGGATCCTGGTGGCTGCTTTTATAAGATCCGTGCATTTTCCACCCAGGTCCATCTACTTCAAGGATCCTGTCCACTAAGCTGCTAGTCTGGGATACTCACACAAGCTCCCCTGTTTACTGAAACCTCTATTTTTCCAGTCCCTACCTTCCAGCACGCTCCACCCTCTACCACAACTCCCTCTTAGGGCTGCTGAGAATGAGGGAGCTCCACACTGCAGCCTTTGTGTTTCCCATGACTCCCTGTGACTCAGGCTGTTTGCTGTTCTCTTTCCACATCCCCACCCTTCCCCACAGCCCTCCTGCCGCCCAGGGTCTTCAGGGAGTTCCGGAAGGGAGATCTCCTCGGATCTGGAAGAAGTCTGCCTGCCCACAGAGAGGACAGAGTATCTCCGAATGAGACAGCTGGCCTGCCCCAAGTCAGCCAGGAATGTTCTGGGTCAGGGCAGTTGTTAAAAAAAGAAAGGGGGTTTCCAGCCCCTTGGAGGCTCACAGCAGCTGGAGACCCCATGCCTCTGACTCTAGTGCTGTGACTTGCTTGTGTTCAAAAATGGAAAGATCATTAGCGATGGGAGTATGAAGGTCTTTACCCTTGGCTCTGACACGGTGACTTTGAGCATATTACTTTTATGTGGGTCTCATTCTCCTCACCTATAAAATGGGAGATTATAGATGACAATATATAAGATTTTCATTCATTCATTCAGTTCAATAAAATTAGTTCAGTTTGACAAATATTATAAGAGTATACTATATGTATGCTATATTATAACATATATATATACTACATAGACACACTATTAGATATAGATAAAAGTATATATAAATAAACATATTGTGTATATATACATACACATGTATAAATATATACATATATACCACATAATATATATATATATTTCAAGAGATAGAGCAGCTAAATGGCGTAGTGTATAAAGTTAAGAGGACATCTTCCTGAGTTCAAATTTTGCCTCACTTATTAGCTGTGTGACCCTGTACAAATTACTTAATCCTATTTTCCTCAGTTTCCTCATCTGTAAAATGAGCCTCTCCAGAGAAATGGCAAAACAATCCAGGATTTTTTTTTTTTTTTTTTTGCCAAGAAAACCCAAATGGTGTCAAGAAGAAATACAGGACAAATGAACAAGAGCAAAATTCTTAGCACCAACTAGATTCAAGGATCCAGTTCCTGGGGCTGTCCCAGCACATCTCATTCCTCCTAATACTCATAGCTGTTGTCTAGGCACAAAGACCTATGTGTAGGAGGTTGTTTTTGCATCTTTCTTTTTTTTAATTAGACACCTTCCCTCCCTAATATTTTACCAATTCAGTTATTTTCCTACTAGTGTTCTGCAAATAAAATCAGTTCTAGCAGCTTATAAAAGTTTCTATCTACTACCCTTGTCGCTGCAGATGCCTGGGTATCTCTGATACCACTAAAATTTGTCATCTTTGGAGTCAGGAAAATGTCCTTCTTTGGGGACAATTAAGTCTCCAGCCCAAGATTCCCAGGCCCTCTGTCTCCCAGTGACGGTGGGGGGAGAGGGAGGAGGAGAGCCGTTCTCTCCTACTATAGCCTAGAACCTCATTAGAGCAGATTTCACTCTGTAAGCTGCCTCTGTAAACACACAGAAGGTGTTTACTGAGTTCTGAAGCTTCGGCGCTAAAACAAGAGTCCCCAAAGTCCTGGTCAGCCAGGAGTGTTGACAGTACATCATATCATTTACCAACTGCTCTGGGTGTGAAGGCTCTGAGTCTGAGAAACAGGGTCAAGTTCAGGGTCACTGCATCATCCACAGACAAATGCTCTAGACAAAGCCCCCCACAAGTCAACTCAACGGCCTCAGGGACATCAGCACAGCAGCCCCTGCCTAGGATTGGATAAGAATTTGCTCTGGAACTCCCTCTGGTGTCCACTTTCCAAAATGACGACTATAGAGATTACATTATCTAATACCATCACTGCTTTCCTTTGGAGAGTCAAGGGAGGATGGATTCTGGGGATCCAGATGAGAAAGCAATAGAAGAGATCACCTGCATCCAAGATAACTCTTCACTCCATGTTCAAGATGCTCCTTAAACGATTTGCTAATCTGTTAATCTAACTTGAGGATATTCAGGCAGGTTTAACTAGTTAGTAGGAGACCTGGCTCTGCTACTAGTTATGGTCTCAGTTTCTTCTTCTGTAAAATGAAGTAGGTGACCATAGCTCCCTTCTAGCTCTGAAATTTTCTGATTCTAAACACATTTAATCTCAGGGTTCTGGTCTTTTCCATCAGTTTCTCCCTTTCCTCATGTCCTTTTGCACCTAAAGTGCCCCCAGACTGTCTCTTGGATGCAAACATAGCTGTTTAAGTGGATTCTGGGAGGGGAAAAATGACAGATAGATGATGTAGAGATTGGGAATGACATGCAATCTGCTGGTTTCCACTCTCCTGTTGGGCAGCTAATGCTTACCACTTACTATACTAAGATAAACCCAAGTTCCTTCAGGAATAAGAAATAGAATTGAAGCATTTCTTCCTGGCTTCCCAGCACCGACTTGTCATGCTATTCCCTTCTGTTTCTTTATTTGGACCTGAGTGAATTACATCACCCACAAGGGCTAATCTTACCAGGTGGTTATCTATATACTGCAGTTTTTAAAGGTACCAAGCAGGATCTCATTTGCCAAAATCTCTTCCTTCTTTTCTGTCTGAATTTAATGCCTGAAATTCTGCCATTACAGTCACTGAAGTGTACACTATACCTGGCACCCAGTAGGTGCTTAATAAATGCTTGCTTACTTGACCTTCTCCTTAGGTTCTGTTCTTACTTATCTATTTGCCTGCTGGGAATCTCCATCTGGATGTCCTGCCAGCACTTCACATCCAATATATTCCAAACTGAGATCATCCTATCCTCCCCCAAACCTCCTCCCAATTTCCCAATTACTAAACTCCCAGTCAGGCAGGCTTGAAACTTCCAGGTCAAACCACAATTCCAGAGAACTCACAATGAAGAAAGCTATTTACTTCCTGACAGAGAAGTGATGGATTCAGATTCAAAATGAGACGTGCACTTTTGAATACTGACAGCATGGGAATTTGTTCTGCTTGACTACACACATTTGTTATAAGGATTTTATTTGCTTCTGCTTTTACCTCCAGTAAATGAGGAGAGGTATGAGGGAGAGAAAATTAATGTTTGTTAATTCACATTAAAAAAAATTAGTCTAAAAAAAGAGAGAACTTCGGATCAAATTTTTTTATTCTTTCCTTTCCCTTCACCCCCAAGTCGAATCATTTGCCAAATTCAATATCTTTCACACTCATCCCCTTCCTTGCTGCTCACATAGCCAACACCCTATTGCAGACATTTATTTATTTATTACTTTTTATCCAGATTACGTGATAGCCTCCCAATTAGGATTCCTCATCTTTATTTTTTTTTCTCCTTTTTGATTTCATTCTTTGTATATTTGCAAAAATAATCTTCCCGATGAACAGATTTCACCATGTCTATCTCCTGCTGATGCAGAAACTTGACTTTCAAAACATAGGGTCCTAAGTTCAAATCTTAGTTCCAGCATTTTCTAGTTGTGAGACATTGGGCAAGCCATTTGTCCCCAAGACTCTGTGGTCCTCAGTTCCATATCTGTAAAATGAGAGGGTTGTACTAGATGATTTTGTGCCTTCTAGATCTGAATATATTGATTATGCTACGACCCTGCAAGAGATCCCTTGTCTTCAGGGATCCCTTCACAATTCAAAGTCAGTGGTTAAAGCCATAGGCAATGTAGTTCTAGTCTATTTTTCCAGACTTATTTCCCTCCATCCATCTTTATATATTTGCTGTTTCAAACAAACTAAACTATTCGTTTTTATCAACTTTAGGTCTAACTCTGGGCAAGTCACTTTATCTGAGACTCAGTTTCTTTATCTGTAACAACAACAATAAACATATAATTCCTATTCTGAGCCAGGCACTGGGCTAGATACTTTGAAATACTATCTCATTTAGCCTTTATAATGGCACCTTTGGCACATATCATTAGGCTCCCCATTTGACAGATGAGGAAACTGAGGCATTTGGAAGTGAAATGAATTGTCCAGGGTCACACAGATAGGAAGCATCTGAGGATCTCAGATACTTCCTGATGTCAGATTCAAGGCTCTATCCACTTTCCTACTTAGCTTGAGAATGAACTGACTATCCTTTTTTGTGTTAAGGGCAGTTAGGTGGTGCTATAATGTACAGAGTTCCAGACTTGGAATCATGAAGACTCATCTTCCTGAGTTCAAATCCAGTCTCAGACACATACTAGTTGTGTTATCCCAGGCAAGTTACTTAACCCTGTAAAATGAGATGGAGAAGGAAATGGCAAACCACTGCAGCATCTTTGCCAAGAAATACCCAAAATGGGATCACAAAGAGTCAGAGGCGACTGAATAAAAAAATTTGTGTTTGGACCATAGAGCTCCTATTAGGTTTTAAGCACTCTGATGAGCTCTTCTCACATTTTTTTTTTTATCTTCAGCATCTAGCCCTGGGCTTTGTAGATACTTTTTAATTTTCCAAGTATCTGTGCTGATTTTATCTGTGTGGCTTCCCCTCTACCAGTGCTCAGTGAGAACATTTTATCATCTGGTAGATAACCATGATAACTGCTCTTGTGTGTAGCTTGCCTTTGAGAACTGCTGAGGATATAACATTCCTCTTCTGTAATAATAATGAAGAAAATAATAACAGCTAACACTTATTTGGTATTTAAAGTTTACAAAACCTTTCATGGATTTTAGCAGTTTGATTCTCTGAACAACCCTGTGAAGTAGGTGCTATTATTAGCCAAATTTTATAGATGGGAAAACTAAGGCTGAGAGGGACCAGCCTCTCAGAACTGTGCGAGATGGCTCGTCAGTTGACATCTGGCATGGGCTGAAGAAGTAGTCTCTGCACATTAATAGAGCCTGCTAAGCTTATGTCCCTTTGGCATAATCTCTGAAAACCCAGGGTCCTCTCCATCCTTACTGAGTATTGCAGATAGCATATGCTCAGTAAATACTGGATGGAAATGAAGCTTTTTGGCTTTAAAGGTCTTTTGAGTCTTCCACATCCTCTGGGCAAGAAAACATCCTAAACCTCATCAATTTGTTCCTCTGGAAGGATCATAGAGACATAGATTTCTAGCTAGAAAAGATTTTAAAGATCATCTTAGTCTGATCTCTTTCTTCAAAGGAAAAAGCCTCATTGACTTGTCCAGAATCACAAAGCTAGTAAGTAGCTGGGACTGGGATTTGAATCCTGGGCCCCTGCTCCAAATCTAGCATGCTTTCCACCATAGTTGACAGCTAGCAGAAAGCAAGTCCCGGAGGGAATGGGAAAGTGAGAAAAGAAGCATTTAATAAATGCCCACTATGTTCCATCATTATGCTAAAAGGCTTTACAAATATTTAATTTTCAAAACAATCCTATGACATATGTGCTATTATTATCCCCATTTTACAGTTGAGGAAACTGAGCCAGACAGGAACTTGTCCAGGGTCACAACCTAGCTTCCTCTAAAAACTGAAGAGTTGCCTATCTTAAACTGGAATTTCTCTAATTAATAGTGAGTTAGAGCATTTTTTTCCATATATAACTGCGGATAGCTTTCGTTTCAAAACTGCCCATTCATATCCTTTGACCATGTACCAATTGAGGAAGAACCAGGGCATCAGTCCTAGAGGATGGCTTGAATAAGAGTGCCTGACTTTACAACTTTGTGTAGCCACTTCCCTTTCCTGATCCCCTGAGCCTCCGAACCCCCAGAGCTCCCTGATCTATGGAGCATCAATCTCATGTCATGAAGTCTTCGCATCCCTCCAAATCAGGCACTTGATGTCCTTTCTAAAACCCTGCCTGTGGGTACAGCAAAGCCTCCACTTAGCTCCCTTCTCCCTCTAGTGGTGGGAACCCAATTTTCCTCCTCTGTGTATCCCCCAAAGGACTGCTCCTGCAGCTTGCAGGGGAAGCTCTGGGCTCCTTTGCTTTCTGGTCCAGCGCTTTTTCTCATTGGGGTAAGACAATAAGGGGGAGAACTTAGCTAGGAAGAGGACCTACTCCCATCATGCTTACTGGCTCCCGCAGCGAGCTGCCAGACAGCACTGGTAATGGAATGTATAGAGAGAGAAGGAGGGGAGATTTAAATGCTCATGCATGCAGAAAAGGGATTGTTCCTTCAGACAGTGAAGGGAAGGAATGCATTAGGCATTGCAGTGATAGAAAAACAAAAGGCATCAATATTTATTTGAAACAAAAGGGAAATAGAGTCTCCATTCAGAGGGAGAGGACAAAGTCTTCTTCCTTCACTCTGTGCCAATCAGACCCCATCTGAAGCACTAGGGTTGAGTTTTGGGGTGCTTTTTAGGAAGTCACACTAGCCTTTTGGTTCAAATCCTTGTTATGTGTGTACTTAAACTGGTTCTTTTGAGCCAGGGGATTAAGGTTAGAACCACAGCTCTGACACCACCTGTGTGATTTTAAGTCATTTAATTTCTCTGATCCTCAGTTTGTCCTTTTGTAATATCAGAGTAGACCTCTCTAGGTGGGGGGGAAGGAAGAAAAAAAAAAAAGAAGTTTACATAATAATTTTGTTGCCTATTAGGAAGGAGTAGCAAGCTGTGCATAATAGGCTTGTAGTTTCATACACATTTTTTTATTGTATTGTCATGGAAATGCTTATTTCATAAATTAAAAATAAAATAAAAGGCTTTTGAAAAAATTAGGCACTAGGACTAGATGGTCTCCAGCTTCACATTTATGATACTTGTGTTATAATTCTTTTAATGGGATCACAGGAGTCAAAGAATCACAAGGTTTCATCATTGGAACATTCTTTGTGGACATTTTCTAATCTCAACAAACATCTGAAAGGAAGCCCTCTACTAATTCCTTATAAATGTTTATCTAGTCTCTACCTGAAGACCTTTAAGCATAGGGAAACTCACTTCCTCCAGAGGTAGCTCCTTTTCCTCTTGAATACCTCGAGTTGTTAGGTAAGTTTATTCTTGTGTAGAGCTAGAACCTGCCTCTCTAGTTTTTTGTTTTGTTTTGTTTTTGCTGAGGCAGTTGGAGTTAAGTGACTTGCTCAGGGTCACACAGCTAGGAAAGTGTTAAGTATTTGAGATCAAATTTGAACTCAGGTCTTTCTGACATCAGGCTTGGTGCTCTATCCACTGAGCTACCTAGCTGCCCAGACTCTCTAATTTTTAAGTTTTTACTAAATCCTAGTAAGAATGGCTTCCAATTTACCCAAGGACTACCTTCCAAAAATACATTTGCAAGCCATTGGCTCTAAAGAGACCTTTGGATTCAATCTCTTTTTATAGGAGCTTAGAGAAGGAATTACATCATACAAGGTTACACACAGTATGAATAGAAGAGTCAGAATTCAAAGTTAGAATCCCATTTGTTTAAAGCCCAGAGCTCATTAACCCAGAAGAATAATGCTATACATGTGAGTTGGGTTTTTAGACTAGTCCACAAAAGCCTTTTTTAGCACATAAAATGTTGCTATGAGACTATATATCCAATGAAAACCAGAAAATAATATAGCTGCATTATTAAGCAAAACTTGGCTTAAAAATACTTCATTATTTATTTTGGATGCTGGGACTCAAAGAAAAGCAGATTTCATTAGAAAAGAATGAAGAAATAAGATGGAAGATTTGAGAAGATTTTAAAGGACCTGCCAACCCTTCCAAGGACATTAAAGGTGGAATTTCCTGGATTTTTAAAAAATCTAATTTAATTTTAACAGTGATAGTTTTCCTTTTCCTTCTTATAAGTCTATCACTGGCAGAGTTCTTAAGTTTGTCAAAGGGAGAGCGAGAAAGGGAAAGAGGGCAGAAGAAAGGTCTGGTGAATGTAACCTGTACCCAGTCTTGAAGTTCTCTTATCGCTTAACTAAGATTTTCCTCTGGTTTCATCATCTGAGGATGATCTGGAAAGAGAGTGGTGAAGTAGTTTCTGATGATCATGGAATCCAAGGGAGTAAGTGCTTCCTCCACTCTTGGCAAACACAGATTTGTAACTAAAGGGGGGATGGAATATGTACAATGTGCTATCCAGGATTAGCTGTTCCCCATCCTATTTCACAATTTAAAGAGTTGGACTTCCTGGTTCCCATGAAGATATTGGGTGTAAGCATCCACTGCGTTTGGATATGGCTGACTGAGGCCATGGCTGTAGTGATCACTGCTGTTGCTATCAGAAACTTGAAAACCCTCTTAATGAATTTACTATATGCTGAGAAGAACTAAGATCTTAGAGCAGAGACAGAGACAGGAGCCACCAGGAGAGAGCCATCCCAAGCTGCTGAGACTGCCAGACTGTGAATATTGTGAACTTGGGAAGAAAAGACTTATTTCCAACATCTCCCACTTTCCTTCCTTTTTTCTTTTTTTTTCTATATTTTTTTTGGACATGATCTGAGATAGGTGTGGATACTCCCCTCCAGAAATATCTGGGGGATATTTCGAGTCACCAATGTTATCCCCAAATTGCTGAGAAGGCAAGAGGGAGGAGGTTTAGGTTATGACTAAACTTCTCCATAAAGCAGATGATCTATTTCCTTTTCCTAGGAAAATACATTACATTACATTAAATGTACATTAAAATTTGTGATCTTAGATCTTTGTGTTTGTATTGGGCTGTGTTATAGGAAGGTGGAGCCCATATAGATAGGGTAAGAGCTAGTGAGCCTAAGTATTTACAGACTCAGCATCTTCTGGTGACCCGTGGAGATACAAACAAGGTTATCCCAAACACACTCCTTAGAGAAAATAATGAGGTCATTGGGCTGGTGGTTCAAAGAGACTACCATCTGGTGGACAATAGAAATATTACATTCTCACTCTGGATAATTAAATAAATATGGCTGACTCTATGATCTCTATGATATTTCCTAAAGGTTTACAGAAAACAACACTTTGCTCTCATGAGAAAATATCACACACTTTCGTTACTGGGCAAGACCTGAAAGAAACGGAAAGAGAATAAGTTACTTAACTCTCTGTTTACCTCAGTTTCTTCACCTGTAAAAAGGGGATAATAATAGTGCCTACTTCTTTGGGTTGTTGTGAGGATCAAATGAGATAATTTGTAAAAAGAACTTAACACAGGGCCCAGCACACAGTAGGTGCTATATAAATGCTTATTCCCTTCCTCCTTGAGGTCCTAAGAGACTGCACTATTCTGGTTCTCCTACTTTTCTTTTTTTAAATAGTATTTTATTTTTCCAAATACATCTTCTACCTTTCTGACACCCTCATTGGTTCTTTATTCCTCTTCCTCCAATGGGAGTGCTCCCTTAAGTTCTCTCAGACTTTTGTTCTCCTGTTCTCCTTCTCCCCCTCCTTCTTGGTCTGCCTGTCTGTCTGTCTGTGTCTCTGTGTCTCTCTCCTCTGTCTCTATGATTCTGCATCTCTAGATTTCTTTTTCCGTCTCTGTGTCTCTATGTTTTTGTTTCTGTTTCTGTCTCTGTTTCTGTCAGTTTCTCTGTGAATGTCTCAATCTCTGATTTTCTCAGATGTCATTAATTTGCAGGATTTCTAATATCAATTTTTATTTTGATGACTCCTCTAAACCTAACTCCCTAGGTCTAATGTCGCTTGAACTCTAGCCCCATATTTTGGTTGCCTCACAGACAATCATCCTCGTTTTTACACTCAGAATGTCCCAAACTAAGCCGATCATCTTTTCTTCAGAATAAATTCCTTTTTCTGAGTTTTCTATTTTTCCATAATGGCACCACTTAGCGCCCATTTACTGAGCCTTGAAATCTGAGTCATCTTTGACTCTTCTGTCTCTTAAGTCCTCCCACCCTTAATCAAATCAGTCACCAAGTCCTGTCAGCTCTTCCTTTTGAATGTCTCATTTCTATTTTCTTTCTTCCACTGCCATCACCATAGTTCAGAACCTTATTCCTTCATGTCTGAGTAACTGAAAAAAGTTTATTGGGTTCTCTGGCTCTAGTTTCTTTCCTTCCAATCTATTCCACACAGCACTATCATGGAAACTTTCCTTAAACATCCCTCCCTTTCTCAAAAATTGTCTATGTTTCTCCATTGCCCATATGATAAAGTCTAAATTCCTTTGACTGAAAGTCAAAGTCCTCTGCATACTGTCCCACCCTATTCCCCAATCTTATTTCCATTACTCTTTCCTACAACACTACTCACCCAACAACCTTTGTGCTTTCTCTTCTTCCTGCCTTTGCTCATGTTCATTAAATAGCTCGCCCTTTCTCTTTTCTGCTAAAATTCTACCCATCCTTCTAAAATTTTTGTTATATTAAGCTAAATAGATTTTGCATAGAAATCTTAATGCAACCATTAGAAAGAAAGCAGAAAGCTGGGAAACTTGTTTTTTTAATAGCAAATGTCTCTGATAAAGGCTTCATTTCTCAAATATATAGAATACTGAATCAAATTTATTTATTTTTCTATTTTGAATTTATTTATTTCAATACATATTGCTTTATGAAGGATGTTGGGAGAGAAAAATAAGAACAAAAGGGAAAAACCATGGGAGAGTAAAAAAAAAAAAAAGTGAACATAGCATGTGTTGATTTACATTCAATCTCTATAGTTCTTTTTCTGGATGTAGGTGGCATTTTCTGTCCAAAGTCTATTGGGATTGCTTTGGTTCACTGAACCACTGAGAACCAAGTCTGAGACAAATTTCTAAGAATATAAGTCATTCCCCAAATGATAAGTGGTCAAAGAATACAAAGAGGCAGTTTTCAGAGGAAGAAATCAAAGCTATCTATAGTTAAGAACCAGCCAGAGAGGCTTTCTGGAGGATCTTGGATTTTTGAGGCTCCTGTCACTTCTTCTCCTCTAATTCACTATTAGAGAAGTGCAAATTGAAAGTGAGATACCACCTCATACCTATCAGATTGGCTAACATGACAGAAAAGTAAAATGATAAATGCTGGAAGGGCTGTAGGAAAATTGGCACACTAATACATTGTTGGTGGAATAGTGAACTGATCCAACCAACCATTTTGGAGAGCAATTTGGAACTATGCTGGAAAGATTATAAAACTGTGCACATCCTTTCATCCAGAAATATCACTATTAGGTCTTTATCTTAGAGACAATTTTTTTTAAAAGGGAAAAGGACATATTTGCTTAAAAATATTTATAGCAGTTCTTTTTGTAGTACCAAAAAATTGGAAATCAAGAAGATGTCCATCAATTGAGGAAAGGATGAACAAGTTTTAGTATATTATTGTAATGGAATACTATTGTGCTATAAGAAATGATAAGAAAACTGATTTCAGAAAAAAACTGGAATGTCTTATATGAACTTATTAAAGTGAAGTGATTAAAACCAATAGGATATTATATACAACACAAGCAATAATGTATGATGATCAACTATGAATGATTTGACTATTCTCAGCAATCCAGGACAATTCCAAAGGACTTATGATGAAAAATAATCTCCATGTCTAGGAAAGAACTGGTGGTGTCTGAGTGCAGATCAACACATACTATTTTTAATTTTCTTAATTTTTGTTCATGATTTTTTTCCCCTTAAGTCTGTGTCTTCTGTCACAATGTGACTAATATGGAAACAGGTTTGACATGGTTGCACATGTATAACCTATGTCAAATTGCTTCCCACCTCAGGGAGAAAAGAGGTAGGAGAGGGAGGGAGAAAATTTTGGAACTCAATATTTAAAGAAATGTTAAAAGTTATCTTTATATGTAATTGGGAAAAATTAAAATGTTATTAATTAAAAAGAAGAAATCCTACCCATCCTTTAAGTCCCAGTTGAAGCTTCATTTCCTTAATGAAGCTTTTCTTGGTAATTACCTCCTCTGAGCTCCTACAGGGCTTAGTGTTCACATTTTCATATAATACTTATCATATATGCCTTGTACAATAGTTATTTATGTATTTGCCTTATCTTTCCCAGACTGTAAATTTCTTGAGGGCAGGAACTATTTTTATGATCTGTGCAGAGTTTTTCCTGTTCACATGCTGCTAATGGCAAGTTTTCAAAAATATTTTTTAAATGACTAGATAATTAGCAAAAGTCATTTGGCCTCAATGGCTGTCATTGTCCTCATCTGTAAAATAAACTGGCTGGACTAAATGACCAATGAGTTCTCTTGTAGCCCTATATCTATGATATTTCTATAATATACCTGGAAAACACGTCTCTCTATTTTTGCTCCTTGTGAGCAACCCACTATGTCCTAAGACATCCTATTTCACTTGTAGAGAGCTCTAACTTTTGGGAAGCTTTCCATATGCAATGTCCTCATTGATCTGCTCAATCAGGGTTTAGGGAATAGGAGGAAGTAAGTCCAGATGATGAGCCACTTTAAAGCTACAAAGATATGAAAAGGAGCAAAGAGTTTAGGAATCAGATTTTGTCTGTGGGAATGACAAGAGAGAGGACCTGGAACACAGGGTTTTTTCAAAAGTTAGAAAGAAAAGAGTAGGATAAATGAAAGAAAATGCTTCCACATGGAATACTCCTGCATGTCCCCCAGCAAATACTTGACCCAGGACAGTGAAGTCATTCTTTATAGAAATCTACTTCCTCATAATTATTTGTGTAAGGGGTGATCAGAGATAACAGCATCCCCACACTTAGCAACATTATAGTGGTCATTAGGAAATCACAGTGGGAATTCATGCACTTAGCTATTCAGACTACAAATAGCTGACCCTATTTATAGGGTTGGGGATTGGGGGTTGGGGTTGTAAGCTTTGAATCTGAACACCTAAATTTTGTTCCTTAATTTCTTAATGTATGTATGTGTGTGTGTGTGTGTGTGTGTGTGTGTGTGTGTGTGTGTGTGTGTTGGGATTAGTTGGGAAATGGAGAGTTTTTGCCTGCTGACACAGGGGAAGTTTAAATCTGAGCACCTGAATCATGTTCTTTAAAGTCAGGTTCTTGCTCTGCCTGAAGATCCAAAAGTATTTGAGCTTTGTTGTCTGGAGGGAGCTCTGGGGTAGCCAGCTAACGCCATGGTTGTTTAGTGTGTAATTTCATTGATTTTCTTCTGTGAGGACAGGGACTGTCTTTTGCCTCTTTTTGTATTCCTAGCACTCAGGACAGTGCTTGGCACATTTCATTGAAGTGCAGAAGCAAAATAAGAAGGGCAGGAAAGAGATGGGAGTGGGATTAAGCCACAAATCTAATTAGTTAAACATACAATCACAAATTTCTTAGACTAGTAAAAAGAATACTGTCATGTACAAAAGAGATAGAGCCGAAGAGAGAAATAGTCAGTTCTCTGAAAGTTATCAAGAATTTAATATTTATATTAAAGAGTGATCTTTAATGCTGGGTGTAATACAACATTCTTGGGGTGCATACTGGATACTCAGTAATTGATTCTTATTATTGAACAGGATCACACAAATTACAGCAGTGCCTCCATTTAGTCAAATTTTATATCAGGTCTAAATTTGTTTCTACATTTTCCATCCATTGCTTCTAATTCTATCTTCTGTGATCAAACAAAATACATTTAATCCATTTTCCACAGAATGACTTTTAAATACTTGAAGACAGTTAACAGATTTCCCATGAGTCTTTTCTTCTCCAAGCTAAACATCCTTACTTCTTTTAGAGGATCCATATATAGCATGAAATCAAAGTCTTTTGCCCACTGTTCTGGATACTTTCCAACTTATCAATGTCCTTCCCAAAATGTGGTGACTAGAACTAAACACAAAGTTTCAAAGATGGTTGGTCCAGGCTGCATGATAGAAGAACTAGTAATCCATCACTAAATATTTATTAAATACCTTCAATGGGATAGGCACTGTGCTAAGTGCTTTGGATATAAAAAATGCTCCTGCCTTCCAGGAGCTTGTAATCTAATGGAGGAGACAACATGCAAACAGATATATACCAAGCAAGCTATTATTCCTGGATACTATGTCTCACATTATCCAATCTATGGTATTGTTAGCTTTTCAGCTCTCATATTATATTGTTGATTCTGGAACTGTAGTTCATTAAAATTCCCAGATCTTTTTCAGATAAAATACCATCTATTAATATTTCCCCCATCTTATAATGGTTAAACTGAATCTGAATTTAAGTAAATCCAACTTTTATCCCTACTAAATTTTACCTGATTAATTTATTGCAATATTCCTACTGTTGAGATCTTTGTGGATTCTGATTTTATTATCTAATGTGTTACCCATCTGTTCTAACTCAGTGACATCCACAAATATGATAAGTATTCATTGATAATTCATGGCTGTATGGCACTATGGAGAGACCTTGTGTTTATAGAAGTGTATTCTTCAGTACAGAAACTACTAGTCCAGGGCCTCCTCTAAGAGAAAAAAGTCGTTAAGATATAGAAATAAAATAGTAGATTAAGATACATCTTACAACTGATCCTAATTAAGATTTAGGTAATATTAACATTAACTCATAGTTCTATCTATTTTATAAAAAGCTATTTGTACAAAAGTCTGGTGATATTGGTAGCAAAAGTAGGATCTTAGATTTAGATCTGGAAGAGACTGTAAAGGCCATATTTTCTGATTCACTCATTTTACAGATGAGGAAACTGAGATCAAGTGACTTGCATAGAATTCCTTAACTACTAAGTTTTTGAGACAGGATTCAGACTTGACTCCACACTCAAAACTCTATTCATTGTGCCACTTAGCTGCCTTAAGCACAGGGTATTTCAAAACCCTTTGTGAATTTTAAGCTTTAACAGCATAAGTAGACTTCTAGGACACCTATATTATATCCCTAGAGTATAGGTAGCCAAATTGAGCCATATAGAGGTAAATCTACTTGCCTACAATCATGCTGCTAGTGAGTGTCAGCTCTTTGTACTCCAAATCCAAAATTCTCGTTACTATTGTTTCCCTTAAGGTAAGTCTTTTCAAATGGTTTTCATCAGTCCCCAAGGAAATGAATTTTCTCTTTTATAGAATCAAATTACTATTGCTCAGAGAGAGAAATAGAATGTAACATATATGAAAAACTGAATATATAAAACAAAAATGCATGAATAATGCTTTATTAGTGAATTCATTGTGTTGTTTCTCAGCACTTTTCAAATATCATCCAGTTTACCCAAACTTGATTTATGTACAACTCTTCAGCTTTTCTTTTATTGCTTAAAGTGAGGTTCATCAAGATAGGAATATTTCTTCTATGTATAAATTATTTCTTCTATGTATAAATTTCTTTTCAGGGAACCAAGGAGAACCTTGGACAGCACCAACTCAGCTTCCATCTTCCTCTATCCTCAATCTTTCTTTTTTAGGTAGCCAGTTTTCAAGATTTAGGTAAAAGAATCATCAGATTTAGAGCTGGAAAGAACTTTTGGAGACCATATAGTTCAATTCCTTAATTTTATAAAAGAGGAAACTGAAGGCCAGAAATAGGAAGTGATTTGCTCCAGATATCATGGGTCAAGCCCAGATTATCCAACTCTAAATTCAGGATCTTTCCCACTATATCACACACTCTGTTAACACATAAACACATGCGCATACACACTCACTCACTCCAACAGGTAAAGTATGGTTAAAGAAGACATTAATTTAAAAAAATAGCTTTTCATGAGATTACCCAAAGTAAGAACTGAGAATCAAGAGTTGAGAGATAAATGAGCAGTGAGAACTAGGGGACAGGTACTTTTGTTTAAAATTTCAGAACATACTGTACATTCTTCACATCTTTAACATACCAGCATACTTTAAGTTATGAGACTGAAGGGGAGACTAAGCATGTAAAATGTGAGCTTAGAAAATGAACCTTCCTAGCCAATGTCATCATGGTGATGACCTCTCAGAATATAGACCTAGCTGGCACTTGACTCCCAGAGTCCCTCCTGAACATACCACATAACCTAGCCCTAGCCCACGGCTTCCAGGAAGATGGAGATAGCCTGGCTTGGTGCTACAGACTAGAGCCTTCAAATCTCCCATGTCAAAGGAGCCAGATTAAAATATAATTGGGAAATGTTTATCAAAAATTATTATTTTGATATTATTATTACAAAAACAACCTAGCTAATATTAATTTGTGGCTTTGTAAGTTAATATGTGCCTGAGAAATCAATTTCTATTTGAGTTTGACAGTACTATCCCAGACCATGCCTTAAACCAAATGACCACACCTCTGTTGTCATTTTCAGAATAATTTCTGAACTTAGAGGGTAATCAAGAGAACTGGTACAGGGACATTAGTGTCACTGCTAGGGAGAGCATGAGAGAGAGAGAGAGAGAGAGAGAGAGAGAGAGAGAGACAGAGAGAGAGAGAGACAGAGACAGATATACAAACACATATAACCAAGCAAACAGACAAACTGACAGACAGACACACAGAAAGACAGAGACAGACAGACAGACACACACACACCTTAGAAGACTGAGTTTTGAGAAGAATGGTAGCAATTATTACATTTCCCTGACTCTGGAATGTCTTTTATCTCCACTTTTCCCAGTAGAATTTCTACCCATCCTTTAAAATCCATCTTGAATGCCACCTTCTCCATGAAAATTTCCCTGATCCTTCATGTTGATAATGATCTTTCAGAGCAAAATAAAGAAATGAAAAGTATAGCATTAGGTATCAAAGCTGTTACTATAACCCCCCCTACTAAATTGTAAGTTTACTGAGGGCATGGGCTTTTCCAAATTTTTTATGTCCTTCAGCTCCAAGGAGATCACTGTATACACAGCAGATACTTAACAAATGTTTGTTTTGGTTTTAATAAAATAATATCCTGGCCCACTTGTAAGAAATGCCATGGGAAAAAAGAAATCCATTAACCTGTGACTCCTGATCTCCCAGCAGCCATGGACTATATAGGATGATGGAATCCTAGGAACTTCCTCTTTGTATCCACCATATTCCACAAACATATTAGACTTGCTGGATCATCATTCAACTGCCTAAATTTGGGAGACATTCTACAATGTCGAAAAGCAATTTTCTGCATTCAAGAGAAAGTCCCAAAGGAGAGTCAATTACCAGCTAGTCAATGTAGACAATTGTCTTGTGCTAGTGCTGCTTCTGTCTACAATTGCAATCTGCAGGTTGCAAAACCTCACTTCTGCTCCAACCTCAGGACCTTACACTTTCCAAATGGCCTCTAACTCAGCTTCAGGAAGCTTAGAGCTAGAAAGATCTTTGGAGATTATTGAGTTTATTTTTCCCTTCCTCCCTCCCTCCCTTGCTTTGTCCCTCCCACCCTCTGTTTCTGTCTCTCCTTTTCCCTCACTCTCTCCACTTCTCTCCCTCCATCCTCCTCCTCCTCCTTCTTCTTTTCTCTCTCTCTCTCTCTCTCTCTCTCTCTCTCTCTCTCTCTCTTCTTCTCCCTCCCTTTTACAGATGAGGAAACTGAGGCTCAGAAAGACTTAGAAACTTGAAGTTCAAGGTCCCAGAGGTAGCAAATAGTAGGACCATGATCCAAAACCAGGTCTTATGAGGCTAAAGCCAAAGCTTCTTTCAGTTTAGTAGAGGCCCTTCATTTTTCAGAAAGCTGATGGTTTTCAACTTGGAAATTTCTATTTCAGGGAAAGGAAAATGCCTTGACACAGGCACGCTTTGTACTCCACATGTCTGTCCTCCAGCTTGGTGAAGGCAAAGAGCCTTCTCAGCAGATGGCTCCAGAATTATCAGGATGAGTATCACATGCACAGAATACTGAGGACAACGAGATGGGAAGATAATGTCTATGTCTTTCAAAATGGCCTACATGTGGCTGACTGAGAGGAGATCAGAGTTGCCAATCCAATTCAATTCATCAAATGTTTATCTGGTGCATTCTAAGTGCAAGGCACTGTGCCAGCTCTGTAAAATTTGCTATAAACCAGACTATCTGCTAGTGAACTAGCCAGCCAATAAAGATAACTATAGCGCTATGGAATCTTGGTGCTGGGTGGGTGGGGTGAGATGTAGAACAGAAATAAAAACAACTTTAATTACCAGGGAAGTTGGTCTCTCTCACAGACATAGTCATGCTCACTCAAGCTATTTCCTTCTACCTACATTTCAGGCTAAAAAGACAGACAAGGGGTAGAGGAAACAAAATGGAGATAGACAGAATGCCCTACAAATGTTCTTATGAACCATGACTCATAGTGGATTCATAAAAGCCTTGAGTCTAAATAAAACAAGCTTAAATGGAGGGGGATATTATAATTTGTCTCTGTATCTCTGTCTCTGTTTCCCTGTCTTTGTCTCTGATTTTGTTTCTGTCTCTCACTGAGTCTGTTTCTCTCCTTCTTCCCCCCTTTTCTTCTAAGCTGAAAGCACAGTAGCCACTTATAGACTCCATGACAATACTGATTAGCACAGAAGTCTTTTGCCTCTTCTGTTTCTCTGAGCCAGATCCATTTATTCCTCTTTGGGTAACCTTGTAATCCTCTTCCCCAACATGTTGAAGCCAGACTTAGCATGGATGCCAGATTGACTTGAGTCCTACTGCAATTCAGAACATCAAGTGATGAACCAGCCCCAGCCTCCCTAACAGCAGCAAGGACTACAGATGTGCAACATTATATCCTATGAAAGCCTATTTTCACATTCGAGTTTAGAAACTCATCGATCAGAATACTAAATACAGCCCTCATGAGAAATTGTGTGGGATCCTGTCCATCCAACTGCATCTGCTGAGTTCTTCGGATCTGTCTGCTGTTCCTATTTATATCTGGAGAACCACTTAACCTAAGAACTTCCCAATTGCTGCTTTGTATCCACCATGTTCCAGGAACATATTAGGCTTGGTCGATCATCATTTAACTGTTTAAATTTGGGAGACATTCAGAGATGTGGAAGGGCTAAATGCTGAATTCAAGAAAATGTTCCCGCGAAGAGCCAATCACCATTTAATCAGTGTGGGCAGTTGGTTTCTGCTAGTGCTAGTTCCCCCAATCTCTTGGAGTCACCAGAAGGTAATAGTTCAGACTGCTTCCTGGGGAGCCATGCTAAGCCATTCTGGTTGTTTTGTTATTGTCATTGTTGTTGTTGAGGAAGAGTTGCTTATAAATTTACATAGGATTTATATAGGGTAAATGAAAAATAAAATCTATTGTTAATGGTTACTGGACTTCCTGCAAACTCCCGAGAAGAGAAACAGACTGGTCATAAATACATATGGGCTGGTAAACTGAACACTAATCTGCAAGGCTAGTTTAACTTCAGACCTGGAAAATCTAAACTGGGTCAATTTAGAAAAAGGAAAAAAAGAAATCATGGAAAGACTATATTCTAGATTGGTCTGAATGAATGAATTCTCTCTTTTTGGGTGACGGTAAGAATAAACCCCTATATCTTGGTTTAAACATTTTAGCCTTTTTTATACAAAGCTTCTTCCTTTTGGGGAACCTCTTGTCCTACCTATTTCCTTAAACCTCAGTGGCTCTTCAGGAGCCTCAGATCACAGAATGACATTTTCTAAGAAGGGTTTTCCCTCCTTGAGGAGATTGTTAAATAGTTTTTAAGGTCATGTGGAAGGTTCTGAAAAGGAAAGAGCAGTTGCAGTTCTTGACTTCTGGTTTTGCCACTTATAGGACTATGGGCAGATCTATTTATCTGCTATCTCTCTGTTTCCATTCTGTTTGTCTCTCTTTTTAGCTCTCTCTTCTCCCTCCTTCCTTCCCTCCCTTCTCTCTGTGTCTCTGTCTCTGTCTCTCTGTGTCTCTCTCCATTCTGAATTCTAACATTCTATATTCTAAGCTCCCTTTTAGCACCAAACATTTTATATTCTCAAGTTCCTTTTCAGCTCCAAGAGTTTGAATTCTAAGATTTCTTCCAGTTTTTAACATTTTGTGTTCTAAGGACCAATCTGGCTTTAATGTTGTCATACTCTGAAAGAAATGGACAGGCTTTTTGGCATAGTATATGTCACATACAATCTGTCTCCCCTCCCAAAACTATTGTAAAAAAATAGAAAAGAAAAATGCAAGGTGAAAAGAAGAAAAGGGATTCTTGTTTACTGAGGGAAGAATGGGATGCACATATCCAAGATGGTAGACTCAAAAGGTGGAGATGGGATTGGCAATAGTCTGGAGAAGAGGTGCTACTGACACCATTGAGCTTCCTTACACACATGAAGAGGAAAGAAAGTCTCAATCTCTGATGGTTTTTCTACCTCTTTCCTTCACAGAGTCTGAGAAGCAATCTCATCTTATGATTTGAGTAAAGGAATTAGCCATCAGCCAAATTTCTAAGCTGGTTTTGATTAAAACAACAATAACTATAACACCACAGGTTCCCTTCCTTTGTATCTGCTACATTCATTTTGCTCTTAATTTTGCTATTGTCCTTTGTAGTGGGTTTTATGCTTCAGGTAGGGGTGAACTCAATAATTTCCAAGGTCCCTTCCAAATCAGAAATTCTACAGTTCTATGGCAAATACCCAAACTTAAAATCTCTTCTCTCTACATCTTGTATATACATGGCCATTTTCATGTTGTCTTTCCCATTTGAATTTGAGATTCTTGAGAATATGGCCCATTTTTGTGCCCATTTTTTTATCTCTAGCTCTTAGGCTAATACCTGGCACACAGTAGGGACTTAATAAATGCTTGACTGACTTGATGAAAGGGGGAAAAAAACAACTACCTGAAGTCATTTGCTAATCCTGTATATAGCAGGAATCAAACTTCAGCCACGGAGCACAGCAAATATTAGGTTAATTGGATAGTTTATTTCACTTATTTGATAACAAAATAAAAATCTGAGAAAAATGTCTTGTATGATTGTGGTGTATAGCGACTAGTGTTAAAAAAAATGAGCCGCGAATTACTGCAATAGGCAAGGATATTAAAAATGCATTATTTCCTTATTAACCATTCTAAACAGATGCTGAGGATCATCTCGGCTAGAAATGAAACTGCTGGAGCAAATCAAACATCCAGCAATTAGCTGAGCACAAATCTGCTGTGTTCTAGCAAGGGACGGGGGCTTGTTGTTTCCCTTTCAGGGAGAATTTAACACTTAATCCTTCCGAGGGCTTTCGAAGTAAGGCAGGAAAACTTAGAAAAAGAAAAAAACCTTAGCATACTTTGCCTTTATGTTGGCTCTGCAGGTGCTGTCCCTGAGAAGTAAAGGATGGTCTGCACAGGGATAGCCTCTAGAGGGGTCGTGTGTGCATGTGAATGTGTGAGGGATAGTGTAATGCTACTGTATACAGGAAGAGTTCTCCTGGCTGAATTTTTGATGGAATAGTTGTTCCATGTCAGAGAGGGAGAAAGAATCTCTAAGTTGATCTTTGAAGAAATAAGTCATACTTTGAAGTTTCCTGAGCAGGAGAGGAACTCTTACTAGGCTGAGTTTATAGTCAGGCTCCATCACTTATTAGCTTTACGATCTTGAGTAACTGATGACCATACTTCGAGTCCCAGTTTCCTCATCTGCTACATGGGAGAGCAAAATCTGCCTTATTTACCTTACCAGCTTGTTATAAGGATTCTAGGATTTTAGATTCAGAGGACTGTAGGGGTCAGTGAATCTATCCTCTACATATCTTAAAAAAAAATTTTTTTTTACAGATGAGATAACAGAGGTACATAAAGGTTTAGTGGCTTGGCCAGCATCACACAGCTAATTAAGTGTTTGAGACAAGTCTTCCTGACTCCAAGTTTAGTATCTTATTCCATTTAGCTGCCTATGACCACATGGTACAATGCATGTAAAATGCTTTGCAACAAACTAGAAGATGCCTTTTAAGTGTCAGCTACTAGAGGCAGGATCGTGCTTGTGGGAAGGGCACTTACTGACTCTGCAATAATAATCCTGCTTTCTGCTCTTTAATCCTTGTATGACCCTGGGCAAATGACTATTGCTTTGGGTTTTGCTTTTCTGAGGTGATAAGACTATATTAGAATGAGGCTTCGTCCTAGCTTTTAAATAAGGGGTTCTTAATCTTTTTCTAATAGTTTTTTATTTTTCAAAATATATGCAAAGATAGTTTTCAACATTTACCTTTGCAAAACCTTGTGTTCCATATTTTTCTCCCTCCTCTTCATCCCCTTCCCTACACAGTAAGTAATCCAATATAGGTTAAACATGTGCAATTCTTTTAAACATATTTTCACATTTATCATGTTGCACAAGAAAAATCAGATTAAAAAGGAAAAAAATGAGAGGAAAAACAAGCAAGCAAACAACAACAACAACAAAGGTGAAAATACTATGTTGTGATACACAGTCAGTAAGGGGTTCTTAATCTTTTGTGTACCATAGATTCCTTGGGTGGCCTGATGAAGTCTATGGACTCCTCAGAACATTTTTTAAAAAAATGCATAAGATAAAATACACAGGATATAAAAGAAATAAATTATATTGAAATACAAATATCAAAAAATGAAAAAAGTTCACAGAAATCTGGTTAAGTACTTCAGTTCCTAACTTCTATTATGAGCAGGATCCAGTGCTAGAACGCCAATCCATCTATTAATCAGTCAAGTTTCTATGTCCTAGAAAGGGACCAGAAGCCATTTGTTAACTAGCATGAAGGTGTCTTTCAGTAGACTTTAAAAATCTAGCCCTTTAGGAAAGATCTAATGAATGCTGGTCTCTGCTTCTCTCATCCTTGAAAACTCCTGCCATTTGGCAAAAGCCTTGTGGGATGAATTTAATAGGGAGTGAGGGGGGTGTGGGGTATAAAATCTATTGTCATGGGAAGTGCTCTTTTGGGAGAGAAACAGCTCAGAGCAGCCAAGAACTGGTCCAGTTGTCTTCCTCCCCAGTATTTACATGATCTAATTTATAAAATTGTTCTGAGAACAATGTTTTTAAAAGTGGAAAGTGTCATATAAATATGGACTGTTATGATTATTATTATTATTATAATTTTTTCATCATCTCTCAACCCATGAGAACCATGATGGCTGAAATTTCTCTTTACTCAATAACTCAGAATGAAAAGGATGTTTTTCAGATGACTCCGAAGATGCTTCTGCCAGTTGCCATTCACATTACTGCCCATGGATGTCATTCAACTTGGGCTACAGTGAGTCTTTGGGACAATTCTGTTCTGAGCCAAGAATCTTTAAAGGGAAATTCCCATCCAGCTTGTTCAAGGAGGTAGGTCGTAGCCACCATCAATGAATGCACTGGTATTGAGATTTTTTCCCTTTCAAAATTATTCCTCTGTGAAAAAAGGAAATAAAAGATATTGACAAAGACAAGCCATTTCCCAAGCTGCTTTGAAATTGCTCCAAATCTCCCATGGAAACTCTTCAGAATGTGACCCCAGGGAGTTTGGAGCACAATCTCAGGGACTCTTGTGAATGTCCTCTATATGGAGCAGACCCAGACTGATGGGAAAGTCACAGCCAAGATATACAGAGAGAGAGAGAGGACAGAGAGACACTGAGGAGCTGGAGAACAATGGGTGCCAACAGAGAGATCGATGCTCAAGGAGAGACAACACTGAGAAGAGTATTCAATTGGACTAATTCTCTTCCATCACCAAATACTACTAAAATACTAGAAACATCAGTGTGAATATTAATGCCAGAAAGCCCTGATACTAACTTTGGTTGATTCGCTTTTCCAGGCTCTCTGCAATGATGCTTAGGGCTTTGTTTTTCTTAATGGAGGTACTTATTGTAGGAATTAAACCAGTGCCTGAAATAGATTGTGAAGTTCAGATCACCATTTCCCACTGGTCCTCCAATGACTCAACATTTCAACCCTTAAAAAGAACAAATTAACCAAACTCAATTCAGTTCAACTCAAGCTGGCAAAGATTTGTTGAGCACCTATACATGTGCTCATCTATAAGGCACTATGAGGAGACAGAAAAGAAATACAATATGTAGTTCTTGTTTATAAGCAAGTCATCTCTCACAGGCAATATATACTGTAAAAATAACATTTAATGTTTGTGGCAGCCCTTTTTGTATGGCAAGAAACTAGAAACTGAGAGGATGCCCATCAGCTGGAGAATAGCTGAATAAATTGTGGTATATGAATGCTATGGAATATTATTGTTCTGTAAGAAATGGTCAGCAGAATGATTTCAGAAAAGCCTGGAGAGACTTAGATGAACTGATGCTGAGTGAAATGAGCAGAATCAAGAGATCATTCTGTATGGCAACAAGAAGATTATATGATGATCAGTTCTGATGGACATGGCTCTCTTCAACTATGAGATTATTCAAACTAGTTTCAAATTGTTCAGTGATGAAGAGGGCCATCTACACCCAGAGAGAGAACTGTGGGTGCTGAGTGTGGTTCACAACATAGCGTTTTCACTCTTTTTGTTGTTACTTGCTTGCATTTTATTTTGCTTTTTTTGTTTGTTTGTTTGTTTGATTTGATTTTTCTTGTGCGGCACAATAATTGTATAAATATGTATGCATATATTGGATTTAACAAAAAAAATAAAATAAAATAAACATAAAAATAACACTTAAAATTTAAAAACATTAAAAAGTCATGGAGACATTAAGTATTATTGGAGTCCAAAGGAGAGAATTTTAATTATAAAACAGATTAGACATGGGAGAAGTTATACTTGAGCTGGGCCCTGAAGAATTAGAAAGGGAGAGGAAGAAATTCTAGGCAAAGTTTGGGAAAATTTTTAGCAAAGATATACAAGTCAAAATAAATAATGTCCTCATTTTAAGAGATATTGAGGGGACTCGGTTTGGCTGAATGGTAGTGTTTGTGTAAGGAATGACAGATAAGTAGAGTTGACTGGACAAATACAACGTGGACAGATTTTAGAGGGTCTTGATAAGTAGTCTGAGAAATTTGAACTTCTCCTCCAGGGGATGAGAAATCATTGGGACAGTTTCTGAGAAGGCACATGACATCTTAAGGAATGATTTTTTAGGAAGATTAATTTGGTACAGGATGGATTAGAGAGGGGAAGAAACTGGAAGTAGAAAGTCCAGTTAGGAGAAATGGAGGGAATACTTATTTCCTAAAAGTTGATTGATTCATATTTCATGGAACCATGGAACTATGGAGCTGGAAGGAATATTCCAGGTCATCTCATCAAACATGATCGTTTTTAAATAAAAAAAATTAAATTTATGGTTGCTTTTGTTTTACATCATCTATGTTTTCTGAATATATTGCCTCTCCCAGAGAATTACATTTTATAACAAAGGACAAGAAAGGAAAAAAACACAAACTAATTTAGCAATGTTAACCAGAACATTAGTCAAACCCAGCACAGATACCCAATTTACAAAGTATCTTAGTGTAATTTTAAGCTTATAGCTAATAGCTTAAAAATGAACTAAGACTTTTGGGACACCCTATATAATATTTCATCATTCTCTACCTCTGTAAGAGGGAAAGAAGCTTTACTCTCAAATCTTTTTTTTTTTTTTTTTTTGGAGTCAAATTTAGTCCTCATAAATTCACAGTATAGTTTCAATTCCAATCTTAATTCCTAGATGAGAAAACGGTGAATTCTGAAGATCAGAAAGTTAGCCATTCTGTCCTTCTGCATCTCTTCCAATATCTATTTTTATGTGGGTACACAGAACAATATGGAGGACAGCCATCCTGCCATCTCAGGGGAAAGTGAGGCTCAAAGACCAAAGGACCAAGTTTATGCACTGAATTCTGTGCCCATCTCATGTGAATGAGCTGTTACCCCACTCTGCCTGAGACCACCAAATCAACCCAGATGGAAATCGAGAAGACAGAGTTGACAACTTTCCAACACAAAGCTGAGAATGTGAAATCTCCCCTTGGTGCTGATGAACAGCGCTGACAGCCAGAGGCTACCATCTGCAAGACTCCGGTTAGGAATGGGAAGGGACCATGATGGGGAGAGAGAGCCATAAATAGAGAAACTCCCCCTTTCTACAAAATTACAGAATGGTAGGCTTAGATAACATTTTAAAGCTCATCTAACTCAACACCCTTCATTTTATTGTTGAGAAACACCCAAATCTCACAAAAGCAAAATGATTTATCCAAAGGTAACATAGCAAATTAGCGCCAAGATTTGTGTCTAGAACGAAGATATCCTGATTCTATTCTGCACTATTTTCATGATGTCAAGTCAAAGCAATGGAGATTCTGCCTAGGATCCATATAAATGGGAGTTTGACTTGGGTGTTTTGTGACAAAACACTGATCAGGAAAGTGTATTGTTTAGTCATGTCCTCCTCTTCATGACCCTATTTTTTTTTGGGGGGGGGCAGAGATATTGGAGTAGTCTACCATTTTCTTCTCCAGCTCACTTTACAGATGAGGAACAGAGGCAAACAGGAGTAGGTGATTGCCTACGGTCACATAGCTAGTAAGTGCCTGAGACCAGATTTCAACCTGCAAAGATGAGTCCTCCTAATTTCTGGCTTGGTATTCTGTCCACTGTGCCGCTTAACAGAAATGCAACCAAAACTAAATTACATACCCTAAATGGGAATGAACCCCATTGCTTGGCTTAACTTCAAACTGCATCTCAAATTATTTTCTTAAACTGGAGCCTGAATAAAATCTTAGAAAAACTTTCAAAACACTAATGAACAAAAATGAATCAAAACTAATTCAATGATAATATGTGTAAAATACTTTAAAATTTTTTATAAGGCACTTTAAAAAGTACTGCATAAATGTTAATCACGATTATACTATTATTATTTCCGCAGGATCAGGGAATCATAGATTTAGAGAGGAAAGAGACCATAGGGACTATTGAATCCAAACCCTTTATTTTATAGATGTGGACATTGAGACCTGGAGAGGTTCAATTCAAATTTAATTGAACAAATATTCATTCATTAATGAATCAATCTACATTCATTAAGTGCTTACCAAGGCTAGCTACTGGGCCAAGAGTGGGGAATACAAAGAAAAAAATGAAATCTGTTTTTTGCCTTCAAGGAGAAAACATTCGAAATCTGCTTACATTTTTAAGCATGACCTGTGGATAGTCAGCCTTGGCTTTAGGCAGATGACTTAAGTCAATTAGAATTTATTTATTTATTTTTCTCAATAGTATTTTATTTTTCCAAATACATGTAAAGATAGCTTTCATTTTTGTAATATTTTGAATTCTAATTTTTCTCCTTCCCTCCCTTCCCTTCCCCTTCTCCCCACGACAGCAAACAATCCGATATAGATTATACACATACAATCCTTTTAAACATATTTCCGTATTTCTCATGTTGGACAAGAAAAATCAAACCTTTCTGAATCCAAACCTGGCCTTAGACACTTATTGGTGACATGACTCTGGGCAAGTCACTTCATCCTATTTGCCTCAGTTTCCTCATCTGTTAAATGAGCTGGAGAAGAAATGGGAAACACGCCAATATCTTTGCCAAGAAAACACCAAATGAGATAATAAAGAGTCACATATGACTGAACAACAATTCTCATTTTCTATATCAGGTCTGTGTTTAGGAGGCACACAACAAAGTGCTAAGTTTAATTCAAATTTAACTCAACAAACATATGTAAGTGCCTAAAATGTTCGTGTGTTACGTTTACTTGTCAGTCATTCTTTCTTTTATTCATTCATTTATTCAACAGATATTTATGAAAATGCCTTAAAGAGTCTACAGCTTTGGGTCAGCCATTCAGAGACAGGAAATTTGGATAATCCCAAATTATCTCTCCAAGCTGCATTCTAGGTTTCCTCTACCAGGCCCCTGGTTTTCATCCTGAAACCTCACCCCAGCCTTGGAATTCACAAAGTACAAGTGCCTTCTATCCTTGCAACCTCCCAGATCTCTGACTGCAAAGCTCCTCTCAGAAATTCCATTTAAAGAAGGCTCCAGGACAGCCATGTCCCATTTCTCTTCAGGCTTTATTTTAGGCACCCTCTTCCCTGCCTTTACATCTCTCCCTCCCTGGCTCCCAGCTTCCTTTTGTGTGTTGTTTTCTTCCACTGAATTGTAAGCTCCTTGAGGGCAGGAACTACCTTTTATTTTTAAACTTGAATTTGTATTCCCAGGATTTAGCATTATGCCTGGTACACAATAAGGCTTAATAAATGCATCACAAAATGTATCACAATTGTATACTTGAAAAAATATACTATTTTATGCCCATGTAACTTTGGAACACTTGTCATTGTGCTCCATGTGCTCCAATGAGAAAGGGAGCCAAGCCCTGGACCTTATCCTTGGAAACTTGGTGACCTCAAACAAAGCAAAAATGGACTCCTTTATGACATGGGAATAAGGGCCATTTGTTTACATTTGAAGGGCACTCTTACAGCCATCATCTCATATAATCTTCATACTAGTCCTTAGAAGGGAGCAGAGTCAGGATTATTAGAACACATCTATTTGCCTGGTGTGTTGGTCCAGATAACCTCCTATTGGCTGTGTATGCTGAGGTGAGTTGGTTGTAAAAGGCTGTCTTTGTTTCAAGGTACCGAGTTCTTTTGGACCGCTAGGCAATGCCCCAAAGGAGTCCAGATGATTTGATTTTGAATCCTGCCTCAGACACTTTCTGGCTGTGGGACTCTGGGCAAGTCATTTGGCAACTGTCTGCCTCAGTTTCCTCCTCTGTAAAATGGGAATTATGAGAGCACCTACCTCCCATTTTTTAATGAGGAATAAATGAGATAACATATGTAAAGTATTTCTCAAACTTTAAAGACTTGTGTAAATGCTATTATTATTATGCTGTTTAAAAACAAAATTGCTTATCTCTGCATTTACCCAAACCAGGTGTTGTAGAACTGGGTTCCTCTGTTTTCTTTAGTCAAGCTCTAATGCTTAATTCTATTATTGCTTAATTCTATTGCTTAATTCCTCTTTGGCCATTTCTCTATGCAAACAACTGACAGATGTATTTGTGCTGACTCCTGGTGCTTACTTCAGAGAAACTGGGTTTGTCCCTTGAGTGGCGCTGGCCAGAACTGTCAATCTCAGCCAGTGCAGATGCACGTCCTGGTTAATGAATGATCCAATGACATTCACATCTTACATATCTCAAAGATTGGGAGTTCGGGGAACTGGGGAAGGACCCAGGGGCAGAATGTTGAGTCTGTCTGCTCCGCCCAATAACTAGTCTGATCCATTAGGATGGATGTAGCTCCTATCCCCAAGGACACAATGTCCTAACAGAACCATTGACACTGTAAAGAAGGTATAGTTTAACTTGGGTTTGAATCATGATTCTACTGCTCATTAGCCAATGTATGAACTTGGATAATCCATTTAGAAATCCTGATATTAATGTGGAGAAATAATTCTAAGTTTTTTTTTTTTAATTAAGCAAGGTTTTAGAGTTGGAAGTGACCTTAGATATTGTCTGTTTTTACAGATTAGATAATTGAAACCTGGAGAGATAAAGTGACGTAGTCATAGTCATCAATGTAGTGAATATCAGGATTGGGACTGAAATTCAGGCTTCATGTTTCCAACCCTATTGCTTTTTCTAGTAGTCCATCCTACCTATTGCTATTATTATGAATACTTACCTTTAAACATATATCATATTTACAGTATAGTCATAAATATATAAATTATAAGAATTTATCATTTGCAAAGTTATCTTTTATAAATATCATCTCTTTTGCATTTGTATCTGCCTGACACACAGTAGGCACTTACTTAGTGCTTTTTGATTGAGTTTGACTATCACAGTAAGTCCATCAAATAGATACTGAAGCTTTTTTAGTCCCATTTTCTAGAAGAGAAAAACAAGGCTGAGAGTTTAAGTGGATTGTCTATGCTCCTGTGCTTGGATCAGATGAGATGGAAACCAAGGTCCTCTTAATACCAAACCTAGTACCCTATCCATTATAACATTCTGCATGTCAATAACAATAACATTATTTAAATATAATTTGAATATAAGAGCAGCTGCCTTGAATTCAGTGATAGATGATGTCTTCATAGAAAGCTCTTACTGTTAAAGGTACCACCATGTCCCCTTCACCCAGGCTCATGACTTGGATGCCACATTTGACTTCTCATTCTCAACCATACATAACCAATCTGCTGCCAAGGCTTGTCAATTTTACCTTCATAACACACTTTGCAACCTTCCCTTCTTTCCTGGGATTCAGCCACCTCCTGCATCACTTCACACATCACTTGTCTATTGCTTGGTCTTCCTAGCACTCTCAAGTCCACCCCCTATTCAAAAATGAGTCTCCTAAAGTACAGGTCTGACCATGTCACCCCCTTCCCTTTCTCCCCCACAAATCCTGTGACTTCCTATTACTTCAAGGATTAAGTATATGTATTTAAATAACTTTTTATTGACAGAACTCATGCCAGGGTAATTTTTACAGCATTATCCCAAAATTCTGTTCCAATTTTTTCCCTCCCTCCCTCCACCCCCTCCCTGAGATGGCAAGCAGTTTTTTACATGTTAAATAGATTACAGTATATAGGATTAAGTATAAAATCCTCTATTTGATCTTCAAAGACTTTGTAACCTGACACTGCCATCTTTCCAGGTTTTTTTCTTTGATTGATTCCTTTCTGCTTTGCCCCCGATCCAATGAACAGTCTTTTTGCTATTCCTCTGTCTCCTGACTGGCCATTTTCACTGATTCTCCTCCATACCTGGAATACTCTCCCCCTTTATCTCGGTATCTAAGCTTCCTGGATTCCTTCAAGTTCCAACTAAAATCCCACCTTTTACAAAAGCCTTTCCTAATCACTCCTAATTTTAGTACCTTCCCTCTGGAATTATATACAATCTATTCTGCATGTTGTATTTATACATAGTTTTAAAATCTTTCTTTCTTTCTCTTTTTTTTTCTTTCTAGTGATTTACATTTTTTAGAATAGAAAAAAAGATGATTGTACATGAAACTGCAAATGTACATCTTGCTCTCTTTTAAATATATAATAGTTATTATATAATCCCCTCTCACATTATTTGCATATTGCCTCTAACATACATCTTGCTATTCCTTTTAAATATATAATAAAGTTATTATGTAATCCCCTACATTATTTGCATATTGCCTCTTCATTAATCTATGAGTTCTTTGAGAACAGGAATTGTCTTTTACTTTCCTTTGTACCCCCCAACACTTAGCACACAGTAAGAGCTTTATAAATGTTTAATTAACCCGACTGAAAGTTGGATGCTTTGGGAAGTTGAAGAATAAACTCTTTCCCCGTGGTTGATGGGTAGAAGACCAGCCCACTAGGCTTGAGCCTTTATAGGCCAGAGACAGCACGCTTTAGGCATTTAAGTGCTAGAAAAACACTTTAGGTAATCTCCAAGGAACATCCTAGCTGTAAAATCTCATCATCTGTGCATGGCAAGTGAATTAATTGGAGGCTAGGCAGGATTAACACAACTCTCCGGTTGGCTGGTCCAATTCAGGGGCTATGAAAAACTGGTTCAATGATAGGAATATAAACACCTTGATACTTGGCTTAATTCTCATAAACATCTCCTAAATCCTAAGAGCTCATTTTCCCCTTTTCTAGGATGAGGGGGCTAGGCAGAGGATTCTCTAAGGACCCTCCTGACTTGAATATCCAATAATTCAATGGAGCCCATAATGCGAGGAGACCCTTTCACTCCCATAAGCCCTTTCTCTCCCAGGGAAAGCATTTGGGTTCACGGTGCTGTTCTAAACAGGACACTTTGCGTTTCTGAATGGCTAGGACCAAAAAATTCTCGTAGGCTCTGGGAAGGCACTCCACAGCTGCCGGTTCTTATCAGACAGTGAGTGCTGCCTGCCACCCACCATCTTCCCACTCAGTCCATTCCAAAACATCCCAAACCTTCCTGGCAAAAGAAAAGTGCATTTCTGCTGTTGCATCACACACATCCAGAGTGACTCTGCTTTCCTCGAGTATTATCGGAGTTACACACTCTGCGGGGGTGGGTGTGAGGGGGGGTGTGGAGAGGAAAGGACAGGTGCTGTCAAATCAACAGTCATTCACTGCTGGATGGAAAAGCCTCCCCAGCACACAGATTGCTTTTGTTAGCATTCAAAGGCCCCCATCCCAGAAACAATGGCAGCAAATGTCTCCATAGGATTAAAAAAAATTAAAAATCCTCCCTCATTGATTTGCATCAGGTGCTCTGGCTTCGTGTTGCTATAAGACAAAGAGACATCAATAGGAGAGAATAAGACATATGATGATAAAATGAGAGCCATCTCCAGCTGCAACTTTCCATATTGAATTTTCTGTCCCTTCTGAATGAGAATTCCAAAATGGCATCCTGATTCATAGGCCTGAAGGGCTGCAATACCAGGATCCCTGCAAGGGACTTTCAATTAACTGGAACTCAGGAATACAGGATTTAGAGCTGAAAAGGACCTTAGGGACTGCATAGTATAATGCTTCCATTTTGCAAGATGAAGCAACTGAAATTCTGAGTGAACTTGGAAACAGGATGACTATTGGCTCTTACCCAGACCAAATCATGGAATTTCTCTGATCTCCCCCCTCCCCAGGTTGTGTCCCTTAGGCTCTTTGCAAACCTTATCACATTATATAAATGTGACGTCAGTGTTCTGCTATCAGTCTTCCCCCATGGTAAATGGCAGATTTGTGCAAAATCACAAAGCCAGGAAGTGCCAGAACCACATATCAGGTTTCAAATCAAGGATTTTCTTTGCTGCTCTAGGTTGCCTCTGGTTCAAAGAGAATCCTCTACAGAGAAATGCTTTGAAAACTGGTAGCCTGCTCTCCAAATGTACGGCCTTAGAGGATCACAGACATAGAATTGTAAGGGTTCTCAGAGGCTGGAATCCAACCTCCTTATTTCAGAGACACAATTGTAGGAATCTGAGGCCCCTGCAGGTGAAGTGGTCAGCCATGGGCACACAGGTAGTAAGCCCCTGAGGTGGGGTATGAATCCTAGTCCTTTGAAAATCAATCAAAAAAAAAAATCAAACTCAGATCTGGGATCTGGTACCCAAATCAAATGCACATTATTAAATCTTGTATTGGATTCAGTACCGATTCAGTCCAATATCCTTCTCACCTTTTATTTCCATCTAGTATACATTTACAAGTTCAAGATGAAGATGCTAATAATATTTTGAAATATCCTCAATTATTACACTAAGATTCTAAACTCAGGCATTCAATAACAAGCACACACCCACAAATATACATATAAATATTGCACTGATGTTTATCCAAGGGTTAAACCAACATGATTACAAAAGAAACCATCTGTGGATCAACACTGGTATTATTCTGAGACCAAATTGTTCTTGACTACTCACTGTGTGCCCCAAATGTGCTTGGCACAGGACCTGTCCCCTAACATTTGGGGACTCTCCAAAAAGCAGATTTGGAAGTGGTTTCAGAAGTCACTTACCCAATTAAGTTTGGAGATGCTCACAACATTTCCCTATCATCTTCATCTAGACAGTACAAAACTCATTTATCGGGTATTTATTCTGTATCAGATCCTATCCTAGATGTTACTGGGACATATGAAAAGTTCCTGTCCTCAAGATGTTTATAATACAGGAAAGAAAGCAGACATATAAACAAGTCCACAAGAAGATAAATGCCAAAAAATAAATCCAAAAAAGTCAACCACAAAAGGGAAGCTGAAATTATTTAATATTTTCAAAATAATAAAGGCACATTCTAGGAGAGCCTCTTGGTCTTTTTTGAAATTATAGACAAATGGTAACCAGAGAAAAGGAAGAGGGAAGATTTCTTGAGTGCTATGCAGAAGCTGCTTTCTTCTCATAGAAAGGAGGGGGGGTTTAGGAAACTTCATCTCCCAGAGATCTCTTGGGCAAAGCTTGGAACTGACAATCTGAACAGAAAATTTTTCTGCATGGGATACACACGGCAATACCAGGATGGAGGGAGGTCATTTAGTATTTCTGTCTGAAGCTCACCAAGGCAGGCACTGATTTATTCTGTCTTTTCCTTCCCTTCCTGCCCCTTAGGGCAGACCTTAGTAAAATACAGGCCATCGGTTTGAAAACAACAAAGTCCAGAAGAAAGAAGCGACCATATTTTGACAAATTCCTGGAAAGCCCAATTCACACAGGCAGCATTTTTAAGGCGACTTCCTTTGGCAACAGGAAATTCAATTCAATTAAACAAACATCATTCAGGCATATCCTGCCAAAGATCATTAATCAGTTGCTTCAAAACACAATAGTAGGTGAAAAGGGCCAGTTAATTCCCTAAGAATAATGTTAAAAATGGGCACTCAGCTAAAACAATAAATATAACCATCACTAGTGTTTATATAACACATTAAATCATGAAGAACAATTTACATGTTATACTATTAGATCCTCACAATAACCTCGTTAATAAGGTATTGTTATTGTCTCCATTTTTCCAGAGGATTAAAACCCAGAGTTTCACAGGGCTAGTAAGTATTTGGGGGAAGAGAAGGGAAGAAATAGTTATTAAGCACCTACTGTGTGTCAGGCATTGCAGTAAATTTTGCACTTATCTCGGTCTATCCTGTTGGGGAGGTACCAGCAAATGTCTGAGGTTTTTCTAAGCAGCTAGGTGGAACAGTGAATAGAGCCCCAGGTCTGATGTCAGGAAAAGCTGGGTTCAGATGTGACCTCAGACACTTAATAGCTGTGTGACCCTGGACAAGTCACTTAACTCTGTTTGCCTCAGTTTCCTCACCTGTAAAAATGATCTGGAGAAGGAAATATTTTTCCCGGAAAACCTCAAATGGGGCACAGAGTCTGACATGACTGAAAAACAACTGAACAAAAACTTTCTAATGATCCAGCATTCAACCCACAGCATCCTAAGTGCATTTGAATCCTTCCAAACCAAAGCTTCTTGACTACTAGACCAAAACCCTCTCCATTTTGCATCATCTAACTGCCTTTCTACTCAAGTCATTCCAAATCCTCCTCCAGAATCTGCCACGGTGATTTTCCTAAAAATAAGTCTGACAGTCATTTCCTTATCAATAAACTCTAGGGCTTCTCTATTCCTCTGTGAGATTAAATAACAATCCCTTCACAATCTGGCCTCAAGTTACCAATTTATACTCTTATTATACACAACTCCCCTTTTCATTTTCTACAATCTATTCAACCAGTCTTTCTGTTCCTCACTTACAATACTCTCTACGTAACCCTGTCCACTGAGCTGGGGAATAGTGGCTTGCTGCTGTCATGTTTGGAAGGAGCCACCCTTGACAAGACAATGACTTGACTTCTTTCTTTCTGTGTTTTTATCTTCCCAACTAGCCTGGAAACAAAGGGTCAGGGATTCTACTGAAGGGGAAAGAGTCTTAATTAGAAGCAAAGAGACCTGGGTGGTACATCTGGCTTCTCTTCTTCCTGTAAAATGATGGACTTGGATTAAGTGATATTTAAAGTCTGTGATTAAATCTGTGATTCCAACATCCCTCATAGTAACTCACATGGCTCCCTGACTTCTACTAGTTCAAGCATTATAGAGCTATGCAAAAAAAGGAATCCTGAGCTTAGACGAACTGGGTTTAAATCTTAGCTCTGCTACTTAGGACTTGTGTAGTGACCCCTCTCCAGGTCATATACCTTCACTAGGGCTAAGTTTCTCATATGTAAACATAACCCCTTTAAAGGTTTCATTTCTTTGTGGCCCTAGCATGTAGTAAGCATTTAATATGTTCCAGGCACTTGGTAGGTATTTAATAAATGCTTGTTGATGGACTAAGTTAAGGCGAATGGGCTTAATTTCTTCAAGTTCTCTCCCAACTCTATATCCAATCCTGTGACTCCCAGATCTATGATGTTTTCTTTACATTACTTCCTTTCTTTGAAGATCATGTTCCCTCCCTACTATCCATCCAACTCCCTTACACACACAAATATGTACAAATCTACAGTATAATTTTCAGACCCTCTGCCCAGTTCAGAGACTCAGGGGATAAGGGTTGTAGATTAGAGACTGTAAGGATTTGCCTTCTCTGATTTATAAATATATATTTATACATATATGATGTTACACACACATGTAAACACACATAGACACACATATACAGGCTCATACCCCTGCTAAAAACCAACATTCCTATTGAAAATGTGGGTGCAGACAAATGCTTCCCCTTTTTGTCAATTAACTAGTCGCCCTTCAGAAAACAGCCCAACTTTTCATGTTTAAAATGCAGCACGTAACACACCCATTAAAAGTTCAGTTACTGTATTAACTGGTAGTAAAAATATAGCCTCCAGCTAAAATCTGACACTGGGTTAACCTTAATTAGGCCAGCATTAATTAAGCTGTCTAACAAGTACTGGTCTATGTCTTAGAAGGCTGTAAGCATGTTTGATTAAGAAATATGCATTTTTTTTCTTTTTGGTTAATAAAATTTCCCATGCTCTCTTCTTATTCCTTTAACTCCACAAATTACTTAGGGGCTGCCATGAACATGAATAAATGGTTAACAGTCATTTACTATGACATAAGAGTTCTTTTTTTTTTTTTTTTAACTGAGTAACACATTGAGTTTGATCACTTTATAACTTGTCTTTTTCCCTCCCTACAAGAAAATTTAGCAGTCATCTGGTCTAACTCCATTTTACAGGTAAAGAAACTAAATGATGTGATCAAAATCACAGAGGGATTTAGTGGTAGAATTGCCATGTGTTCCACCCCTTTCCATCTAACCTCTGCCCAAGAGTTCATATAGCCCCAAAGGCAGAGTAGAACAAAGTGATGGAGAAGCTGGTCTTCTGGAGGAAGGCGAGGCAAGATGATCAATTCCTGTAGCCAATCGGTTATCCAAATCCCTCTTGTTTCCGACCAGCAGGAAGCATCCATTAAGAATATCCATCAGCAACATAATGGATATGGTTGAGGCATTTGGCTCATGTAATAGTAATAACAATGATAACAAATAATCAACAACAAAAATCTTTGTTTCCCTGATATTTAAAGGGATCAATTACCAATAGTGATTTGATTTAGGATGTAGGACCTCAACTCTTAAAGGGAACTTAGGGGTCATCTTATCCAATCCACTCATTTCACAGAAGGGGGAACCATATTTGGCATGAACACATTTCTGGAAAGGAAGTAAATGGCCTTATTTTGAGGTTCACTTCTCAAAAAAACTTAGGTTTTTCATTTACTTTGAGCTGTGTGACCTGGATCAAGTGCCTTCATCCTCCCTTTGTCAGTTTTTATCCATGTGATCTTGGTAGGTCAATAACACTCTCTAGGGCTTTAGTATCTGTAATAGGAGGGGGTTGGGCTAGACAGCCTTTGGGTCACTTTAAATCTAAATGCATGATCCTGTGATCCTCTATTTGCTAACTGGGAAAGTCACATCCTCACTGGACATCGGGCTTTGCTCAGGAGAGGGTGGGACTGGAAGGTCATTGAGATCCCATCCAACACTAACTCTATGATCTTATTAACCTTTGGGTCTTTGTTTCTTCCTCTGTGAAATGAAAGACTTGGGTTAGATTAGTTTTATGGATACTTCTAGCTTTCAATTTAATTCATCAGGAATTTATTAATTACCTATTATATACCAAAAACTGTGATAAATGTTTGGGATTCAAAGATGGTGGTGAGCAAAATAAACATAGAAAATTAAATTAAAAAAATATACAAAACAAAACATACAAGGACAGCTAAGTGGCACTGGGCTTGAAATCAGAAAGACCCATGTTTATGAGTTCACATTTAGCCTCAGACACTTGCTAGCCATCTAAGTAAGGCTAAGTAAGTCAGTTAGCCCAGTTTGCCTCAGTTTTCTCATCTGTAAAATGAGCTGGAGAAGGAAATGGCAAACAACTCCAGAATCTTTGCCAAGAAAACCCAAAGTGGGGTCACGGAGAGTCAGACACAATAGAAACAACTGAATAAAAGAACAATATATACAAATCCCCTTGGATCAGGGCTCTAGTAACCCAAGGTTAACTATAGGAAATGGTTATTTTTGAAGGAAAGTGAGTGATCTATAAAGTAGAAGCTTAAGACAAAGGCATGGAGAAGGGAGATGGGATGTCATGAATAGGAAACAGCAATCAGGTGAGTTTGATTAGACAATTGATTATGTAACGAGAAGTGATATATAAGAAGCCTTATTTTATATATATATATATATATATATATATAGTAGGGCAGAAGCAGACTATGAAGGGCTTTAAAAAAGAAACATGAGTTGTATTTTTATTCACAACAGGAAACACTAGACTTTGAGAGCAGGGCAGTAACATGGTCATGGGTATTAGGAATATTAGTTTGGCAGCTGTGTGGAGACTAGATTTGGAGACCGATTGGGAGGCTACTGTAATAGCACAGATGAAGGCTGGGAGTCTAGGGTGGGGCTGTGTGAGAGAAGAGAGCAGGGCAGATTCAAGATACACTATGTTCTTAAATTTAAAATTCATTTCCATTTATGTGCCCGGCATTGATTGGTTTGGGATCTAAGGAGAGACATGGCTGCTACCCTCCAGGAATTTAGAGGTGAGTTGGCAAGGACAAGACACACGCCCACACACATGAAGCACAGAATAATCAAGTGCTGAGAGCTATGCTATAGACCATAATTTCAGGAGACAGAGAAAAGAGAGATCAGTATGGGTTTGAATGGCCATAAGACTTCTTGAAGAAAGTAATAATTAAGACAGGTGGGATTTGGGGTGTTGAATAGGAAAAAGAACTATAATCCAGGTAGAAGAAAAATATACTTAGGAGGAAGCTAGAACACACTGGATAGTGACCAGGGAAGTGAGGTGAATTAGTGAATAGAGTTCAAATGGTTTCAGACACTATGTGTGTCTGTGTGACTCTGGCCAAGTCATTTAACCCTGTTTGCCTCATCTGTAAAATGAGCTGGAGAAGGAAATGGCCAAACATTCCAGCATCCTTACCAAGAAAACCCCAAATGGGGTCACCAAGAATCAGACATGACCAAAACATTTGAACAACAGATAGTGACCACTTACTGATTGCACAATTTCCTTTCTTGAACCTCAAATTTCTCTTCTGTAAAAGGGGGAGCTTGGTTTCCCTTTACTTCCAAATCAGAGCACAGTTCAGGAGGAAACAGCACTGAATTTAGAGTCAGGGGATCCAAATTCAAATCCTGATTTATTGCCCAAATGATCCAAAGCAGATCATATGCTCTTGAGGGCACAGTTTTTTAATTTGTTTAAGGGGGAAAAGGGGAATGAAATTGGATAAGATGACCTTTAAGGCTCTTCAAGTTCCAAATCTGGAATTCTATAAAATGTATTTAAGCCCCAGTTTCCTTCTTTGCAACATGAAGGTAATAATACTTGTTCTATTTACACTATCATCAAGACCAAATGCAAAGATGGATGTGTGAAAGTATGTAAAGCAGTTGGTAACCTATATGAAGGTGCTATCCAAAGGCAAATTAGAATATGATATAAAAAGGGAGACTTAGCCTTCCCTTCTCCAGGTCTTTCAATAATATCTTCACTTGCCCCATAACCAGGTGCACACCTACCGAGTGCGAATTCCCCCACTGCTAATTCCCCGACACTGGTTCTTAACCCCAGTTCAAGGTGTCTCCACAGAGTATTGGAAAATCTGTTTCTCTTAGCAGTGGAAGTCCCATGAGGAAGGGTTTACTATCCATTTCTATAAATACAGCCAAGGCCTTGTCAAAAGGAAGCACAATCCAGAGCTTTCTGTTCACATAAACAAACAAACCCCCAGGCTTTTCCATGAGGGTGGGAAAAAAAATAACACCCTGCACAAAAATTGCACCGAAATATAATAGCAAATCCCAGTCTCAGCGAGGTTCATCACAAACAGGGCTCCTATCACCCGCCTACTGACTCAGCACCTGAGGCATGTTTATAACTCCATTCACACATACTTGAACTAGACAACTTATAGAGCCAGCCAAGTAAAGATTTGTGATCAAAGGCAAGAGGGGGCCATGTTTGTTAGGGTCTGGCTCATTTTTTCCCCATCCAGTCATTCTATTTCATGATGTTAGTTCACAAACCCTGAAAATGCCCAAATCCCAGAAAGATCGAGGAAATGGGTCTCTTCCGTTAATGCTAGATAGCCATTAGCAGAGCTGGGCTCCTTCCTGCCTTTCAAAGAGAAGAAGATCTCACCTTCAGTGCCTGAAATTGGACCCGATAGGGTATAACCAGCCCTGGGCCTCACTGTGTAATTTGCACTGCTCTGGAAGCTCATTCTTGCTCTTAGCTGGCTTCCTTCATTTCCCACTGAGATAGGATATTTTGGGGGTAATTGAGGCGGCCCAAAATAGCAGCTAGGAATTGGCAAGTCATAGTGGAGCAGCCAGAAGCTTTGGGGAGAGGTGCTGGGCCATGACCCTTAAGGCATGGTCTCCCAGTGGACATAACGAGGAAAAGTAGTCAGGCCAGGGTAAGCTTTGGTGGGTTCCAAGCCAGGACAGAGATCAAATAAAAAGCAGCGATCTTTCCCCACCGCCGTATCTATTCATATTTGTCAGCTGCCCAAGAAGGACATATTAGAGTATTAGGCGGCTGGCTGGGAGGCTTAGGACTTAATCCCCTCTGGCCCCCACCAGGACACCTCCTAATGAAACGGGAGGCTTAGGTTTCCATAAATACTCCAGCTGCGTGATGTCACCAGCACAATGCAAACTTTAACAACCTTTCCGAGGCTTCAGAACCCCCGCTCCCCAGTCCAGCAGGGGAGCAGCCGGTGCAAAGAGCCCCTGAAACTCAGAAACAAAATATGACACGCCAGCAGCCTCTGCTGCAGGGCCGGGACTGCGGACATGTCCTGGTTTTGAGACAAACCCTTCGCCCCCCGGAGTAGGGGGTGGGGGTGGGTGAGACGAGAGCCTTCCCTCCATTCCACGTCCACAGTCCAGAGCCTTCCGCCCTATACAACACCAACAATAAGTCCCAGCGGGAGCAGGCAGCGTCGCGGACCTCTCAGAGGCTGAGGAGGCTTTTAATGAGCAGCTATTTCATATCAGAAAACAAAAGCAACACGGGAACAATATTTAAATTTAAAATAATGGAGAGATCTCCTCCCGCAGGACTGGGAATCTAAGTCAGAGGGACGGGGCAGAGAAGCAGTTTCGAGTTTGGCACGCTGATTCATTCTCACCCTCACCATCCTCAATCCTACTATCACAGCCTTAACCCCATAGTGGTATGAATGCCCACAGGTCAAGTCACATGCCAATTAACAGCACCAATAGTCCAAGCTGCAGTACGCCGCTGCTGAAAAGAGACCTTTACCGTTCCCATTGCCGCACCCTGAAACACCACATCAGTTCGCCCATGGTGTACCTCCAACCCCTTCTCCCTCTGATAATCCATGGTATTCCTCCCAGGTGCTGGGCTCCCAGCTCAGAGAAGAAACATACTCACAAATAACACCTTCTACAAGCCATCCTGTATGGGGGGTGTTTTTTTTCCCCTTCTCTCTCTTGTTCTTTTTCTGTCTTGTTATGATAAACCGGAGGTAGGGTAGAGGTCACTCTGGCAAGAAGTAAAAAAAAAAAAAAAAAAAAAAAAGATAAAAATTCACATTCAGAGTGTGAACACTCTCATTCAGTCTCAGCCTGGGAGAATGACACAGAGAAGCCAGCGAGTCTATGATGCAAGGAGCATCAAACATGCATCAGATGAACCTGGGACCAAGAGGTTACGCTCTGCCCAGGAGCCAGGGAGGAAGATTAGATAGAGAATGAGCGGACCAGCAGACATCAAGCCTGGATGGTGTGATCTGGGCTGGCTTTCTGCTACCTAGGAACACCTCCGAGCCTTCCTTTTTTTTTTTTTTTTTTTCCCCTTCCTCTCTTCCCCACGCAGAATGTGGGGGATAAAAAAAAAAGGAAGAGGAGGGGAGAGAGAAATTGCCTTTAGGTTTTAGCTCACAGTCAGCAGTCAGAGGAGTGACTGGGGAGATGGTAGCATTCACCATCACAGAAGGAGCAACGTAGTACAGTCCAAAGAGGACCAATCGCCTTGGCTTCCGTCTCCATAGCAACGGCAGCATCCGTAGCGGCAAATCGTATTCCCTCCTGGCTGCAAAGTCAATTTATAGTCACATACTATTCTGTGAACTGATAAGGCAGCAGGGCTACAGCAGGGACTAGCCAGAGAGAGCAGGAATAGAAACAAGGCACGCTAGACTGAGAATGTCGGTGCTGTCCATCAGGGCTCCCATATCTGTGGGATCGCTCGCAGAGAAATATATACTCATCCCCCTCTACCCCCACCCCCATGCCCATGATAAGGGCATCTTCAATCTTGATGCTTAAAAAAAGACCACCCCCTCCAAAAGAAAATAAATTTTTTTTCTGGGGCATATGGATGCCCTGTCATTAACCTGTAGGGTCATTAAAAATACATATACAATAGCAACAAAAATACGCAGGGCACTAAGACAGCTTTCGACCAACATGTCTTTATACAGGCTTTTTTTTGTCATTCCCTGAAGGCAGAACACTGCAGAAACTTATTGAACTCATCCCCTCATTTTCTCCACAAATCCTTCTCTGACCACTTTTGCCCTTCTTAAGACTCCTGCTTGAATTAGAAATGGCTTGGTTTTTTGAGAGATGTTTCATTTCCTATGATATCTCATGCTGACCTTAGTTTTCTAAGTCTTGTCTCCTTTTAGAACACTCCCATGCCATGTATTTCCTTACATCTCTCTACAGTGTCTAGCACAGTGCTGGGCACATGACTGACTCCCAATAATTGCTGAATTGTACTGAATTAAACAGAGACCAGGCTCTCCATTGCTTGGCAATCTGTGGCTCCCTGGTGTGGATTTGAACAAGAAAGCTCACACCCAGCTGTGCAGATTGAATTCAATGGGACTCAATAGGCAATTTAATCTGTGCTATGAGCAAGGCATTGTGCTAGGTGCTGGGGACATTCAGACAAAAGGAAAAGAACTTTTCTAAACCTTTAGGCTTGGGATCACAAATGTACATTGCACCCCACCCCACTTCCCAGTGTCTCCAGCTCCTCTATCTCTCTCTAACCCATGTCCAGCAGTGCAGGGCAGGTCTCATTCCCACAGGCCCAGTTGGCCACAGAATGGACCAGTAAGGTTGTCTCGGTATTCACACATTGGCGAACCCTTCTTGAGGCAGGTGCTATGCAAACGATCATCTCTATAATTATTCCCAAGCACAGCCTTCCTTTGAAAACAACTAGCTTTTCTACATTCATATCCCCTCTCCCTCCTTCCCTGAATCCATGAACAGATCTTTCCCCCTGGTAACTTGATTTATTTAGCCTATGAAGACCTCCCCAGTTTAGTCCTGCCTTAATCTCGAGACCAAATTCATTCCCTTTCCCATCTTCCCATTGTCAAACTACTTCCTGGGTCCAAAGGCCTGAGAAGAGAAAGAGCGAGGCTGCATTTCTTTGCTCCTGTCTCTGTCCCTAAATCTCTCTCCTTGCCATCCCTTTACCCTCAATGGGTCTAATTCATCCTCCATTTCATGAACAGTCTGTTGCCCCCGGGATACCGAAGCAGCCTCCGAGAATCAGTGAGTCACCCACACCACCATCTGGCCACCTCGCTAAATTCAATGCAAAAAAACCTCACGTGGTTTTGGAAATATTTTTAGTCCTGGGTCTGGAAGTGGGGCCAAGATGCTTTCTCACCTAGGGATGGACTCCCAGGGCCTTGCAAAACTAGGGGGCTCTATTTATAATAGCTATACCATACCCTCTGAGAGTTCCCTGATAACAGCCTGGGATGCTAAGCTTAGGAGAGACACTAGGAGGCTAAATGTCATTCCCTGGAGGCATTAGCCAGCCAGAGGAATATTTGGGTTCCTTGGATATCTTAGGATATTTCTGTGTGCACATGATGGCCACAGGATTTGGGGGTAGGAAAGAGTTGGAAAGAGCCCTTTTCCCTGGTAGAAATCCTTCCCAGCTTTGTGGAGATGGAAAATGGAAAGGGGCCTCAACCCAGGGTCGGCATCAACTTGGAAACAACCACGTAAAGGTTCTAACTTCCCAGACTTTCATTTTGTTTTGAGAGTGAGGGGATCCCCAGCACCCTCAGATAGGTGGTATTTGTGACACGAGGCTGTCAGCAAGCTGGGCCAATTCTATATGGAGGACTGATGATGATGATAATAATAATATTTATATAATACCACTATGTATCAGGCACAGAGCTAAATACATTACAATTATTATTTCCTTTCATCTGACAATCACCTAAGAGGTAGGTACTTTTATTATTTTATTGTTGTTATTATTATTTACATTTTACAGATGAGAAAGCTGGGAAAAAATCCCAGAATTTTTTAAATTTAAATTTTTTACTTTTTAGTAATTTATCCAGAGTCATAAAGCTAGTTAAATATCTGAGGCTGCATTTGAACTCACATCTACCTGACTTCAGAGCCAGTGCTCTTTGCACTATGGTGGCACCTCGCCACCTGATAAGGTGAAAGAAGAAGCTTTATAGGATGAAATTGTGTAGAGAGCTTCTGCTATGGCTAATTTTGTATAGATTTTGCAAATACATATAATTTTTTATTTTTTTGGAAGCAGCAGGAGTTAAGTGACTTGGCCAAGGTCACACAGCTAATTTGAATTCTGGTCCTCCTGGTTTCAGGACTGATGCTTTGTTCATTGGACTACCTAGCTTCCCCCATTCACATACAAATGTAAATGCATACAAATATGTATATATATATATGTATATATATACATATATATATATGTATGTGTACATATACACACACATATATATTCAAATCTATATTGATCACGCTATATTTTTCTATATATGTACATATATAAAAGGCACTCTTGCTTTTGTCCAAATTAGAAGTGAAGGGGCTTCTCATGGGCCTGGTCCCACTAGTGCTAAGTACAGGAGTCTGACCTCCGTTTCCAATCTAGACAAATCCATCCTTCCTTAGGCAACCTGATGGCTCCCTCCTTCCTAGTGCTTGCCATATTAATGCCAGACTTAGTAGTAATGCAAATAACCCATCGACATTGCCCAATGTAGCCCATCATTTCTGAGATTAAGAAATCCAGTAGCCTTACCCTTCTTGATAGCTAAGATTATAGGTATGCTTCCTCATTCCCAGCCACACTTATTCTACACATATTTGCAGATATATACGCACATTACTGAGCACATAGTAGGTGCTTTGTAAATGCTGACTGACTGAATGCTTGGAGTGAGCCCTTGAACAGAAACCACTGATAGTATCAAAGTATGCATTAGTTTTCTTTGGAGCTGACTCAATCTAGAGGATTCCAAAGAAGGTAAGTCTTTTGCAAATAAGATACTAGGTTCACACTGAATTTCTTTTGTGGAAAGAATAGATAATTGTTCTTAATAATTTTTAAAATTTAAATAATCTCTTTCATATTATATAATGTAATAGAGAATTATTGTATTAATTAGTAGCATGAGAGCTTGAGAAGCTCTTTCTTGAAAAAAAATTAATAGGGAAATACAGTCACCCTCCTCCCTCCCCCTTCTCCTTCTCCACTACCCACATCTATGCTGATGTGGGTTGGCCCTTCTGTCTGGGCAAGAAATACAAGTCTGGTTCTTAAATTTCCATAACAGAATGACAGATTTTTTTCCCTCTCGTCTGGTATCCCAAACCTATGGTTCTTATTTTAATAAAAAATATACATGATCTGCACCATAGTTACTTGTAGGTTTTTGTTGTTGTTGTTGTTATTGTTCAATCATTTTTCATTCATGTTTAGCTCTTTTTGACGCCCATTTGGGGTTTTCTTGGAAAAGATCTTGGACTGGTTTGTCATTTCCTCCTTTAGCTCATTTTACAGAGGAGGAAACAAACAGGGTTAAGGGACTTGTCCAGGATCACACGGCTACTAAGGCCATATTTGAACGCAGGAAGATGAGTCTTATTGACTCCAGGTCCCCCACTTATCCACCATGGCACCAGGACCTAGCTGCTCTTGGATATTTGTTAGATGATCTGATTGTGAATTGAAGACTCACCAACATCTGTTAAGAGTTCATTTGGAGATAGAGACTAGCAAGTGGGAGAGAGGAAAAAAGGAGAGAAAAATAGGAGGGAGAGGGAGTGAGAAGAGAAGAGAGCATATGAATACCTAATGACATGCTAATTATCCATTCATCTATACTCTCTGAATTATATCCCTGCCTTGCTATCTAATCAGGAGGCTGAGTACTCAGAATGCATTCTTTTGGACCTGGCAGAAATGCCTTCATTGAGACTAATGTTAGGCTTTCTGCCTTCATTAGAGATTTAATGCAGAACCACCCAGTTAAACAGGTTTCTGCTTCTTTCATAAATAAAACCATGGTTTAAAATATCTTTCACAGTATTACTCTCTGTCCTTTATTGAAGATCTGTGTGATAAATTTCTGCCGAGCTTAGTCCCAAGAAAAATCACCTTGGCAGATGAATTTATCTGATTCGTGTGGTCAGGAAATGAAAACTATGACCCAGGATGGTTTTTTTTATTGCCTGAGTTGCTACCTGCTCAATCCTGGGGCTTGAAAAGCACTTCTTCGCCATCGGAGCTGCATATTGTTATGGCTGAGGTATGAAATCAGAGGGGGCATCAGGACCAGCCGTGTCTCCTGCTGGACAAAGCAAAGGCAGCTTCCAAATCTCCATTTTCCTCCTCTGCAGACTCTTAAATATCTAACACTTTCTTGGTGTAGCATCCTCTCTGAGATATTTCCCAATCCTCACTTGCATTAGCATTCTGTTGCTTCAGAGAGTGGCTGACTATTGCTCTCCATTGATTTATCAACCATGCCTAATTAGCCTTGAGTTGGCAGTATTTACTGAGAAGGTATAGTAAGAGCAAATGGTACAATATGCCCTTTCCCCCCAATACCCTATCCCACAAATATATGCAGAATCCTGGAGAAATTGGGCTCAAACTTTGCAAGCATATGTGGGTATGTCACCCTTGTCATTGTAAGTCCTTTTCTCCTTTTCAGGAGTATTCATGAAGTTCCCCTTAAGTGTCTGTAGCTCTCTGGTGGACTCATGACAAGTTCTGAAGTCAAACCTCTCAATCCCAAAAATGTCGTTCACTCTTTATCACGGGTTGGTCCCCTCTCAGCTCCCTTCTGAGTTGGATGCATTGTTTGCTCCCTGGTCCAATCTTTCCACTGACTATGCCAGGAAAGAGGTGGGGAAGGGTTAGTGCCCTACTCCATCTGATTTTATTTCCTCCTCCTCCATTCCTGATGTCCTCTAGTTATAGGCACATGGTGGCTCCTCAAAGTGTAAGTCTTGAATCAAATGGGGGGAATTGTAATGTTTGGGCAGCTTTTTGGAAGGCCTTCGAACCAGCCTTGGTCTCAGCAGAATAATCGCCACGAGAATAGTCAGGGATAAACACCTTGTTGTAAGAATCCTTGCCTCAAGTATATTTCTACAGAGTTGTGGCCCATTACAGGGAATGCTTTTGAAGAATCTCCTTTTCTGATATACAATAGGTCCTGAGGCATATATAATACTTTCAATCAATCTCAATACAGTTCATAATCCTTTTTTTCCCGGCAGTGGTTCTAAATATTTCACTCCTTCCCAAGTTGATCAAGTAGGATGTTCTTGCCTGATTTAAGCTTTTGCTTATTTGATTCAATAGAAGCGTCTAGGAATTGTCATGTATTTTATACTACTGACTGATGGATTAATTCTATAATTTAAACAAAGAGTCATTCTGATAAAATTATCAAACCATAGAATATCTTTTTAATTATATTAAATACATTTTGGGGGGTTGGGATACTTCTCATATAAGGAAGAACCAAAGTATTATTTATTTCTGCTAGTTTATATGTTTCCCCAAAACTCCACTCCAAAAGTTCATGTAGACTATATATGGCTGACCTAGGAAGCACTTTCTGAGCTCATCTTGGTCTGATTAGCCACAGTTATGTACACCTTACCTTGACCCTGACATAGTAATGTCATTTTGGTTGTCTTCGAGAGTGGAGGATAACAACCAATGGTATGAATGTGATGCCAGTTTCTGAAGGCTACGCTATCAGGATAAAAACTTTGGCAGGTCATAAGATCATACATTCAGATTTTGAAAGAACCTGAGAGACTGCCTGGAAGAACCTCCTCATTTTATAGATGAAGCTTTTTTGGCAGACAGTATTTGAAAACAGGCCCTGTGATTCTAAGTTTAGTACTCTTGCCCTTGAAACATAAAAGTTTTGAAAATAGGTTTAAAGACTATGACTATTATCAAGAGACCAACATAAAAATTTACTTGGTTTCTAATAACAACTGTGAATTCTCTTTAAACCACAGAAATTCCTAAAAACTATCTATTAAAACCTAGAAGGACTGAAATCTATATTGAGTGAGAGAATCTCTGTATTGTTAAAGAAACCACAAATCATGGTGGAATTGAGATGCTATTTCTATGGGCTAGATGGAAGGTTCTGTTAATCCCTTCATTTTATAGATGGGGAAATGGAAGCCCAGAAATGTTAAGTAATTTGTACCAGGTCATCTAAAGTCATCAGTAATAATTGGAATTAGGACTCAGTTTTCCTGATATCCTCTTACTTATAGTATCATTAGCTATAGAGCAGGAATGGACTGCATAGTTCCTATCTACTCCATTTCCTTCTTTTCATAGGGAGAGAAGAGGCCAAAAGACTGAAATGTTCTGCCCATGTTTAAATAGGCAGAGGCAGGTCTCGTGCCTCTGAGTTCAAAGAATAAATTGAAAACTCTTTCCATTGTACCTCCATGTTTCCTCATGCTTGTCCCCTTCTTTCCCTTCTAGACCTGGCCAGGCTGGCTTTCTCTCTCTCAGTCAGATCTAGATCCCTAGGGAAGTACTTTTTTTTCCTGTACCCTTTTTGGCCTCAGGTTGAAACTACTTTCCTCGAAGTCATCTGATATGATGACTAAGCCTCTGTCTCCTGGGCGCTGCCCACGGAAATCCTTAGTGTGTCCCTTACTTGGTCCTTCAGTTTTATCACCTGGCGATTATCTAAAGATAGTGGAGCTGCTCGCACTGGACACTGCTCTTCTGGTGGGTTATAAAACCTGTCTGCTGGAGCCAGTGCATCTTTATCAAAGATTAAAAAATTAATGGTATAGAGAACTAAATTTAGAAGCTCTCTAGGGTTACCCGTGGCTTATAAATCTTTTGGTCGTCTGTCTTTTATCCACGTTGTGGTAGACACCTTTTCAGGATTCACTTTTGCCATACCAGCAGCAAAAGAGACAGCCCGAGTGGTCACTGAATTCCTCATTCAAGCATTCGCAATTATGGGTGTGCCACAAGAAATAAAAACAGATAATGGACCGGCATATACTTCCAAACATTTTGAACACTTTTGTGCACAGTATAAGATTCTACACACTACTGGCATACCCTTCAATCCTCAAGGTCAAGCAATAGTAGAAAGAAGAAACAGAGACATTAAGACACTCCTCCAAAAACAAAAGAAAGGAGGAGCCACGGGTAACCCTAGAGAGCTTCTAAATTTAGTTCTCTATACCATTAATTTTTTAATCTTTGATAAAGATGCACTGGCTCCAGCAGACAGGTTTTATAACCCACCAGAAGAGCAGTGTCCAGTGCGAGCAGCTCCACTATCTTTAGATAATCGCCAGGTGATGTGGAGAGACCCAGAAAGTGGTGAATGGAAGGGACCAGATAGACTAACTGCTTGGGGGAGAGGATTTGCTTGCATCTCTACAGGTGGAGAAGGAATCAGATGGGTGCCTACGAGCCGCATTCGCCTTGTCCATCGCAGAAAGATGGAGCAGACCCTTGAAACAAAGGAGAAGACCCAAGAAATATCGGGTGGTTCTGTTGCTGATTGTGCTCATAAGAATATTAGATTCCTGGCACATGAACTAATGGACAGTGGAATCCTATTGGACTGTTTCTAGGACTTATGGACATGTGTAAATTTTCAGATTGATTCTTGTTATTTGTTACATTACTACTAGCCTGTGTTATATTGCTATGTGCTCATGTAAATTATGTATAATGCCTCCCATATTGATGGATTTATGTATACCATGTATATCTGTTACAAAGTTCTGGCCCATATTGATGGATTTATGTGTACCCCCTCAGAAACCCACTATGTTTTAAAACAAAAGAAAGGGGGAGATGTTGGAATCCTTACTAACTGCTAAGTAATTAGAGTTGATCTAATCTTACAAGAAGTTGTTTTGGCCAGAACCTGAAACAAGGTACTAAGTAGAACTAATCAAGACAAGGCTTGTGTTCCCACCTTTACTCAAAGTCCACACCTTAAAGCTCTTTGGGCCAGACAGCACTATGGGAGAAAACCCATAATCCCATTCTCTCAGAAGGTTCAGAGATAAGGCGAGACAGCCATTCCAGAATACATTTTTTCCTCTTGGCTGGCTGATCGCGCTAGACTCGAGAGAAACGACTCTGCTGCAGAGAACACTTTTGACGCCAGAAGCCCTCTCTCCGCGGCAAAAGTGTGGCTGGGCTCCCCAGAAGGAGATAAGAGAGATCTTCCATCTCTGTTGGAGGCAGAAGAAGGCAGAGGCAGAGGCTGAAGGCAGAACCTTTGGATTTGGAGACATCCGAAGGGCTCTAAGCCTCTAAACCGGCTGTCCTCTGAGAACAAACTCCAACATTTGAACTCTAACATATATCTATTATATGTTATAATTAATCTATTATATGTTATAATAGATATATGTTAGAGTTCAAATGTTGGAGTTTGTTCTCAGAGGACAGCCGGTTTAGAGGCTTAGAGCCCTTCGGATGTCTCCAAATCCAAAGGTTCTGCCTTCAGCCTCTGCCTCTGCCTTCTTCTGCCTCCAACAGAGATGGAAGATCTCTCTTATCTCCTTCTGGGGAGCCCAGCCACACTTTTGCCGCGGAGAGAGGGCTTCTGGCGTCAAAAGTGTTCTCTGCAGCAGAGTCGTTTCTCTCGAGTCTAGCGCGATCAGCCAGCCAAGAGGAAAAAATGTATTCTGGAATGGCTGTCTCGCCTTATCTCTGAACCTTCTGAGAGAATGGGATTATGGGTTTTCTCCCATAGTGCTGTCTGGCCCAAAGAGCTTTAAGGTGTGGACTTTGAGTAAAGGTGGGAACACAAGCCTTGTCTTGATTAGTTCTACTTAGTACCTTGTTTCAGGTTCTGGCCAAAACAACTTCTTGTAAGATTAGATCAACTCTAATTACTTAGCAGTTAGTAAGGATTCCAACACTTCAGCAGAGCCTCCAGCCAGTCTGCCCACCCCGGACTTTGTTTAGCCACCATCTCTCTTCCTTTCTCCCTTTCTGTCTCTTGGATTTCCTAGTGAGCTGGGCCCGCTACAGCCCCCGCCCAGAAGCTGCTCATGCTGTACGCTCTCCTCATCTCCCAGTCCCTCAAAAATAGTTTCATCAAAATAGTCTTGTACCTTGACAGCTAGTCCTGGCGATAGAAGAAACAGGAATTCCCCTTCTTTCTGCATGGGGGATATAATGTGTGGCTGTTGCCCCAAGTGGCCCATATTTCCCACAAAAAATGTGACCCAGGGGTCTGGTGCTACTGTAACTCTAGTACTGGCCCATTATTTCCCATTTCATTTTTCTATAGTACTTTTAGCATGGGGATACATAGAGTGTGGGGGAGCTAGATGGCACAGTAGATAGACTGTCAGGCCGGGAGTGAAGAAGACTCATCTTTCTGAGTTCAAATTTGGCCTCTGATACTTCGTATCATCTATGTGATTCTGGGCAAGTCACTTTACCCTGCTTACCTGTTTTCTCCTCTATAAAATGAGTTGGAGAAGGAAATGGCAAAGCACTCTTTGCTTTTTGAGGTTTTCTATCTATCTATCTATCCATCCATCCATCTTCCATCCATCCATCCATCTATCTATCTAGTTATCTATCTATCTTTCTACCCACCTTTTAAAAAAAGTCAGACTTCAAGTTAAGAACCCTTGTTCCAGTTAATTGGAATCTCACTGAGGTTACTTTTGTATTAGAATCTGCAGAGTCTAGCACAATACCTGGTATGTAGTAGGTACTTAATAAAAGCTTGATGATTGATAGTCATATAGGTAGAACAGTATAAAGATGAAGAAAGGAAAAAAAGGGGATCTGGGGCAAATGACTGTTGGAGGAAGTAGGATCTGCCCTTCAAAGAAAGGCAGAATTTAAGAGATGGTGAATCAGAATGGGGTCTCCTTCAAGCATGAAGGGTGGTAGAAGTAAAGGCAGTTAGTCAGCAGAGATCAGGACAAGATGGTGGAAAGGCAAGTGGTCCAATTTGGCTGAAGGAGAAGATACATGAAGAGGAGTCATATGGAATATGACAAGAAAGATGGGTCAGAACCAGCTTGTAAAAAATCTTGAATGCCAGACTGAGAAGTCTGGATTATATTTTTTATGCAAGGATGAGCCACTGAAGTTTTTTTTTTTTTTTTTTTTTTTTTTTACATCAGCAAGTAGCATAAGTAGAGCTGTATATTTTAGCTGCAATGTGAAAGATGGATGGGAAAAACGGGTATTACAATAATTCAGATAGAAGGGAGGAAGTAGTTGTCAATGGTGGAATGGAAAGAAGCTGAACTTTCCTAATGAACGTAAATTCATGGGATTTGACTTAGAATCCCATCTCTGTAACCTATATAATCTTGAGCAAGTCACTTATTTGCTCAAGTTTAGAGACCTCATTTTTCTCATTTATATTATCAGATTCAGGGGTCTTCCTAGAATTTGTGAACCTAGATTTATGACCCTAAGGAGAACTTAAAGTATGGGTAGTAGTGAGAATGAAAAAGAGGATGGGGGAGATATTGTGAAGGTAGAATTGACAAGAACTGGTAACCGTTTGGATATGCCAAATAAGGAAAATAGTAAAAAAAAAATAACTCCCAGGTTTTATGCCTAGGTGACTTGAAGAACTCGTATGCTGTCATCTGAAATAAGAAAGTTAAGAATGAGGGAAAGGAAAGATGAATTTAGTCTGGACATGTTGAATTTGAGGAAACTACTGACCAATCCAGATGAAGATGATGAAATGAATAGAGTTGTTTTCTGTGTGGTTGGGTGTGCCCACCCTTTAAACCCATCCTCAGTTTTCTCAATTTTGTAATCTTCTTTTAAATGATTTTTTAAAAGTTACTAAGCATTTTATTCCTCCCTTCCCTTCCTACTTCCCTCTTGAATCTTCACTGGAAAACTGTTTAGTGATTTTTGAAGCATAGTTCCATCTTGTTTTCCCAAATGGCTGTACCAATTCACAACTTTCCTAACAGTGTATCAATGTGCTTGTTTCCCCACAGCCTCTCTAGCATTCATTGTCTTCCCCTTTTATCATCTTTGACACTAGTGCGTGAGAGGTAAAACCTTAAAGTTGTTTTTTTTTTAATTAATAATGTGGATCATTTTTTCATATGCTATAGATAGTTTGGATTTCTTTCTATGAGAATTGTCTGTACATATCCTTTGACCATTTTTGTTTCTTTTTCTAGTAAATTTTAATCTGTTCCTTATAGATCTTTGAAATGAGACTTTTATTAGAGAAACTGGCTGCAAAGCCTTCCCCCACCCTTAGCTAATTCTTTACTTTGTAATGTTAGCTTCAATGGATTTGTTTCTGTAAAAACTTTAAAATTTAATGCAAGCAAAGTTGTTCATTTTATCTTCTGTGTAGTCTTTGTAAAAAAATCACATTTTTTCAGGGAGTTCAATGATTCTTAAATTATCATTCCTTGACTTGTTTTTCAAGTGATTTGTTTTTGATATAAAATACATTACATTTTTTTTCCACTTTTCAATCTACTGATTTTGTGTTAATATTTCTTTCTGTCTCAGGGAGTCATTGATTTTTGTTCAGTTGCTCTAGTCTTGAGAGATTTTATTTCTTGAGCAAGTTTTACTACTTTCTCTTTTAAGATATTTATTTTCTTTGCAATTCTTTCCTCAAGAGTTTTTATTTCATTTTTTAATCTCTTCCTTTATTTCTTTTGATATACATGTAGCATTTGTGGAAAATCCATTTTTGTCTTTGTTTCTGCTTACAGTTGTTATGTTAGCTTTATTATAATTTTTGATATCTGTTGGTAATTTCTTTCATTTTTCTCATCTTTCCAGCTTTCATTTCTGAATTGGGTCTTTGTTCTAGGATTAGATTCTGCCCCCTATTATACTTTTGAGTGAGACGGTCAGCCCCACTTGGTCTCATCCTGAGTCCCTTGGGTTCTTGCTCTGATCTTCAACTTCTGTGCTTTGACCTCTCCTAGATCTTTGAGGTTCAGAATAATGAATCTCTAGAGCCTTCCTTCTCTGGTATCGTAGGAGAGAGAGTTAGAGACCTCAAAAGTCTTTGGTCAAGGTTGTCATACTGTGCTGGTAACCAGCCACTATCACTCTCTGGGCCTTCCAAGGTGCCCATGCTAGCTTTCTGACTACCATGATGTTTTTGTTTTTTTTTCAGGAGAGCTCTTTCCTTCTGCTGTCTCTGGACACAGCACCTTGGAGGCTATGTGTATTCTATCTCTGGTCAGCTAGTTGTTGTTGTTCATCCTTCATTCTTGAAGAGAATTAGTGATATCAGGAGTGATGTCTTGACTTGCAAGTGAATTGGACTTAATTGAAGAGGGTTGTACACAGTCGGCTTACATTTCCATTGTTGGAGGGTTCCCCTTTCCTGCAACCTGTAAGGGGCGTCTGCTAACTTTTTGTATATTTTTCAAGGTAATAGAAGAAGTCACTCAAACTTACTTGCTATAAATTTCAGGATTTTTTTGGAGCCAGTTTGTGGGAACTGAGGTTCTTGCCTCTTATGAAGATAGCCATCTTGGTAGAAAGTCTCCAGACCTTGCACTGTTCTTATCCTTTCACTCAATTGGCTGTCATTTTCATTTAATCATTGAAAATTGGTCATTTAAAAATTTTCCACTTAGGAATACTGAACACTTCACAGGTGCGTTGGACAAATACTTCAGATCCAATTTCAGGTTCACTCATTTTCTTCCTTGGTAAAATGAATGTAGACCAAGATAGGGAAAGAGATTTCTCCAAGTTTCCTTCAGAATAAAGGCAAAATTTCAGGATTTGAGGAATTTTCTCCTGTGAACCTCCCAACAATCCTGGGACATTTTGATGATATTATTTTCCCAGTTTCACAGATAAAGAAACTGAGACTGAAATTTAATTGGAGTGATTAATTTCCATTTGTCTGTGAGCATCCTTGAGGGCAGGGATTATTTTTTGCCTTTCTTTGTACCCTCAGCATATAGTATGGCACACTGGTATACAATAGGTTTTTAATATTTACTCACTTGAGGTGTCTAGTGCACCATAGATAGTAAGGACTTCAGACCCAGCCTGTAGTTTCAGGCTTAGGGAATGTGTACTCCTGAGGAGGAGCAGCTAGATGGTGCCATAGTGCACCCAGAATTCTGAGCCAGGACTCAAAAATAGTCATCTTCCAGAGTTCAAATCCAGCCTCAGGCACTTATCAGCTGTGTGATTCTGGGCAAGTCAGTTCACTCTGTTTGCCTCAGTTTCCTCATCTATAAAATGAGCTGGAGGAGGAAATGGCAATCCAATGCAGTATCTGTGCTAAGAAAACCATCACAGGCATTAAGAAGAGTTGGATGTGACTAAAAAACGACTGAACAACAATGTTCCTGAGGTATATGGAAAAATTGTCAAGAATATACATGGAACATCTGCTAGTTTTTATTTGGCAAATAACTATATTACTCGATAGAAATATTCCAAAAGCATTAATGTTAGTGAAAATATTTGTGATTTGTGAAGAGGCATAAGCAGGATAGGAAGGGAAAAGAATGTTCCAGTGTAGCTATATAATCTATATAAACTTTTTATAACTATATAAAAGTCTGTTGGAAACATACCTTTGAACCAAAACTAAAATTTGGTTATAAGCCCCTTTTCATACCCAACTAGCAAAAATCAGCAACAATGATCCAGTGAAAGATGAGCTGAGGTTTGTGAAAACTAGAAACTCCTAGTTTCCAGTCAATGAAGGTACAAAATTTTGAGTATGCCCCTGGAGAAGCTTATCCTATTTTTACTGAATGTGCTTACAAGATTTTAATTTCATTTATAACAACCTGTCTCTTTGAATTAGGATTCTCAGTCCTGTTCTCAATCAAATCCAAAATATGACATAAAAATTAGAGGGTGGACATTTTACTAGCGTATTTGTTTAAAAAATATACTGAGAATAAAACTCTTGATTGACATGAAAAGGAATCAAGAGTTGGTTTCATCCCTTTAGCTGACAGATCTAATAAACATTTAGAAACTTTAGGACACTAAAATGTTATCTATTGAATAAAATTTCTATTATGAAAAATTAAATCTCGTAATTTAATTTCTTATGTGTCTATGCATGATAAACTCTAGATTTATTTCTGTTTATATTGAAAGGGGAATATAGGAAGATTTACTGAAATTCAAGGGGGGAGGAGAATGTAAAAAGTTTGGAGCGCTTATACTCTGCTGAGTTAGAAGTCTATGGAGCTCGTTTAGATGTCCTATTTTTCTTAGGGCTGCTAGGTAGAATGTTGTATAGAGACCATGATGGGAATCAGGAAGACTTGAATTAAAATCTATCCTCAGACACTTACTATGTGACCCTGAAAAAAATCACTTAATCCTATTTACCTCAGTTTCCTCATCTATAAAATGAGCTGGAGAAGGAAATGGCAAACCACTCTGGTATCTTTTCCATGAAAACCCCAGATGGGGCCACAAGGAGTTGGATGTGACTGGAATTACTGAACAATAAAATATTTCCTAATACACTAAACATTCCTTTAAGTTGGGAGTCTCTCATTCATCTTTGCACTCCCATAGTACCAACTTGATAAATAATATTATTATTATTTTTATTCTTTTGAGACAATTGGGGTTGTGTCTTGTCCAAGGTCACACAGTTAGCAAGGGTTATGTATCTGAGGTCACATTTGAACTCAGGTCCTCCTGATTTTACTCTATTGAATGCACCATCTAGCTGCCCCACAAACTGGATATATAATAGTTACTTTCATAAAGCAAACAAATATTGTCTCTATTATACCTCCTCCATGCAAAGGCTGCTCTAGGCATTATGGGAATGACAATGGTAAATGAGGTAAATCCTTATCCTCAAGAAATCACAAACTACTTTCGTCAGACCACAGGCTTGGACATATCAATAACAGAGCAAAAGGGGCCAGAGACGAGAGGAAGATGATCTTCAGGGGAAAACCTTTTGTGAGCAGAAGGGATCAATTGGTCTGATAATATCCTCCAATGTGGTGAACCCATGGGACCACCATTCCTATCAAGCATTATAGCTGCTGAGTCTGAGGTCTTACCTACAGCTCGGATAGTACTAGCACTACCAGTCAATCTGTCACTCCATAAATATTTGATAAGCATCTGCTATTGTACCAGGCACAGTGGGGAGCTCTGGGGACACAAAGAAAAGTAAGAGACAGAGCATGCTCTCATGGAGTTCACAATCTAATGGAAGAGATATAATGTGCAAACACTATGCACAAACAAGATAAATGCAAGATAAGTGGGAAATAATGAACAGAGGGAAGGCATTTGTATTAAGGATGGGAAAAGATGACATATATGAGTTGAGAAGAATCAAAGAGAGCAGAGGATTAAGTAAAAAAATAGCTTGGAGGTGAATTTCTAGAAACTAAAATTGCACAATAATGAAAGCTATTTACCTATTTAATAGGAAGCTGATGGTACTTCTAGCAAGAACAGGCAATTTGGATACTAAATGGATGGGAGAGAGCAAAAGCTGAGTGATTTGCAAATAATAAACCCTTAAAGACATGTTTGCTAAATGGAGTTCACAATGTTATAGTGGCTTGGTCCTACTGGGATCATCTCAGGTGAGCCCTGGACTAGTAATCTCAGCTGCTCTATTCTATGATCTCCTTAGGAAGCAAAAACTTTTTTAGCAGATCTGAAACAGTCTAAATTATCTTTTGAGGGAAGGTCTAAGGGTGACATTTTTTTCTGCCTGAAGAGCTGGCCTAGAATTGCTAATGTTCCAGCCTTGGTTAGTGAAAGGCTAACATGATTCTCCAGGAGTCCTGGAAAGGACACATGTGGGTCTTTGGAGGACCTGGCTTTGAATCCTAACTCTTCTTTTTACTACCTAAGCAATCCTGAACAAATTATTAAAGTTCGATGAATCTTAGTTTCCTCATTTGTTAAAGACAACAACAACAGCAACAAATATGACAACAATGACAATATTATTTGGCTAGATGACTTTTAAATTCTAAAATCTTTTGATTTCATTCTATGAAAGACCCTAGATAAGAAGAAAAAGATATCAGTCAACAAATATTTATTAAGTCTAAGTACTGTCCTAAGCCCTGTAAAGAAAGGCAAAAACATAGTCCCCTACCCTCAAGGAGATTACATTCTAATAGACAACTATATATATATATATATACACACATACACACACACACACACACACACACACACACACACACACATATAGGATAGAAGTTAGTTTTGAGGGAAGGCATTAATAATGGGGAAGGCCTGGGAATTTCATAGGACTCTGTTGAGTTCTCAGAGACCTGCAGCATTTGGATACTCCTGACCCTGTCCTCATGGAGTTTCAGATCTAGTTGTTGGATGAATTAAATACACAACTCTAAAACAAGCCTGGATCACAGCAGATGGATCAAGAACTCTTCCCAGCAGACCTGTGTTTCTGTTGTTGTTGTGGCATTTTTCAGTCACATCCAACCCTTTGGGGTTTTCTTGGTGAAGATACTGGCCTGTTTTGCTATTTTCTACTGTAGCTAATTTTGCACATGAGATAACGGAGGCAAACAGGATTAAATGATTTGCCCAAGTTCACACAATTAGTGTCAAAGGCTGTAGTTGAATTCATATTTTCCTGACTCCAGACCTGGTGCTCTATTCACTATACCACCTCGCTACCCTGTGTTTCTAGGAAACATCGAAAAGACTAATTTCTCACTGAGAACTGTTCACCCAAATCCATCTTTTTGGCTGCCACCTTTCTTACCAATAGCTCTAGTGTGAAACCCTATTAATCTGACAGTTTCTGTCATTGAACTCCCAAAGCAAGTAGACCCCTCACCTGAGTGGATCCACCTTCAGGACCGAGCCCTCCTGATACACATGGAGATAAACTTCATCCAACTACAGGTCTTCTCTAAGGCCCGGGGATTTGTGACAGGAGGAAATAGATCTGCTGAATCTGAAATTCCTCTGGGGCAACCCACGACATTCCCCTCTGAACACACTGCCTACACTAACATTTTTGAAAGGCTCTGTATGCATGACCTGTCAGCAGATTAAACCTGAACTTCCAACAACCATGTGAAGGTCACATGAGGTGTCTTATGCATGGCCTGTGCTGCTTCCCTTCTCAAAATCGGGAGGCAATATGGAACAGAGGAAAGAGCCCTGGGCTTGAAAGACCAGGATTTGAGACTTAGCTTTGCCTCTTATATAACTGGCTGACTTTGGGGGTAAATCATTGAACATTTCTGAGCTTCAGTTTTTCCAACTGCAAAATGGGAATAATAGCATCTTTTAGGGCTGCCGTAAGGAAAATCAGGAGCATTTTGAGACAACCTGACATTTGTTTAGCCCTGTCAAGCTTACAAAGCCTTTAAATTTAAAAAAAAAATTTTTAAATTTATTATTATTATTTTTTGCTGAGGCAATTGGAGTTAAGAGACTTGCCCAGGGTCACATAGCCAGGAAGTGTTAAGTGTCTGAAACCAGGTTTGAACTCAGGTCCTCCTGACTTCAGGGCTGCTACTCTATCCTAGCTCTATCCCTAGCTGCCCCCTACAAAGCCTTTTTTATATTCCTTACATCACCACAACCAGGTGAAGGAAGTCCAGACCTGCAATTTCATTAGTGTGAGGAACTCCTGGTTTGAAAGGTTGTTCCACCAGTGCAGATCAGAGTTCCTCTGCAACTTAGTTTTAGAGCTTTGTCTGGGGATGCGACTTAGAATTTCAGAGCATTGTCTAAGGAGGTAAAGTAGGTGCTACAGACATTATTTTTTTCACCTTAAAAATGAAGGCATTATTTTTGTTTTTCTTCCCAGGTTATTTTTACCTTCTTTTTAAATCTGATTTTTCTTGTGCAACAAGATAACTGAATAAATATGTATACATATATTGTATTTAATATATACTGTAACATATTTAACATGTATTGGACCACCTGCTATCTAGGGAAGGAGGGGAAAATTTGGAACAAAAGGTTTTGTAAGGGTCAATGTTGAAAAATTACCCATGCATATGTTTTGTATATAAAAAGCTATAATTAAAAAAAAAAAAGAAAAAAAAGAAGAAGAAAAATGAAGGCATTTTCCTTCCATATCCCTCCCTCTGCTGTATAAGCTCATTTCAGAGTATTATTGAGCAAGGTTGCTTTGGGGAAACTTACTCTTGTGGCTATTTCAAGGCACTTAACTAATCTCAGTAACAGTCAGGGAGAGTCATCAATACTGGCTATCAGTTCCATGCACAGCAGCTGTCTGTTCAGACTGTTGCCCCACCAGGCTGGACTCCTCACTCGCCAGGACAAACCAGAAAGCCTTCTGGCAGCGCCCTTATCCGCCCCATGCCGGCGAGTGTGTGAAATCGACATCCATCTCGCTTTGACAGTGATGCTGACACATCCTAGTTTATGTGCCGGGACGAACACTGCCTGTAGTTCTCACAGGAGATGAGAGTTCGGATCTAATTCTTCTGCAGCAGACCTCGAGTTGGCTGAAATCAATATTTCCCTCGAGATATAAATAATGAGATGGTCAGGCTAGAAAGGAGAGGTTTTTGCCTGGAACTCTGTGTCTTCCTGAGTCTCCTTTCTTAGCTCTTTTGCTACGTATTCAGTAAACACACTGGGTCGCTGTCCTGCAGACTGGCTTCCATATGGCTTATTTAGGTTCTGTGAAATGAGACAGAATCCTGGGTTTGGAATCAGGAAGACCTATTTTCCTGGGTTTAAATCTGATCTCAGACACGTACTAGCTGTGTGACCTGGTCAAGTCACTTAACCCTGTTTACCTCATTTCCTCATTTGTAAAATGATCTGGAGAAGAAAATGGTGAATCACTGTAGCATCTTTGCCAAGAAAACCCCAAATGGGATCATAAAGAGTAACCAATGAAATGAACAACAACAACAAAGAAGGAGAACCCCCAGTATTTCAGTGAGGAGGGGCTATTCATCATTTCTAGAAGCTTTGAGATCTGGGATCGACCTTTTCCCAGGCTTTGGGCACCTCGTTTGTTTGCAGTTTTTGCTGTGGCAATTTTTTTTTGAAATTTTGAAATTTGAAAAAATATTTTGAAGTATATGAAGCCTTGACCAGAGGTGGGAGGCTTTTGAGTCAAATTACTTAAAAAAAAAATTCCAAAGTGTTTTTAAGTATAGTTGGAGCAGTTGACAGTTCCACCAATAATATATTTATGGGTCTGGCTTTAATGGGATTGTTTCTGTAATGGTTCAGGATCCAATTCATTTTTACAATCACCAAGATACATGTAGTTACTTTGGTGGATCCCAAAGTTTATCCAGTCATGCTGGGGAAAGACTTTGACTATGGAATATGGAAGGGAAAAATCTATTTTTTCAAGATCTTTGAACAACATAACCTTATGCATGAACATTTTGGTGAACTGTGAGGACCCCTTTTTTATGCATTCAAATATGAAATACAGGCTAACAGATCTAACCATAAAGATCAATAGCATAAAAAGAAATTTGCCCCTCCCTTCGTGAACAGCCAGCAGAGAAAGGGAAAGCAAGGGATTGAATCTCAAGCCAATTGGGTGATTTCTTCTTTATTTTGGAATAAGAAGAAACTAATGTCATTCCTCTTAAGAAAAGCTTCAATTGGTTAAATTGGTTTTCATGCATTAACTCAATAAGCACTATTCTACTCTGTGCTTGTATTATAGACACAGACAAAACAAAACAGTTCCTGTCCTCAAAGTACTGACATTCTCTAGAGGTGGAAGTAAGGGGCACAACATGTACACAGACAACTAGAAACAAAACAGTTATAAAATAATATGGGGTAAGAGAAGATTACTAGCAACTGGGGGAATTCAGAAAGACCTTGTATAGGAGATGATGTTGGAGCTAATCAGTCAGTTTTATTCACCAGAGTCGGAGGTGGCAGAGTAATGTGGAAAGAGCCTAAGAAACTAAAAGCTTTAAGTTTTGGATTTTTGACTCTATTATTAATATTTATTTTAGATGGATTTTGGATATTAATAATAGATAATATTTCTATAGTCCTTATTATGTGCTAGATACTGGGCTAAGTGCTTTACAATTATCTCATTTGATTCTCATAACTACTCTTGGGAGGTGGATGCTATTATTACCACCTCCATTTTACAGATGGGGAAACTGAGGCAGGCAGAGGTTTATGCGGCTTGACCAGGGTCATATAGCTAGTAAATGTCTGAGGCTAGATTTGAACTCAGGTCTTCCTGACTCCAGGCTTGCTGCTCTATCTGCTGTGCCACCTAGCAGGAAGGAGAGAGATCCAAGAGAAATATTTCTGTCAAAAAGGAGAAAATAACACTTAAAAATTCTCACTGGCTGGAGAAGAATGAGAATCGTGTCCGAGAATTCCTTTGTCCCAAAGTGAGCAAGGGGTGAAGAGAGCAAAGGGAACCAAGAACTGGGACTTGAGAAAAAGAAATACCTTTAGAAATATCAGATTCATGAACTAGAAGGGACTCCAGAGATTATTTTATTTTATTTTTTATTTATTCTTTTTTTTTTTAATGCCACTATTGCTTCTGAATATCATCCTCCACCCTGCTTCTGAATCTTTTTAGTCACGAGACTATAGATCAGGAAAGGATCTCAGATGTCATCTTGTTGAAGCTCTTCATTTCTTAAGTGAGGAAACATAAATAGCAAAGCCAAGCCAAGCAACACAGAGACATGGTGGGCTGAGTGCACCTAGAATCTGCTATCTCACCAGTAAGAGAAGGGAATTTTATTTCATCTTCTTCTTCAGGACTTGTTATGGCAAATAACCTGAAAACAACTGTTTAGCAGTGTTGTTTTTATTGACATTATTGTCATTGTGTCTACCGTGGCATCAGTATTCTGTATTCTCCTGCTTCTGTGCTGGTTCTTACAATTCTTTCCTGTATTTCTTTGAATTAATGCTTGTAATTTCTTACTAGGTCATAACATTCTACCACAGTCATCCATCAAAATGTACTCATCCATTCCCCAATCAATGGGCACCTATTTTGTTCCCGCTATTTCCCTACTATAAAGAACACCCCTAGGAATATTTTGCCATATATGAAATTCAGTATTTCATTCTTGAGAGTGTTTACCCAATAGTGGGATCTGTGGGGGTCAAAGTATAAGAACAGTTTAGAAACTTCTTTATCATAATTCAAAATAGATTTCCAGAATTGTTGGACCAATTCCCAGAACTACCAACAGTGAATACAGTACTATGCCTGACTTCCCACAGTCCCTCCAACATCGGCTATTTCTGTCTTTTATCATCTTTGCCAATTGGACACAAAGTCCTCATTTCACATGTGAAATGGAAACCTTTTCGGGTGGAGTGACTTGCTCAGGGTTACTTGGGTAAGGACCTGACAGAGCTGGGCTATACTTCCAAGTCTCCTAACTCCAAAACTAGTTAGTGCTCATTCTGTTACATCTAGCCTGAGGAAAGCCTAGATTTCTGAAGCTCAAGGAAGATTCTGAGTGAGAGCACTAATGGGAAACAGTATCCAAGTTTGTATCCTGATTCCTTTGTGGGTACATATGCTTCAGACTAGACAAGAGCCGGGATCTCTAGCCATCATTATTCTTTCTGTAGAATGTAAGCTCCATGAAGGCAGGCACTGGTTTAATACATGCTTGTGGGTTGCTTATTGGAAGAGAAAAGCCTTGCATGAGCTATATGTACAGAAACTTAGAGAGGATGAGCAGGAACAATAACAGATGAACCCACATACCTGAGGCCTTTTGCAACACTAACAAGAGGCACTGAAGATGGCAATGAACAGCTATAATAGTCATAACTATATTTATTATGTAACTAATGCATTTATGAGACTCATGTGGATATTTCTCTCCTGCTTTTTTTTCAGCCCAAATGATTTTCTTGATGTTCCACATCCCAGGCATTTCCTCTCTTTCCTTTCTGTCTTTGCACATGCTAGTTTGAAGATGTTGGGACGGTACATTTGGGATGCTATCCCACTTCACTTCTGCTTCCTGTCATTGTCAGCTTTTTTCAAAGATGCCTCCTCCAGAAAGTCTTTCCGATTCATCCTTTAGTTAGTACTGACTTTCCTGCTTCTTTTCTTTTCTTTTTCTTTTTTTGTTTTCTGAGGCAATTGGCGTTAAGTGACTTGCCCAGGGTCACACACCAGGAAATGCTAAGTGTCTGTGGCCAGATTTGAACTCAGGTCCTCCTGACTTCAGGGCTGATGATCTACCCACTGTGTCACCTACCTGTCCCTTTCCTGCTTATTTTCTATCATGTTGTAGACCTGTGTCCTTCCATAAACTGTAAGCTCCTCGAGGGCAGGGACTGTTTAATTTTGATTTTTAATTTTTTGTTTTTCTATTCTTGGAGCTCAGGGCAGTAACTGGCACATAGTAAAAATACTTAATAAATGTTTGTTGACTGCAATGTAATTAACGCCTTTGCAATTCTTTGCAGGTCACTTAATCTTTATTTACCTTAATTTCCTCAACTGTAAAATGGAGGCATCTGGAGGAGGAAATGGTGAACCACTCCAGGATCTTTGCCAAGAAAATCCTTTAGGAATCATGCAGGATGAGACACAATTGAACGACTTAATGACAAGATATTTAGCACATTGAGACCATTCTCCCTACTTTCCCTTGGAATCAAATTTCTGGAAGTGATCCCCAAATCTGCACTTCTAGTCCTAATATTTGCTCTAGCTGTGAAGCCTCAAATACTTCTCAAATATTTCCATGAAGATGTCCTGTTGTCGCCTCAAACTCAACATGTCTCCAAATAAACTCGTCATCTCCCCATCCTAGTTATCTCATTCCATGCCTGGAGCCACCATGGTTGTTCTTATCATAGAATCATCTTATACTCTTCTCTCTCCTTCTTTCCTACTCTCTTATTTGATCCTATTGGTCCTCTCTTTAAAAATATTTCTTGTATCTCATCCTTGGGGAACCTGGATGATGAAATGGATTCAGGAGGACTCATCTTCATGAGTTCAAATTCAGCCTCAGACTCTTATTAGCTGTGGGACCCTGGGCAAGTCACTTAACCCTATTTATCTCAGTTTCCTCATCTGTAAAATTTTCTGGAAAAGGAAATGGCAAATCATTTCACTATTTTTTGCCAGAAGAACTTCAAATAGGATCACAAAGCATCCTACTGAAATGACTGAATATCCCACCTGTTGTTGTTTGGCTATGAATCATGGAATATTATTTTCTCCAAAGAATGAAAAATTAGTATCACTCAGAGGGCAATGAATGTAAGCAGGCCACAACATATAGTAAATAAAGAACTTGGAAGAATAAATGGAATAAAATATTAGTTACATCAAAGAAATGTACAATCTTTTTATTTTATTCTACTTTTTAACATTCATTTTTAAAATGCTGAGTTCCAAATTCATTCCTCCCCCAGCTGCTAAGAAGGGAAGTGATATGATATCAATTAGACATGTGTAGTCATGCAAAACATAAAAAAGAATTCATTATCAAGAAAGAAGGTAGTCTGGGGGGTATATTGTTCTCTCACAGGCCACCTCCTATATGAGGCCTTTCCTGATTGCCTCAGTTGCTAGTAACTCTCTCCTGCTCTGAAATAATCTGGATTTATTTTGTAGATATATATCTAGGTTGTGTCTTACTAATACAATGTATGTTGTTTGAAGGCAAGAATCACTTAATTTTTGAATTAATGTATCCTAAGGTCAATCCTACTTGTTCAAAGTAGGTGTTTAGTAAATAAGTGCTTATTAAATGGATGGATGGATGGATGGATGGATGAATTCTCCAAACTGGCCCCAAACTCTACAGGTACCTTTGTCCCTCATTGTTCTTCATTTTCACATCTAGGATTCCTCCCACTTCCCTTCTCCCCCATGCTTCCCCATGCTTATATGGTCAATTTTTGTATAGGTTCCATGAACTGCTGAAAAGAAAGTGTATTCCTTTCTGTCTCCATTACATTTTCTCCAGAGATCTATCATATCTAACTTTTCTAGTATTCTATTTACCTCTTTGACTTCTTTCTTATTTATTTTGTGGTTTGATTTATCTAATTCTGAGAGTGCAAGGTTAAGATCTCCCACTATTATAGTTTTACTGTCTATTTCTTCTTGCAGCTCTCTTAGTTTCTCTTTTAAGAATTTAAATGCTACCCCACTTGGTGCATATATGTTTAATATAGATAGTGCTTCATTATCCATGCTACCCTTTAGCAAGATATAGTGTCCTTCCTTATCTCTTTTGATTAGATCAATTTTTGCTTTAGCTTGATCTGAGATCAGGATGGCTACCCCTGCTTTTTTGACTTCACCTGAAGCATAGTAGATTTTGCTCCAACCTTTTACCTTTAACCTGCATGTATCTCCCCGCTTCAGGTGTGTTTCCTGTAAACAACATATTGTAGGATTCTGGCTTTTAATCCATTCTGCTAACCGCTTCCTCTTTATGGGGGAGTTTACCCCGTTCACGTTTATGGTTAGAATGACCAATTCTGTATTACTTGCCATCTTGTTAACCCCGGTTTATGCTTTTCTCCCTTCTTTCCCCTTTCCCCCCCTTCCCAGTATTAAGCTTGTGAGCACCACTTGCTTCTCACAGCCCTCCCTTTTTAGTATCCCTCCCCCCGCCTTAGAGTTCCTCCCCCTATCTTACCCCTTTCCCTCCCAGTTCCCGTATTCCCTTCCGCTTAGCTTATTCCTTCCCTTTTCACTTTTCCCTTCTCACTTTTCAATGAGATAGGAGAAGTTTCACCATAGATTGAATATGTCTTAAGATTTTTCACTTAAAGCCAATTCTGAAGGCAGTAAGATACCCACTATATTCATCCCCCTCCATTCTTTCTCTCAGATATAATAGGTTTCCTATGCCTCTTCATGAGATGTACTACCCCCACTTTACCCTTTTTCTGGTACAATGTCCTTTCCACATCAATTTCTAGAACAAGGTATACATGTATTCTTTACACATCTATATAGTCAAAATATAGTTCCCAAGATTAATCTTTACCTTTTTAGATTTCTCTTGAGTTCTATATTTGTAGATCAAACTTTTTGTTAAGTTCTGGTTTTTTCATCAGAAATAGATGAAATTCCCTTACTTCGTTGAATGTCCATCTTCTTCCCTGGAAAAAGATGCTCATTCTCGCTGGGTAAGTTATTTTTGGTTGCATACCAAGTTCCTTAGCCTTTCGGAATATCATATTCCAGGCCCTTCGATCTTTTAATGTGGATGCTGCCAGATCCTGGGTGATCCTTATTGTGGCTCCTTGATACTTGAATTGGGTTTTTCTAGCCGCTTGCAATATTTTTTCCTTCATCTGAGGGTTCTGGCATTTGGCCACTATATTCCTTGGTGTTTTGATTTTGTGATCCCTTTCAGTGGGTGATCGATGAATCCTTTCAATGTTTATTTTTTCCTCTGTTCCTATGACTTCTGGGCAGTTCTCTTTGATAATTTCCTGGAAAATAGTGTCCAGGCTCTTTTTTTCATCATGTTTTTCTGGGAGTCCAATGATTCTCAGATTGTCTCTCCTGGATCTGTTTTCCAGGTCTGTGCTTCCCCATGCTTGATGAGAACCTTCTGAAGTCCAATATTCAGCCTAGCTCCAGCTATGTGTAACTTTATTCCCTGGCTTTCTTCTTGCCATCTACCTTGCCAGTCTCTTATCATGCTTCCCTGATGACCATTCTGGAGTTATAATAAAACCAGTTATAATAAGACCATTCCACTGCTCCTGAAAAGGGAGGAAGTCTACTGGCTCAGTCAAAATCTCCTCACATTTCTGAACCAAAATACCCCTCCCTGGCCCTCATGCTCCTTTGTTGTCTCTCTCTTTTAGAACATAAACTCTAAGAAGCAGAGACTTTTTGCTTTTGCATTTGTATTGTCAGCATTTCACACATAGTAAGCACCTAATATTTTTTCTTCTAATCATTCATTAATTCACTCATTCATCCACTGAGTACTGACTTGGGCCATAAGAATGAATGCATTCCCACAAACATGATCGAGGGACTCTGAGATCTAAAATAAAATTTGCTCCAGGCCAATGTAAGCAATACTTTTCTGCATACTAACCCTAAAGTATGGTTGACCTGACCAGATTATCACAAAGTCAAGCCTCTGATGGTTCTTGCTTATCATCTGAAGGCTACCTAAGGCAGGCTTTAAATGTATTCTAGGCCTGAAGAAAAATAATTTCTGCCTTAGAGCAGGATAACCAGCTGATTTTAACTAAGTAAATTAATCTCCCTGGGCCTCAGTTTCCATATCTATAAAGTGAGGGGTTGAACTTCATGGTCTCAGAAATCTCTTCCATTTGTGACCCTAAGAGTCATTTATTAGGGATATTCCACAGGTCATCCTTTTTCAAGTAGGAATGGTCTTCCTGAAGTCCTTTCCAACTGAAGCATCCATCCTGTACTTGTGTTAACATGGACCTTTCATTTCTCATCATCCCTGCTTGCCATGTTCTCTCCTTTTTCCATGTCATTGTTCTTTCTTCTTCTACCACTCTCGGCCACTCAGTCTACCTCCTTCCCATCACTCTAAGCCCAGGTAAATTCCTGCCTACTCTCAGAAGGCCTCCTAATTATTCCACTCCTGGTGATGACCTTTCTTTGAATTCCTTGTAGTATGTCCCATGCCCCTGACAATTTATAGCCCACCCTCTAACACTATTCAATTGGTTTGTGAATAGAATAGCATATTGGAGCTAGAAGGGGTTTCTGGAGATCAATGGTCCATTATAGAGATGAAGCAAATGAGCAAAATGAAATTAATTTCCCAAGGTTATATACATTGCTAGTCAGCAGCAAGACCAGCTAGGACCCAGTTACATTTCCCAGGATCGACACATTTAAAAAGATATATGAAAAAAACACTTTGAATGATATGAGCATTATTTTTCAAGGTCAAAGATCAGCCCTGTGCAGGTCCGATAGACACGCTCAGGACGAGGCTTTCCATTCACTGGCTGCCCAGTGCTTTAATTTATATTTGAAAACTGCTCATTGTAATTTTGTGCACATCATGAGTTAGTACTCAGAGTCCTGTGCTTGAAAGATGATGTTTCCAACATTACCCAGAGAAAATAATGAGGGACTTTAAGCAAAACTTATGATTGGGGAAAAGTCCTGTTTTCTCCAAACAGCTTTTGTAAATGTCAATACCTTCATCGGTAATGAGAAGCAGAGTTCCTGCCAAATGGCTGAATGGGGCAAAGGCGTGGAAATGCATGGTGTCAGTTTGATAAATAACTTTGTCCCCTCTGACGCACTGAATGCCATTACGGCCTATAACAAAAATAATTGGCTGCCTAGCTCCCATGTTGTCAGGCGCAGGGGAAGAGCTTTGCCCCACCAACACCCAGACACTCTTAATGACACTGGGGTTCCGAGATCAGCCAATTTTAAAAGCAGGGTTTTATTAAAACTTCCTTTGTCTGCTCTTTTTGTTTTCCTTCTGAGTTTACATCATTAAGTAGAACTGACTTAAAAAAGAAAAAGCCAGAACAACCCACCTCAAGCTCCATAAGCTGTCTGTTACTGTAAAACTTGATGAAATATTTTTTCAAGTAATTTGAGATACCAAAATAGAGCCACTCACATACACAGTCACCGAGTCACAACAAAGACCAACATAACATGAATTTATCTCTTGCCAGTTGGAGCACATGCCAAAAATGAAGGATGGTGCAATTTGAGCTGGAAGTGAGACTATCAGAGACCACAGAATCCAACCCCTTTATTTTATGTTCAGGAACAGGCCAAAAAAGTTAATGTGCTCAAGGTCACCCAAGTATAAAATGTCTGAGGAAGAATTCGCCCTCTGGTCTTTGACTCCAGTGGTAGTGCTATTTTCATAGTGGAATTAGGAAGACCCTAACTCATAATTGGCAGCTAGGTGGAGCTTTAATACTGAGAACACCAAGCTTGGAGTCAGGAAGATCCGAGTTCAAGAAAAACAAGCTGTGCAAGTCACTTAACCTCATCTGTCAAATGAGCTGGAGAAGAAAATAGTGGACCAAGAAAATCCCAAATGGGTTTAATAAGAGTAAGATATGACTTTAAAAATCACTGAATAATAGCAAACTCATAATCATGCTAGACAGAATCAGAGAACTTGGTTTCAAATTCTAGTTTTGCCACTTGCTAGGATATGTGACCTTGGGAAGTAGAAAGCATTTTGGATTTGGACTCAGAGATCCTGGATTCGAATCCTGGTTCTGCTATTCACCGCCTATAAGAATTTTGATAATTCACTTAGCATCTCTGGACTATAGAAGATGAAGAAGCTGGTGAGTCCTTTCTGCCTCCAGGTCTATGACTTTCACATCTCACTTTTTGCCTATGTAAAAATGAGATGGTTGGATAATATCTTCTCAATTGAGTTTATTTAATAACTAATCAGAGTAGTTATGATATCTAGAGTATAAAGCACAGAGTACACGCTTTATAAATATCATCTCATTTGGTCCTTACAACAACCCTTCAAGTGCTATTTCTATCTCTACTTTTTAGTTGAAATAACCAGGGCAAAAGGAGGCTGACTTGACCAGAGTCACACAGCTAGGGTCTGGAGATAGATTTGAACTCGTATCTTTCTCACTGCAAACCTTGTGCTCTCTGCACTGTACCACTTAGGTGGTAGAAGGAACCAATTCTTTCAAGTCTGTGAAGTACATGTTTAGCACCAAGGAGGCGAAACTGTGAATTTTTTTCCCTAACTTACCACACTCCTCTATTGGGAAGTAGCATTCTGTAGTGGCAAAGATCATTGGAGTATGTGGTCTGAGTTCAAATCCTGACTCTGATTCTTCTAAGACTGGCTTGTCTAGAAATGAGTGCTTTCATTTCTTAGAGACTTTATGCTCTTTTCTGTAAAATGGAAAGTCATGCTTGCGCTGCCTGCCTCACAGACAGAGCTTTATCAACATCCAAGGGCTGGAGAAAGGTGATTTACTTGCTTATTTTTGGTTCCCCTATGCCCTCCCTGCTCAGCCTGCTCTGAGAGGGAAGGAAGCAGCCCTTTACTGGGAGACAGCTCGAAAAGGACAAATTCAGGGAGAAAAACTCCATCATTACTTGGTTTTTTTTCCTTTGCGAAAGAGCTGTAGGCATAGAGTTCAAGGGCATCTGTGTCCTGGCATCGGTTTGGCAGGCAGTTGCCAGAGCCAGGACGTCAGGGAAGGCACATCTCGCTCCCTGATAGGAGACATCCCGCTATCAGCACCTGCCTTTGGACGGCTTATCACCCACCCACTGTTAGTCACTGTGACTGGAAGCAGGGTCAACTGTGTGCTTTTCTGGGAGCTTTCTGTGATTCAGGATCTTTGTTTCCAGGATCAGAACAGCCCACTGCCACATGGCCCACAAAGGGAAGGAGGGAGGAAGAGCCTTTTGGTTTGGGGAATCCAAACAAATGCAGCTTTTTAGGGGAACTTATCTCCTGAAGACGAGTGGGATGTGCCACCACGGATCCCCTGCTGCTGTTGTTTATCTGGCCAGATGCAGTGAGTTGCTGTGTGCAGGAGGCCCAGATGAGCTTCTCATTATAATGACCAGTCTGGCCTCCTGTTCCCACATACCTCCATCTGGGCTCATTTAAATACCACCTGCAGCCTTAGCCTTGAGCCCACTCCAACTCTTGGGCAGGGGAAATAGAAAGACCCCGTCGGAGACAGTCAGCATCACCAGCCTTGTTCCTTACCTTGTAGCCTTATTTCAGTAACTGGACTTTCTATCCAAATCAGCTTGATATAAAAACACTGGATTCAGAGGAAAAGGACCGACTTCAAGTCCTGTCTCTCACATATTTTTTTCTCCCCCAGATAAGCCACTTAAGCTCTCAGACCTCAGTTTCTTCATCTGTAAAATGAAATAGATGTTCTCTATGGTCCTTTTTTATCTCTAAATCTATGATCTTAAAATCCAATGGTTTTCAAACTTTAGGTTGGGGATGCCCAGGGGTCCTCAAGATCCTTCAAAAGGCCTTCAACAATTCATAATTGTTAATTATGAATGAATGAATGAATTATAATTCATAATGATAATAAGAGAGTAATTTCTAATATAAAGAATATTGATAGATATGATCTACATTAAAAAAAAAAGATCTTTGAGGAATCCTCAGTAATTTTTAAGATTAGAAGGGGTTTGTATACAAAAATGTTAAGAATTGCTATATATCCATGGTGTTTAAGCTTCCCATCTGAGGCATCAGCTCTACACATTGGGTTTCTCTTAATAGAAGATTCGTGATCTATGCAAAAAAATGTTCCAGGCAGGCAGGGAAGAACACTTAAGATTAACTTTCCCTCCCATTTCTGATTATACCTAATCACTCCCACTTGACTTCTTCTCTTTTGACTTATAATATGAAAGGACTCTGGAAATGATTAAATTGGAACTGTGTGGACTCTGCATATTTCTCAGATTTTCTTGGCTCTCTTACAAAAACTAGACATGTGTTAGGACAACAAACCCCCAACAAAACATAAACAAATACACAAAAGCAAAAAAAATATAAGGCACAATTTTTATCGACTACAATACAAAAAAAAATTAAAAATTCAATTCAATTTTAAATTCAACTGAATTTTAAAAAGTCATTATTATTAAATGGAATCTCAATAATATACACCTTGAGGATGAGCAAGTAAAAGAACAAACAAGAGAAACAACACATAATTTTATCAAGAAAAATTATAACAAAAATTATAATGAATGAATTAATAATGATTACAACTGGGATACAAGCAATGAAATCTTTAAAGGGAAATTTCCCTTTAAACACTTATATCAACAAAAGAGGAAAAAAAGTATCAATTGGATATTCAAGAAAACAACACCAACAACATAAAAATGGAAATTCTGAAAATCAAAGAAGAGAAAAACAAAATTGAAAAATAAAACTGTTGAGATAGGAGTTTTTTTTTTTTTAAGAGTAATATGATGAAGAAACTATTAACTAGATTTAGAAATAGAGGAAAAGAAGTGACTAAAATAAAAAATGAAAGAGAACTCATCACAGTAATGAAGAACTAAAGGAAATTGTAAAAAAAAATTGCTCAATTATATGTCAAGGAAAGAGTTAAATATAATGGAAGCTTATAAAAATATAACATAGCTAGATCAGCAAATCAGTATGATATAGTAGAATTTGGAATTAGGTTTGAATCTAGCCTCTATCATTTATTGCTATGTGACAAGACCCCACCTCTTTCAGTCTCAATTTTCTCAAATCTATAAAATGAGGGTGTTGGATCTGACAACTGCTGATATTTTTTGCAATATTAAATATTAGAATCTCAATGCCTTAACCATCTATCTCTCAGGAAATTGTAAGGACAGAATTTTATATAACCTTAAAGGCCTATGGAAATAGGAGTTATACTGATTTCTTCAGTTCATTTGAGACTAAGCTGGGGTCTTTTATAGATTTCTACTAAAGAAAAAATGGTGAAATGATGTGTAGTTGGTTGTGATGAAGATTTTCAATGATGGGATGATGGTTAGTGGACACCTAGATAAAAGAGTAGTGATCACTAAGAGCCAAGATGGTTTGTTGAGAACATGAGAGATTAATCTCATTTCCTTTTTGGACAAGGTTACTAAACTGATATATCAAGGAATGCTGTAGACATTATTTTCCTAGATTTTAACATTTGAAAAAGTCTCTCATGCTGTTTTTGTGGAAAAGAATGGAATAGGGCCAGATGACAGAATGGCCATGTTACTAGTGGTTGGATGCCATCTTAGAAAGAAATATCCAATGTGGTATTCCAGGGATTTTTATTTTTGCAGAACTCAGACATGGGGCTTAGATAAAGGCATATTTATTGAGGTACCAGACGAAACAAAACTGGAAGGTATAGCTAACACACTGGATGATATAGTCACAATTCAAAAAGTCCTTTCGGGGTTAGATTCTTGGGCTAAACTGAGTATTTTGAAACGTAATGGAAACAAATATCAAGTTTTACACTTGGGTGAGAAAAATCAGTGTCACAAGTACATGATTAGGCTATAGTTTATCTGATCAAGATATGGAGGCTCAGTAGGCTGCAAGTTTAATATTAGAAGGGATTTTAACATTTTTTGAGTGTGTGATGCCTATGTGACTTTGAACAAGTCCCCAGCTCTTTGGGTCTCACTTTCTAGGGTATCTGTTTGAGTCCTGGGGTTCTCCCTCTCCTTATTAGTGAATGTGTGAGCTCAACATCCCATATCCATCATTTACAGCTGGCCCAGCCTTGTCCACATCTTACCCTGACCAGCTTCTTGTCAAATATTGAAGTTGGAATAAAGAGTGCATGGAAGGAAGTGATTGGCAACAAGCCTGGAGAGGTAGACTGGAGCCAGATGATAAAAGGTTTTAGATATCAACTGGATGTTTGTATTTTATTTTATCCTAGACGTCATTGAAATCCACTGGACTTTGTTGAGCAGAAGAGTGATATAGTCAGAACAGTTCCTTAATAATATTTGTCAGCTGTGTGGTGCATAGATTGGAGAAGGGAGAGGTTTTAGGCAAAGAATCCTCCTAAAAGGCTATTAAAATTGTGCAGATGATGGGTGATGAGTGGTAGTCATGTGATTGAAGAGAAGGGAGTGGATGCAAGAGATGTCATGAAAGTAGGTTGGATTTGTGGAGAAAGAATAAAGATTCTCGAATTTTAAACCTGGGTGACTGAAAGGACAATGGTAATCTTGACAGAAAGGAAAGTTAAGAAGATGGTGAGTTGTGGAGAAAAAATAATGAATTCTAGTTTGAATGCATTGAGACTGATAATCCTATAAATGAATAAAAGAAAAGGCATTTTATTAAATTTTATGTACTGAACACTCTTAAGCAATGGGGATACAAATACAAAAGTGAAGACATGACTACCCTCAAGAAGCTTATATTCTAATTGTGGGAGACAACACATTTAGGGACATGGTAGCTAGGAAATGGAGTTGTAGTTTGGGAAAGTCATAAAGTAGTTGATAGTCATTATTTTTTCCAGAGCAATGATGTTATTGATTCAGTCACTGCTCCCAGAACAAGAGATGGATGGATGGGGTGGTTTGGATGTTGGTATGCCTACAATGAGAGGGCACATAGTAGATAGCCTCGGCCTCTGGTACAGCTAATGGATTAGGTAAATTTGCATTCACTCACTAATCAGGATAGTTCTGCTCCAGGGCAGGAATTACAATATTGAGTGGATCAGATATCTCAAGGAAGAGAAGTATAATATTTGGAGAAAGTGAAATAAGATGAAAAGGGGAAAAGTAGCAGTGAGACAGATGGCAAGTTGTCCAGATGGATTGAAGGACCTGGGGCAACATATATATCCTGGAGAAGTGAGTCATGACCACTATCCTTAGAGAGATCAGTTTTGTTCTACTTAGCCCCAACAGAGAGGAAAGAAGGAAACAAGCATTTAGTAAGCACTAACTATATGCTAGGAACTATACTGAGTGCTTTACAAATATTTTCATTTGATTTTCACAATCACCTTAGAAGTAGGTACCATTATTATCTCCATTTTACAATTCAGGAAACTGAGTCAAATTAAGGCTAAGTGACTTTTCCAAGATCAGACAGCTACTATGTACCTGAAACGGGATTTGTACTTAGGTATTCCTGACCCCAGTTTCAATGCTCTAGCCAAGAATGCTCCATCAAGCTGCAAGATTAAGAGTAATACATCTGTGCTGGAAAGAAGTGAATTTAGGTTTGATTTCAAGAAAACTAACAACTTAGGCTATACTAAAGTGGAATGGGCTGCCTTGAAAAATAGTGCTTTTCTTCTCATCAGAGGTCTCTGCACAAAGATGGGATGAAAATTCATGTTGTCAGGTTGGTTGTCAATGGAACAGATTAGATTAAATGGCTGTTGGTATCTCTGTCCTTTCTGATCATAATTCTGTAATTCTGGTGCATTTAAATGCCTGCGTAGTTTTGTTTTTTGTCTTTTTATGTAGTGTATTGCTGGTAATTCTGCTGAGGGATATTTAGGTGTGCTAGGAAGTTGGCAGGTTGCTGGTGGATAGTGGGAAATGATGGATGTGAAAGTAGAGAGAGCTAGAGTGTCTGTGGCTGTGATGAGCTGAGCTATGCATCTCGGAAGGAGGGAGACAGGGAGACTAAAAGCTGGGAGATGTAGCAGCTGCACCCTCTGCCCTTCCTTCAGTGCTCTTGTCCTGTGTCATCACCGTGGTGGTTGGGTGCTCATGGGTGTTTATCTGTCAGCATTTGTGGCTAGCACCCTCACCAGGGATGTATCAGCACAGAAAGAAAAGTGAAGATAAGCAAGATCGGATCCTGTCCAGTATAGTTTATCTAAACCATAGCACATGGCTGAGCTTGCCTCTGATTCTTCTAAAAACAGAGAACCTGGAAAGGGGGTGGGAATGGGCCACTGAGCCCTTCTGCCATAGCGCCTCTGACTCTGGTCATTCTTCTTCTCACTGCTAAACATTCCCCTGACTCTGAGACCCAGAGAGAGCTTAGCCCAGAATCAGAATTTGAACCCAGATCCAAAGTCGATATTCTTTTGCCTAATCTCTAGCCATCTTCAGGCTGACTATTCTTGTTACCTACCAAGCCCCAACACTGACTCTAGATTTTGAAAAGTGTCCCTGAAATCCATGAGGTCAAGCTCAGCGTCTATCCCCCTCCCAATTTGTGAATATTTCTGCCCCTTGGGCCACTCATTCCTCTACACAAAGAGGATCAGCAGCCAACTTGGGAAACAATTCTAAGACAATCTTAGCAACGTTCTCCCTGTTGTTGTTCACTGATCCACCACCATAAGGAATGAGAGAGAGTGCACACAACTACCATAGGACCAGAACATAGCTAGAGGGAGATTTTTTTGGAGGAAGGAAAGAGAGGAGAGGGATGTGTGTGTGTGTATGTGTGTGTGTGTGTGTGTGTTTGTGTGTGTGTGTGTAACTACCAGGACCTCTACATCCTGCAAATCGTATGCTCTTTCCAATGTCATTAAAGATGGTTGCATTGAAGGTCCCCGATTCCAGAAAGCAACCTGTTATTCTCTGACTGAGAATGTGAGGAAAATAAATAAATTGTCAGACTTCTGGGCACCTGCTATTTTCATTTAAAACGTGTAAGTCTGTGGCACTTCAGAAAAAACAACCTTTCAGTCAATGCTGGCCCCAAGAGCAATAACAGCAGTGGTGCTGAATTTTACAGTCCCACCTCACTTCCCCCAGAGGCAGAGACTTGACATCCCTCCATCAGATTGCATGGCCTGCATATGTGAGGTGCCTCGGAATGTACTGCTGACAGTTAATCAGAGTGGGCTTGAAAAGACAAGGGAGAGGACGAGCAGACTGATTTCAAGAGCAATCGGTAGTTGGTCAGGCAGACACATCCAATGCCTGGAACTGGGAGAGGGAGAGTTCCTTCGGTTCTCGCTGGATTAGAGATATTGGATTGGCCACGAGAACTTGACCTTGCAGTGGGGAATATTAGCACACTGACAGCCTCAGAGTTTGTTACCCATCATAGGACAATAAATAATTCAGTCCTTGTGGAGGGACTGATTTGAAAGATACAGAATGCTGGGAATTATCGAGCAAGTAAGAGCAATGCTAAATTTTCACGATTGTCCTTGGCTCCATCAGGATGGGACCAGGAGCTGGATCAGTTGGGGTAGGGGCAAGTCATGGAAAGGAGCCATGAGTTCAAAGGACTACTTCCTTCTCATCACCATCTCAGGGAGGCTTCCTTGAAATCAGCTCAGGTGCTACCTCCTCCATAAAGTCTTCCCTGATTCTCTTACTATGTATATAGTTACTCTTTATGTATGCACACATACCTACATACATAAGTACAAAGTGTACATATAGATACAAAGTATATGTACGTGTGTGTGTATACATACTTTTGATATATATTATATCTATAAATATACTTTGTACTTATCTGTGTATATATGTGAAACTTTGTACTTATCTATGTGTGTATGTGAAAACACACTCTCTCTCTCTCTCTCTCTCTCTCTTTCTCTCTCTATACTTACCTGACTACTTCTTCTCAGTCTCATAACATTATACCCTTGAATTCTGGGTATTTTCCAAGATTCTATTTTCTATCCTAGGCTCTCTTCTTCCTCTCTCTCTTCCCTCTTTCTTTTTCTTCCTTTCTTCCCTCCCTAAATTCCTGGTGATTGTTCTTCTGCATCTATATATCTATATCTATATCTATATCTCTCCTCCCTAACCTAGCCCATGCAGAATCTAAGCAGCTCCTCAAAGTTACTGGTTGTTTAACTAATTAATTCATCTGTATCTTTATTTATTTTTGCCTTTTATATCACCTTTGCCTAGAACAGTGTTAGGCACATAGTAGTTTTTTTAAATAAAAGTTTGCTGAACTTAATGTATTGCCCAGTACCTCTGACCCTCCCGTGTAGTCTTGGGCATTTCATGTTACCAATTCTTGGGACCTTAGTTTTTCTTTAAGATACGGGGTTTGGCCTTTTAGGTCTGTTCCATCTCTCAGTCTTTGAACTTGAACTCTGGTCAGTGGTGTTACAACAGAGAGGTATCAGGAAAGGCATTTTCTCATGCCATCCATCTTCTCCCTCTTCTGGCCCAATAATGTCAGACAGAGAACTACATCTGTGTCTGGATGCATGGAAGACTGAATGTGATGCTATGGAAAGATCACTGATTTGAAATCATAGGGCTTGAGTTTGAATGACCACTTTGTGAACTCCTAACTATGTGATCTTGTGCAAATTACCTCCCATCTTACCTCATTTGTAGAATGAAAAGATGAGATGAGAGAGCTTTTGAGGCTATATCAGTACTAAATTTATGATCTTCTTACTTTATATATGGTATCTCAGAAATGCATTGCTGAAAGGAGCCTTTGAAGTCACCGGAGTTTCTTATTTAGTTATTAATGAGAACTCTGGAGGGCACTTGGTTGTCTTGATGTACTAAAGGACTTCAGTATATCCAAAAAAGGCTTTCTTTTAACTTCCTATTCCCGAGCATCAAGAACCCCAAAGAGAACCTGGTAGAACACACTGGTGAATCAGGAATGCCTACTGTCTTCCCTCCTTCCTTCAAGCCCCAACTAAACTATTCCCTTCGCAATGAAGCCTTTCCCAGACCCTTTTAATTCTAGTGCCATCCTTGTGCCAGTTCTTCCCATTCATCCTGCATATGGCTTGTTTATTTACTTGTTATCTCTTTATATGTTTTTATGCTTATCTCTTGTTATATATTTTCTTGTTATTTCTCTTATTAGATGGTAAGCTCTTTCAGGGATATCTTTTGCCTCTCTTTGCAATCCTAATTCTTTGCACAGTGGAGCATAGTAATAAATGTTTATTGACTGACTAATTTTTTTGCAGTATAATTTTGTCAAACTTTTCTTTGTAATATGGCTGCTATGGAAGTATGTTTTACATGATTCCACATGTAAATTTGCTATCATTTGCTTGCCTTCTCAGTGGGTGTGGGAGAAGTTGGAAGAGAGAAAATTTAGAACTAAACATTTAAAAAGAAAACAATATGAAAAGTAAATAATGAGTTTAATATTTTTAAATTCTTTTTTTATGATTGACTGACACTGAAAAGTGCACTTGGAGCCTGCATTTCAGAACTAGCCCTTCTATTATTGCCTGTGGGGAATTGGAGCCCTCTCCTCCTGCCCCGCCTCCCAACTCCAGTGAAGTCTCAGGTTTCTGCTCCATAAAATGAGAGCATTAGGATAAATAATCTCCACAGTCTCTTATGGCTCTTCATTAATGATTATGATGGTTTACTTGTTATATATACATAATACATACATGACTAAAGGCAGAAAGTTTCCATTATGTTCTGAATAGCATCTAATAATCGCAAAACAAAGTTCCCCAAAGATTCCAAATCATTGGATTTTTAACAATTCAATTAAACAAATATTTGTGCAGTTCTTTATGAATGTCGAGCACTTTGCTAGGCACTGGGGAGATAGAAAGAATAGATGAGACTTGGTTCTTGCTTTTTCACCCTGGGGAAATCCCTATCCTAAAACTGTACTCTTCTGATCAATAACTCCCTCACCAGGACCACCATGTCAGGAAGAGCTCCAGACATGCTTCAGCTTCCTCATCCACTGACTGGATTTTCCTTCCTTTTCACTAACTGCTTAGTCCCTGTGTCCTGTTCTGAGTTCTCTACATATATTATTTTACTGTATTAGAATGTAAAGTACTGGAAAGTAAGAACCATCTTTGTTTACTTTTTAAATATTCTCAATGCTTTAAATAGTGCCTGGAATATAATAAGCACTTTATAAATTATCTATCTGTCTATCTATGATTCTATCTTTATATCTGTCTCTACCTCTCTCTCTCTCTCTCCCCCTCTATCTCTATCTGCTTTTCTGTTTCTGTCTCCCTTTCTCTCCTTCCTTCCCTCCCTCTCTCTGTGTATCTCTTTGCCTCTCTGCCTCTGTCTCTCTCTTTGTCTCTCTCTGTCTTTCACATACAATCAATACCTCTACATCTGTCTCTATCTGTGTATTTACTTATACTGTTCAATAATTTCAGTCATATCTGACTCTCTGTGACCCCAATTTGGGGTTTTCTTGGCAAAGATACTGGAGTGATTTGTTAATTCCTTCTCCAGCTCATTTTACAAATGAGGAAACTGAGGCAAACAGCGTTAATGACTTCCCCAAGATCACACAGATAGCGTCTAAAGTTGAGTTTGAACTTGGTTCTTCTTGACTCCAGGCCTGGCACTTTATGCTCTGTATACCAAGCTTCCCTGTCTGTGGGATTTTCATGCCAAAGATTCCAGAATGAAAGGCAAACAGAGTTTAAATGACTTGGTCAGATTCACACAACTACTAAGTGTCTTTGGCCAGATCTGAACTCAGGGCTTCCCAACTCCAAATCCAGTGTGCTTATCTATTTATCTAACAGCTAAGTTGCCTACTAGATAGTGCACTGGGCTTGGAATCAGGGAGACTTATCTTCATGACTTCAAATCTAACTTCAGATACTGAATAATTGTGAGACCCTGGATAAGCCTTTAACTTTGATTGCCTCAGTTTCCTCATATGTAAAATGTGCTGTGGAAGGAAATGGCAAACTATTCCAGTGTCTTTACCTGGAAAACCCCCAAAAGAGGACATGAAGAATCGAACATAACCAAAAACTACTAAATATCACCATCACTACCACTATCACCAACAAAAATGTCAATAAGAATCTTATGCAGAATTTGAATTCAAATCTTCCTGATTCCAAGCCCACAACTTTAGGCACCATGTTACCCACCTGTCTCAATGTATTGGGCAGGGTGGCTAGATTCATCAGGTAGTAGTTATTTCTACAAGTGACATCTTTATTAGTCTGGGGGTGCCAGATAAGGATTTGCTGCCAGAGAGAGGATCCTTTTTCCTTCCTCCCTGAATGATCAGGAATCACAGGCTTCATCTCGGTTGTAGGTAGTGAACCAATTCCTTACATAGGTCATAAGGGAGTTTACCTTGAGATCCAATGAGATCCACTCCATTGATAAAAGCCCAGAGCCCGTAATTACCCAACACATTCACAAATCTGCTAATTTAGGCGGGAGTGCGAACACTGTTGCTTAGTTTCTAATTATTTTAAGATGTTTCACCCCTAACCAGTTTGATAAAAATACAACCACACATAAACATTCTTTAGACAATCTAAATTTGCACTGTGTAATTACTCTTGCAACCAGACTAATAATAGGCCTTGTGATTATAGTTTATTAGACTTGATTTTAGTTAATAGACTGGATAGAATATCTGCATCTGGAAAGTTACCCAGCTGTTTAAGTGATCTTTCAATTACATACCCAAAGTAGAAAATGAACAGTAAGAAAGTATAAGTGGAGATAATTTTGTAGTGTGTTTTTGTGTGTGTGTATACCTATCTGTATACCCTCAGAGACTTGGGGGCATCTGTCTGCCTTGGTGACTTGCAGTCTGGTTTGCCTGATACACAAATTACTTTGCGGGTATGGACCACCTAGGAAGCTGTTGCTGCTGACTAAGGAGGCTGGGATGTCCCTGGGGAGCCAAAGAGACTTGGGTTTACCTATTAGAAGCGTTTTCAAATTAGACAGATAATTGGCAAAAGAGAGAAGTGCTGGTCATTATTGATAATCATATCTCTAGCCACTCAGCTCACTAAGGTGAATCTGGCTTATGATTTAGTGGGGTAGGTAGGTTGATGCTGTGGATAGAGTGTGGATAGAGACCTAGAGTAAAAAAGACCTGTCTCAGACACTTAGCAGCAGTGTGACTTTGGGAAAATTACTTAATCTCTTTGTGTGCTTCAGTTTCCCCCACTGTAAAAGGGAGTTTATAATGACTTCTATATCACAGGGTTCTGATGAGGGTTAAATGAGACATTTGTAATGTGCTCAGCACAGTGTTTGGCACATTTGTTGTTGTTTTTCAGTCATTTCCAACTCTTTGTGTCGCCATTTGGGGTTTTCTTGGCAAAGATACTAGAGAGGTTTACCATTTCTTTCTCCAGCTCATTTTACAGATGAGAAAACTGAGGCAAATAGGGTTAAGTGACTTGCCCAAGGTCACACACCTAGTAAGTGCCTGAAGCTGGATTGGGATTCAGGAAGATCAGCTTTTCTGTTTCCAAGCCCAGTGCTCCATCCATTGTATCACCTAGCTGCCCTTCCTTCCTCCCATCACATAGTAGGTTCATATCTTTGCGGTTCTCATCATCATTATTATCACAATGGTTTAGTGATAAGACTACTTGTCCTGAAGGATACCCCCCTTGCAGCTCTGAAAGCTCTGTCCTTCCTTTCTTTGTTGTGTGGGTTTGATGCTCAGTATCAGAGGTACATGTTCACCAGTTCAGGTATCCTGGGTATGGGGTCCCAGAGTAGATGTTTTTGAGAAGGAAACAGACACATTAGTGATTCTTGAGGGATGGTCTTGTGTGAAAGGAGCCTGAGATTGGCGTCCATGATGATGTCTACTTTACAGACTCGTGTCTCAATAGCGTTCTCTGAGATATCGCCTTTAGCTGAGAATAGGAAAGAGTAGGCTAGGGGAACCAGCAGACCATGACAGGCAGTTAGAAAGCAAGGAAAATCTGACTTACAGGAAAGAATTCTGGTATTTCTTTATGTCATGTTGTGTGAGATGCCACATGATGCCGTAAATAGATAGTTCTAGAGCCAGGAAGACCTGAGTGCAAAATCTGCCTCTGTATGCATGTCACCATGGGTAATCCAGGCAATCACATACTAAAACCCTAAATTGTGGAACAGTGGTTCATCTGCATTGGAAGAGAAATTTTCCTACATCAACAAAATTACATGTTTGGACTCTCCCTCTCCCTTTCCCTCTAGACTATTCATTCTGGTGGAGAAATAAACTCTATGTGTTAGTTTTCATATGCAACTACAAAGATCCTGTAAACCCCATCTAGATATTGCTTCAAAGATGGAAAATTACTCCAATGCATATGGCAGAGACATGCTTTTGAATTCACATGTGTGCTCTCTCAGGAGTGCTGGACATATTTAAAGGCAAAATATGAGCCCTTTCTTACACAAAAAGAGCAAGCATGAGCTGCTGTAGTCTGGTTAGAAAGGAGAATTCTGGGAAGGGACCAATGTCACAGGCAGGCAAGGCTAGAGTGCCTTCTGGAAAGGAGGGGGTAAAAGGGGAGCTGAAAAAGAAATGAATGGATCCATGAGCTTGTATCCATAGAACTTGGGTAGGGGGTGGGTTAATTAGCTGCTGTGTAAAATGAATAATGGATATGCATTATCACTAATAGGACCCCCTGATGGATGGAATAGACTGACGAAAGTGACAGAAACATGGGCAAGTTCTCATGATAGAAACAGAGCAACCTTCTTGGATCTGACCTAAACAGGGGCCTGGATTCTACTCTCAAATCCTTCCCATAATTCCTCCCTGTTTGTCTGTGACTCTAACTCTGTCTATCTGTACAAGGAAGAAGAGTCATTTGGGAAAATCGGGGAAGATCAAAAGGTTAAGGGAGAACCAAGTACAAATGTTCATGTAACAAAGTGATCTTGGAAGATTATTCATTTTTCACTTTTGGGGGGACACTCCTGAAGACTGCCAGAGGAGCTCTGCATTGTGGCCTGCTGGGAGATTATAGATCTGTCCATAAACAGAGCTCAGATACTTTACTTTGCCCAAGGTCATGGATTTAGTATTGGAAGGGACCTAGGAAACCTTAATCCAACCTTCTCAATGCAGAGATGAGCAGCTGATGCTTAAGGTTAAGTGATTTGTAATCACTAGGTAATAAGATCACAGATTTTGAACTAGAAGGGACCTTAGAGGTCAACCTTGCACCCCCCTCTGCAGATGAAGAAAAAAAAACATAGAAAAACTAAGGGATATATGAGGTTCACTAGCTAATAAGAATTTAAGCAGTGTTTGAATTTTGATCTTCCTACTTCCAAGACCTGGACGCCATTTAAACCCAAGTCATCAGACCATAGGAGGACAGATTGGGAATTTGGAAGTCCCTGGTTAGAGACTTGTCTAGGATCACACAGTTCATGAGCGTCCAAGGCAAATTCCCAATCTGTCATCCCCAGTCTAGTACACCATACTCCCTGACTCTATCTCCTTTGCTAAGGATATGAGGTTTGAGCCACATGTCCAGAAGCCGATGGTTGAGGTGGCCAAGCCAGGAACAGGCCTTCCTGTGCCAGTGCCTGTGAAGGATATTGGTCTTCTAGGCAATAACATACTTATCAAAATGAAGGTGCTGGTCCCTGAATGGTCTTGCCAGCATCTCCCAGAAGAGTGATTGAACAGGGACTCTTGGCCACTTTCAGACATTCCCTTACAAACCCGAGACTTTACTGCCTTGCAGTGGAAAAGGCAATTTCCCCACATTACAGGCTCCTCGCCCACAGCACTGTATTATACTTTAAAAATAGAAAAGAAGGTTAGAAATTCACGAGTTTTAGCAGAACAAAAGGAATCTCTGCAGACCCATAAATCAAAGACAGCAAACAGGATAGATGCCCTGAGTTTTCTGTGCCTCTGGCCTGAGCCCAGGACCACCTAAGATCTGCTTGAGAAGAGGGCTTTACATTTTCTAAAGAAGCCTGGAAAACTTGAATCACCCTTGAGCCTTGATGACAATACGATGCCCTTCATCCCCAGTCTGTTGACAGAGATGGAAATTTGGTTACAGAATGAACTGGCAGTGGGGAGTACTGGTTTAAGAGTACTCTTATCACATACATTTCTCTTCAATCTACAAGAACTCATCTAGTCTTTAGTGGCAATCAATTTAGTGATGGGGAGAAGTGGGCTGACCTGTTATATAATTGACCTGATATTTGCACCTTTTTTTTTTGTCCATGATAAATATTTTCTGCTGACTAACTTTGGAGGCTGATTCTGGCTAGTCAAAAAAAAAATAATAATAATAATAATTTTATCATGACTTGGCTGAAAGGGGAAAAAATAACGCTGGAAGATGAGGGGGGAAAAGAAAATCACTCATGGCTGGCTTGGTTCAGTGGTACAGAGATGATTTTTTCTGAAGAATCATAGACTTAAGCTGAACCCAATGCATTTTTCGCAAGAGAAATGCTCCTAGGGACACAAAAGGATGTAAGTTTTGCCAGTGACATTATCTTCAGTTCTGTGTTTCTCTTCCTCTGGAGACATTTGCTTGTCAGATTTCAGACGCCAACTCCAGGGAGCATTCTGTGGAATGCACTCATGGGAACTTGATGCCCTTTCTGAGCTTATGCTGATTTTAAAAGAGGCAAAAAAGTTAAGTTTCCAGTTTTATTGTTCTATGATTAGTATTTTATCTATAAAGTGTCTTTTTTCTTCTTCTTGCTCCCCCTCAAATTGATGTATCAAGAAGCAACTGAGTGAGGAATTTCCTGGCTGGATGATCTCAGTCAAGTCATTTAGCCTTGAAAGACATAGGGCAATTTTTGAGGGCTCAGAACTGTAGGAGAGCTGCTGAATTTGCCTTGATAGATAGAATTTCTTCCTGGGGTCAGATTACAAGTTGGGAACAAAAAAATGTATCTACAATGACATATGTGTGTGTATGTGTGTGTGTGTGTACATGTGTGTATATATACACATTATTATTCAGTAATTTCATTCATGTCTAACTGTGGTTGACCCTATTGGGGTTTTCCTGGCAAAGATACTAGCTCATTTTACATATGAGGAAACTGAGGCAAACAGGGCTAAATGACTTGCTCAGGGTCACCCAGTTTGTATCTGAGGGTGGATTTGAACTCATGAAAATGAGTCTTCCTGATTCCAAGCCCAGCACTCTAACCATCACACTACCTATCATCCTATACATACACACATGCATACATACACATAGAATTGTATGTACCTATTTCTGGTCATCTATCTCTACATCTGTGTTAGGGGTTGAACTTATGATTTTATTGGCAAATAGAACTCCCGGGTGAAGAAACTTCCTCTATTAATGTAGGTCTTAGAGAATTGCCTCGAGGAATTAGGTGAGGGGCCCAGAGTACCCAACCATTATGTACAAGATCTGGAATGCACAAGTGCAAGATCTGAACCAAAATCATCTGTGTGTATATGTATACACACACACATTTATATACATGCATATGTATATATACGCGAGTAGTTTTTAAAATAAGTTTTTGTTGATGCTATTTTTAATATAGCTTTAGTTTTCCCAAGCATCCCTCGCTTTCCCCTCCCAGAGAGCCAGACCATAAAAGAAATAGTAGTTTTAAAAACACACACACACACACACACACACACAAACATACACAGAGGTAAGAGGAGAAAAAGTCAGCATGATTGCTTAATACATTGAAAAAGCCTGAAAACATAGGCAAATCTGCAGAGATTGCTCTTGGGAAAAGGGATCCCCCCCATTATATTCTGTAGACCTTTATGGACCCTCATTAAAATAAAACAGATAATCATTAACAATTCTTTGGGAAGAGAAACAACTCTTTGGCTAATGATGCTATGGACAGATATCTGGTTTGAGTTTGAGGACTTAGGACTCCATAGCACAAGGTCGGACTTCTAGGAGGTGCTTAATAAAGCTTTGTTAGAGAGATTTCTCTAAGAGGGGAGCTGATAAAACACTGAAGGCTGCAGTTCAGTAAAATCCCAGCAGAGGGCAGTGCTTGGCTGTAAGAACCAAAGGCGATCCTGTCAACTGGACCTTTCCATAAATCATCTCTTGCCACAAAAGCCTAGAGTAGTTGATTAATAATAATGATGATAAAGGTGGTGATGATGATGGTGATAATAAATGACATTTCTGTAATGCTTTTAAGTCTGCAAAGCGTTTTTACATATATTATCTCGTTTGATCCATTCGAAGGGTTGTTGTTGAGGAGAGTCCAAAGACCAGGCTATTTGCCAAGCCCTTGTTCCTTCCTCCCAGGTAAGCACCAAATAAATGCAAGGCGAAGACATCATTAGAGTTCAAGGCAGACTTCCAGAGCCAGATAAGGCAAGTTATTTTTCCCAAAAAGCCATGGTTTGCTCTATAGAAGGCATTTGTCAGGAGGCTAAATTTAGATGCCGGCAGTCCACAAATCAGCACGCGGAATCTTAGAGGTGAATGGAAACTTAGAGGTTATCTGCTCCAGTCCCCTGCCTCCTAGATGAGTCCTTGTGATGATGTGGAACTTGCTTATTTATTACCTACATGATTTCACTCAAGCAACTTAATCTCTCTAGAGTTTCCTCTTTTGAGAAAGGAATGGGTTAACTTAGACAGCCTCTAAGGTCCCTTCTAGCTCCAGATCTCTGAATCTGTGATCTTCCACCAGCTTGTTCCTGTTTTTGGCAGCCTGGAGCTCATTACTTCATGAAGTGGCCTCTGTTTTCCCAACTGTTCAATGGTTTAAAAGTTCTTCCTTTTATTGAACAAAAATCTGCATAATTCCCCCCAAGAATAAGTCACCTTGCTCTGCCACATTGCATTCTTTCTAATATTAGAACATAGTTATGATGTCTTCCCCCACCACTTCTAATTCCCATATCTTGTTTTTATGCTAAACATGTCCAGCTCCTTCAAGCAATTCTTCAAACCTGGCTGACCATCTTTGAATGTTCTCCTCTTTGTCAATCTTTCTCTAAAATACTGTAGAATGTTCAATTTGTTAAAAATATTTATTTCCTCATTTTCTTTTTACAGCATTTTGGTGAAGTAAGCAGAGTAGATATTATTCCTATTTTGCATATGAGACATATGTATGACATATACATATGTGCCTATAGACACAGAGAAATTAAGCTACTCAAAATCATATTGTGGCTGGAGGCAGGACTAGAATTCAGTCCTTTCAATTCCTAATAATGACAATAATAATAATAGCCAAAACTTATATAATATTTTAAAGTTTGTAAAGCACTTTATAATTATCATCACATTTTGTCATCACAATAACCTTAATTTGTGGCTACTATTTTTATTTCTAGGAGGTAACTGAGACAGAAGTTAAATGCTTGTCCTGTTCTATAGCTAGGAAGTAGCTGAGATCATATTTGAACTCAGGTGTTTGTGACTCCAGGCCCAAGGCTCTGACCCATCTAGCCACCTTCTAAAACAATGCTTTTTTCTCACCTGGCTATCCTTTCCTTCCAAAAGGAAAGGCAGTAAATCTCATAGAATATAAGAACAACGGGAATTTTTCTAAGGAGTAAGAGTTTAACATGGAAGGGTTGGAGAAGACCTGATGTAGAAAGCAACATCCAGGTTTAGAGAGTAAGTGTGATATCCCAGATAGGAGGTATAGATGACAATGTAAAGGAATAAATAAGAAAAGTGTGTTTGAAGGAGGAAGGTCCCTTGGAGTAAAGGCTCATATATTGGATTATGAGATATTGGGTCAGAAAGAGATCACAAGATTAGAAATATAGAGCTCAATAGGAGTACTTCATTTTACAAATTAGGTCATTTAGACAAGTAGTTCATAGGGGGAGATTTGAATTCAGGCTCTCAGTCCAAAGCCAGTACTATTTCTATTGTACTATGAAGGTGGAGTCAGATTAGGGAGCATCTTGGATGCCAGACCAAGAAGTTTAGACTTCATCCTATGGGTGATGGGGTACCACTGAAGATTTTTTGAAAAGAAGAATGACATGATTAAAGATGTGGATTAGGAAAATTCATCTGGCAGATGGACTATGGAGAGGGGTGGAGTAGGTCCTGGAGAGAGAACAATGGTGGTAAGGTCATTTAGGAAAGTAGTACCATGATCAGAGATTCTTAGAGCTAGAAGGGACTTTGGAAGTTTATCTAGTCTTGGTTGTTGCCTTTAGACAGGTCATATGGAGAATATTTGGGTAATGTAGTCTCTATTTCCTTCTAGGTCAATTTTTTTTTTTTTGCCTAACCATGATCGATCTCTAACTTTCATGTAACCCTTAGCATCATATATACCCTACATAGGCACATACTGGTAATGACTCCTTTCTAATTTTAGTTTTTGGGTTTTTTTGGGATGGTTTGAGGTGAACTTTGGATGTTTTGAGGTGAATAGCAGTAGGAAAAAAAAATTAGGCTGAAGTTACAGGGAGGTGAAAAGCTTCACTTGATCCACCTAATCTGGGAAAATGTGGTAGGAAGGAAAATTGGACAAGACCAAGTCTTAGGAGGGAGAACAATTGGTCTTAGGACTCTATAAGGAGACTTTGTTTTAATGATGGCCCCTAAAAATTTTGGAAAAAAATTTGGCCAATGACAGAGTATCTAGCATTTCAAACTCCTTGGGTTGACACTCAAAGCATCATAAAACCTTTCTCCAGTTTTCCATCCATCCAGGCTTATTTTTTACTACTCCCCTAAAGAAATCCTTTTTTCCAGTAGTAGACTGGAAAAAAGTAGTGCCTGAAATAAGTCATGGCTCTGGAATCAGAGAATGTGGGTTCAAATCCTGCTCCATTGCTTATTATTTGTGTGAATTCGATCAAGTCATCTTTCCTCAATGAGCCTCAGCTCATGCATGTGAAAAATGGGGAATTTTGGACATGGCCTCTTGGGTCCTTCCAGGTACAGATCTATGAATCCATAACAGTATGACTAGAGCTATACACTGGCCCCCAAACCTGACATTCAAATCTTTGCTCCACCTTTTTACATCTATCATTCTTCCACTGGAAAATCCCTTTCTCTTCACCCTCTGACAATCTAAATTCTCACCAGCTTTGATAGTCTACCTCTAACCCCATTCCCATTGAAAAGCCTTTAATGATCAATGCAACTCACAGCCATCTCTCTCTCTTTTCTTTGAACTACTATTACTTTTATGATCAGTAGGACAATTGCCCATGCCGTACCAGCCTGAATCAGAACATCTGAGCCTGAAAGCTCTTTCAAGATCACAGGAATTGGAAGGTACCTCAGAGATATCCAGTCCAATTTGTGCCTAAGCAGGAATCCCCTTTCAACATCACCACCGAGTGACCATCCAGACTCGACTTGAAAATCTCCTTCCTCCCCATCCCGCAGAATGTAGACCACGCTACTTTCTGAAGCGACCCAATTCTCTTTGGGAAAGCTCTGATTGTTAGGAAGTCTTTTCAAATAGTGAGACGACATCTGTCTCACTGCAATGTCTGTTGGTTCCCCCCTTCCCCCTCGGAACCAAGCAGAAGAAGCCAATTCTAGCACTTGAAATCTCCCTCCTCCCCATTCCACAGGATGAGAACCACACTACTTCCTGAAGAAGCCCAATTCTCTTTGGGAAAGCTCTGATTGTTAGGAAGTCTTTTCACATAGTGAACTGACACCTGCCTCTTTGCAATGTCCAGTAGTTCTGTCCCCAGAACCCAGGAGAGGAAATCAATTCCTTTTGCACTTGATAGCCTTTCAGCTACCTGAAAATTGCTCCTGTGTTTCCTCTAAGTTGTATTTTCTCTAGGCCAAACATCCTTAGTGCCATCGACTTCATATTATAGATTTCAGTTCAGCACAAGATTTTATGGTTATCAAGATATGGATTCATTTCTCCTTATCAACAACTTTTCTTTTTTTTTAAAAAACATGACACCATATAGCAGATTTGTTGTAGGTTAAGTTACCTCCCTCTCAGTGGAGTGAAATGAAAATGAGGTGTGAGCCCTTTATCCTTTATAAGGATAGTTCTATATATTGGATGAATGAGCTGCTTTTCATAGGCATTTCTAGGCAACCTTGATGAAAGAAGGTTTAGGTTAATTACATTTTCCCGTATCTTTGCTTGATAAAGCCACTGATTATCAGAACCCTCGGGATCTGAGTTCTCCATGACTACCAGACAAAGGAATCCTCTCTCCCTCCCAGAGTATTTTCCTAAGTAACATGGAGCTAACATCTGACTAAAGACAATGGAGATACAACATCTTTTTTTCCTCAACACTTAAGTTCATCTCATACAACTCCATCACTTTGCAGATAGGGAAACTGAGGCTGAGTCCATAGAATCATAGGGATCATTGATTTAGAGTTGGAAAGGACCTTATAGGGAGGAAATGACTGGCTAAGAATTAATTAGCAAACTATTGGTAAGGCCCAGATTAGCACCTAGTCCTGACTCAGCATAATACTCATTTAACCACAACCTTACTGTTAAACAAACCAGCTCTGACATGCATCCGGAGCTTTAAGGCTGGCAAAGCATTCTGCCCATATTACCTGGTTTGATTCTCACAAGAGCTTCGTGCCACTTTACCAGGGAGAAGACCAAGGTGAAGAAATGCTAAGTGGACAAATCATTTCAATTATTCCAGCCTCAGTTTCCCCATCTGTAAAATGAAGGCGGGGGATGTACTTCTAGATGGCCCATAAGGGCTCTTTTAGTCCCATCTCTATAATCCTAAAGTCATAAAGACTTTTCCCAGGCCAGAGAGTAGCAAATATCTTAATATAAGATTCAAACTTAGATTTTCTGACCCCAGTTCCAGTCCTCCATTCAGTGTTTCTTTGTGTCTTGATCCGTTGGATTTAATGAATTTTCCTCCCCCTAGGGGGTCAAGCCACTCAGAGTAGAAACCTTTTCTCTTGGCAGGAGCTTCTAGAGAGAGCTGACGGTATGAGTTGATCTCGGCTCCCAGCTCCCTCCAAATACCAGGAACCTCTTGTGATCTGCTTTGTGTCTTGGTCATTTTTTTTTCTCAGGGCTGCAGAGTTTTATTAAGTACAGTTCAGGCAGTTCAGGGTCTGTCTCTCGGAGGAACAGTCCCTTGCTATTGTATTGTTGTTTACCAGTGGCCCTTACTTTTCTTGGTGGAAGAAGAATACTTGAGACCTTGCCTTCTCCCCTTGTTCCAGGCCCAGTGAGTGGGCCTGGTGCTTGCTCATGTTTTTCTCCACAAAAGCCTGTTTGTAATTGTTCCCCTGACTGAGCTTGTTCTGTCCCTCTGGGGAAAACTGATCAAATCTCAGAGATGTAGGCTTTAGTGGAGAGTGTAGGGGAGAACTCCTCCATCACAGCCCAGGGACACAAGAATGAGCTGGGAGATAAATGTTCACTTACACCCAGCAAGAGTTTACAAATAGATTGTGTGAGCCTGGGTGTGTTTGAGAATGGGGTAAAACTGCTTGTGAGATGAAAGGGAGAGAAAGGACAGTGGAAGCAGGTCCTAGCTCTGGCACTTGCTACTTGTGGGGTTGTGGGTATTTTACCTCTGTGAGCCTCAGTTTATTCATTTGTAAAAGGAATACACTGGATAAGCTTTAAAATATCTTTCGGTCTAAGTTTATGATCTTATGACTACCTTCAATAGGTCTTTGAATAGGTTGTTTCCCTAAGAATTTAATTTCATTTATTACTCCCAAAAACAGATCCTAGAAACCAGAGGAAAGACATAATTTCTTCCTGTCTCGTTTAGTCATCGGTATTTAAAAAAAAATAGTTCATCTGAGTAACTTACTGACAACCTCATGTAGTGTATTATTATCTCCTTTAACAAAAAAGGAAATTGAGAACTGAGACCCCGTGCCCCCCCCTCCCCCCGTCGCCCAGAAAAACTTGCCCAAAGCCATGTGGACAGTGAATGTGAGAGCTGGGATTCAAATTCTGCTTTCCTAATTCAAATTCAGCTTCCCTTCCCTTGCCCCACATAGCCTTCTCCTAGCAACAAATAATTATTGAGTATTTCTTATAAATTCACAGATTATTAAAGGACAGGTCTATGAAATTTGTGACAACATGAATATGAGAGGGACAGTCGATACTCTGAATGAGAAACTCAGCATTCAAACAGATCTAGCTAGGTGGAAGCAAAGGACTGAATCTAATGAAATGAAATTCCTTTTTTTCTCCCAACTGCTTGTGGCCTTGCTCAGTATCTTGAATTTCTTTTATATATGTAGCCAAATGTACATATTGTTTCCTCCAAAAGGATGTAAGGCCTTGAGGGCAAATTTTGGGAGACTTTAGAGACTGTTTCCCAGATAAAACTGGCCTGAGTCTGCCTGGGCAGGGAGTGGAAGGGCAGTCAGGCTGACAGTCCTCGACTAAAGCTCTGGTCGGGCTGGTGGGGCAACTTCTCCAGATCAGGAAGATGCTTTGGGGAAATATGGACCACTACTTCCTGCAGAACACTTCATGGATTTAAGGTTAGAAGTATATTGGGTCAAATTGTTGGGTCTGCTTACAAGCAAAAAAATAAACAGGGCTCAGCCGTGGATATCCTACTGGTACTGGAGTCAGGAGGACCTCAATTCAAATCTGGCCTCAGACACTTACTACTCCTAGCTGTGTGACCCTAAGCCAGTCATTTAACCCCAATTGCCTTGAATAACAATTTAAAAAATGGACAGAGATCTTGTTTTTACACCCTGGAAGTTAGCTCATCCCCTGTGGGCATCTTTCTGTCCCTAAAGTCCCCTTCTTCCTTGGGTGACTTCCTCATGGAATCTCCATTTGGATGATTAGTGGATCTCTAGATTTTGCTTCTCATTTTAAAAGCTGCCTTTTCCTTTGGAACCATCTTCTGTTTTCCCTTTTTACTTCCTTGAGTTTGCCACCATGTTTTGAATGAGTACAGCCCTCGTGTCTCAACCTGCTCCACTCCTCTTCCATGTCTTCCTGCATTAGAACATAAGCTCCTTGAAGGAAGAGCCTCTTTTTTTGCTTTTTGTTTAGCATAATAGCTCACAGTTTAGCAAATATCTGGCACATAATAAATGCATCATAAATGCTTATTGACTTTAGTTCAGGGAATTTTTTCATTTTGTCTTTGTATCCCAGAACCTACACTAGTATTTGGCACATATTAGGTGTTTAATAAATATACATATATTGATTGATATTGAGGCATTCATGGTGTGGAGGAAAAAACCAAAAGATCTTGATGTGAATTGTACTTCCAACTACTTGTTGGAATATTATTTTCTGTGAGTCATTCTCCTAAGCTTATTTCTTCATTTTTTTTTTATTATTATAGCTTTTTATTTATAAAGCATATTGATGGATAATTTTTCAACACTTACCATTGCAAAACCTTCTGCTCCAATTTTTCCCCTCCTTTCCCCATCCCCACCCTTAGATGTCAGGTAGTCCCATACATGTTAAATATGTTAAAGTATATGTTAAATCCAATACATATATATACATATATGTAGTTATTTTGCTGCATAAGGAAAATCAGATCTAGAAAGAAAGTATTTCTTCATTTTTAAAATGGGAATAATGTGTGTACAAGCTATATCATGGAACTGTTGCTGAGAATAAATAAAGTGCTATATAAATACTCTTTGTTATTATATAGGGATAATTGTAAACTCAACTTGGGATCAAATAATCAATTGCAGATATGGGTAAATGGTAGGCTATGGAAAAAAAAAAACGTAGGAAATTAGTTGACTATAAGACTTATTGGGAGTCATATATAGTGATACAGAGCAAAGGAAGTGAGCTTTCAACTCTGGAGAGATAATATCTGAGGCACTGTGCTAGTTCTAGGTGCCATGTTTTAGAACTTATTTCAAAAGGTCAACAAACAACCAGAAAAGGGTCCCCAGAATTCTGAGGGATTGGGTACCATATTTTCAGATCCTAAAGTAACAAGCTGAGAACTAAAAGGTATCTTGGGTACCATCTGGAGCATTCTCCTCACTTTATAGATAAGGAGATGTGGACAAAAGATAGAAGCCATGCATTCAAAGTCATAGAGGTAGTAAGTGGCAGATCAGAGATTTCACCTGTGTTCCTCTGACACCAGAACCAATGATCTTTTGTGTTTGAAGAATGACATGTTAAATGGAGGGGGAAAAATACTCAGAGAGGACATGATTTTGTCCTTAAATATTTGAGTAGCTGTTGTGTACGAGGAAGCAGATTTTTTTGTTTGATTTGAGAAATATTAGAACCAATGGGCAGCAGTTATAAGGAGGCAGAGTTTTGGCTCAGTATGAAGAAGTTCAAATAATTAGAGCTGTTTGAAAATGACATTGTGTAAGATTTTGATTCATTGAATGTGTTTTAGAAGATCCAATCCAAACTAATAAACATTTATTAAGTATTTACTATATAGAGACACTGTGCTAAGCTTTGGGGATACAGTTAACAAAAAAGAAAAGTAGTTACTGACCTCAAGGAACTTACAACCTAATGGGGAGGGAGACAACACACAGAAAACAAAGCATGGAAGTGGAAGAGAGTTGAGAAAGGGGTGCCTAGAATGATGGGGAGGCTTCTTGTTTTGTGGAATTGCAGAAAAACCTGGAAAGACTCACATGAACTGATGCTAAGTGAAGTGAACAGAACCAGGAGAACACTGTGCACAGTTACAGCAACATTGAGTATGATCAACTATGACAGACTTAGCTCTTCTCAACAATACAATGATCCAAGCTGATTCTAAAAGGTTCATGATGGAAAATACTATCTACCTTCAGAGAAAGAACTATGAAGTCTGAATGCAGATCAAAATATACCATTTTTACTTTTCCTTTCTCATGTTTTTTCCTTTTCTTCTGAATCTTCTTTCACAACATGACGAAAGCAGAAATGGTTGGTTGTTTTCCTTTGTTCTTGAAGAGGACCAAAATGAAAGCATTACGTTAGAGTCTAATTACAGTGTGTCCAGCTGTGGCTGATCAGAGCAATAGGACCTCAGGATGCTCTGCCACAGGTCGGATACAAATAGTCCCTATGAATATTTGGGGTAGCTTCTCTAACTATGCATATCTTGTGTTTCTTCTGAACTAATTCAATTCTGTTTTACTCACAGAGCCCTCTGATGGAAGCATATGTGCTGGACTTTCCTCCCATATCACACAGTCAATTTTAAAATCCTTAAGAACATTATTATACATGTATAATTTTTATCAGATTGCTTGCTGTCTAGGGGAAGAGGGAGAGGAAGGAGAAAAATTTGGAATTCAAATTCTTAACAAAGTGAATGTTGAAAACTACTTTTATGTATAATTGGAAAAAAACTTTATCATGCTATTAAGTGGGAAAAAAAGAAACAAGTTCATAAACCCCAGGCAAAGGACCGATTTTGAGATAGGAGGGACATTAGGGATTATCTAATTCAACTTCATCTTGTGGATTAGCATCCCAAATCCTGGAGAAATTAAGTCATTTGGTTCAAGTCAGCCAGGGAATAAATAGCAAAAGCCACTATTCAACTATGGATCTTCTGACTCTATAGTCATGGTGCTTTCCACTGTGACTTACTCAAATCAGAGCCAGAAGTATACAAATAAATGCCAAATGATGGTTATTGATGATAAGTGCTGTGAGTCCAGAGGAAGAGATTGCTGTGTGTTGGAGTGAGATGATCCATCCCCCTGCCTTGAGGCATGAAACAGAATCTCTGTTCTCAATCCAGATGGGCTTCCTGCCTAGGTCTGTCATGATGATTTAAGGCACCAAAATGACCTCTTAATGTTCTTTTCAGACTTGAGATTCTGTAGCACCTCATTAAGCTTCAGGTTAGTGATTTCATTTGACGCATTCCTAAGCAGCATCTAGCCTAGAGATGGAGTGGTAATGGTCTTGTAATCACATCAGGGTGTCTGGAGGCACCATTTTACTTGGGGACACAGGGGACTAGCTTTAAGGTTTCCTCCCCTCCCCAGTTCCTCTTAGTTACTTCCAATATGGAGCTTATAACTATATCTGGAACCCTGGTACAAAATGCCCTCATGTATTAAGTTTCTGCATACATGTTTCAGGATGGGGCGAGAAAAGGGTAAGAAACATGTAGTCCCATAGTTGCCATTTACTGGCTGTGTGATCTTGGGATAGTCATTTGATCTCTATGGGACTCAGTTTCCTCATCTCTAAAATGAAGGAGTTGGACAAGACAGCCTCTACAATCTATTAGCTTTAAGTATATGATTATTATTAATGACATTAATAATATGTAATTAATTAATATATGTGTGTATAACATATAATGTATATATGACTTATATTAAGTTTATTATGGGACAATGGGGTGGTTCAGTAGATGGGAGTCAAGAAGACTCATTTCTATGAGTTCCAATCTGGCTTTAGACACGTGGTATGTGCAGTAGGCAAGTCACTTCATTCAGTTTGTCTCAGTTTCCTCGTCTGTAAACTAAGCTAGAGAAGAAAATGACAAACCCCTCCAGTGTCTTTGTCAATAAAAAGCCCAAGTGGAGTCACAAAGAGTTGGACATAAGTGAGAAAAACAAACAACTGAAAGAATATTATTATATCCAGGTATATTATTTCAGTTTGACAGCCTTTTTTCCCCGATTTACTGTCCCTCACTCATATATGGTTAATGCCTTTCATGAGATGACACATTTATACTATGTGTGGTTTTTATAAACATGGATGTTTGTATGTTACTTTCTCCATTAGAATGTGAACTCCTAAGGAAATGAATTGTGTTTTTGCCTCCTTTATACCCTCAGTATTTAGCACAGCATCTGGCTCACAGTAATAAATGCTTATTGATGACCCAAGTTATAAAAAAAGAGATTAGTTTTCTGTAGGAAGCCCTCTTCCTACTCAGTCCCTAAGGTATCCCTGAGAATGAGCCTAGGTATTTTGACCATCTGTATAAGAGACTATGCCATTTGAAGTCCAACCAGCTCTATCTGAGGGAGAGGGAGTAAGGAGAGAAAGGAGAAGAGAGGGGAGAGAGGAAGGAATGAAAAAGGAAGGGCAAGAAAGGGAAAGAGAGGGGGAAGGAGTGAAGACAGTGAGAGAGAGGGAGGAAAGGAGGAGGGGAGAGGGCAGGCAGAGAGACAAACAGAGACAGGCAGAGTCAGAGAAGAGAAGACAAGAGAAAAGAAGAAGAGAAGAAAAATTATTCCTCCTTGGTTAATCAGCAAAACATTTATTAAGTACCTACTGTATACTAACCATTATGCTCAGTGCTAAAGGAGGTCTAAATTCCCTTCTCTCACAATGTATATATGTATGTGTGCGTTTGTGTGTAGATGATGAAATATTTTAAAAAATTCTAGTTTTAATATACAATATTATATGATAAGGGTATTAGTCACACACAATAAAATATTATGTGAGGTCTGAGGAGAAGGAAACCGAAGGAGGAGAGCCATTGGATTCTCGGCTCCAGTGAAATGATCTCCTTGTGTCCTTCCTGGCCAAGGATAAAGGAGCAGTGTCACGAGCTAATGTTTTTTAAAGGATAGCAGCATTCTTGGACTCATGAAGCCTTCTGGGTGACAGGCTAGTGAACTCATGCAAGAGCTGCCAAATCCATTTTGGAGTTAATTCCCATGTAAATTCCAAAGTATTTCCCTGCAGATGGGGCTGTTAACTCCAGCAGAACATTAAAAGTCTTGGTATAAGGTGACAGATGCCAAAAGGGAAGGAGGTGACATAAAATGCAATCTAAGGCTGTGTTGACAGGTGGTTGCCTCAGTCACTTATGACATCCAGGATCAGCTCCAGCCAAGTTTTGCTTTATTTGCCAGCCATCTCACCAGCTGCCATGCATCCCCTTTTGTCTGCCCTTCCCCTCTACCCAGTCCTGGAAACAGAAACAAATCAATTGTGACATTGCTCCTGGAAAGGGTATCTCAAACAGTGGCTCCCCTTAACAAACCCATAACTTTCCAAACCAAAATATCCTTCCTTGGTCTCCTTCACTCTCCCTTGAGGGGAGGGTAGAGAATGTTACAGCTTTTGTATTTATATACTTAAGTGTTCAGCTTAGCAAATTTGTTGCTATTGTTGTTTAAGTCATGTCTGACTCTTCATGACCCTTTTGGAGTTTTCTTGACAAAAGATAAAACGGTTTGCCATTTCCTTCTTCAGATCTTTTTACAGATGAGGAAACTGAGGCAAACAGGGGAACTGATGTGCCCAGGGTTGCACAGCAAGTAAGATACTTAAAGCAAATTAAGTATTTGAGATTAGATTTCAAGTCAGGATTCCATGCTTTATCCATTGTGCCACATAAACTGCACAGTAAATTATTTAGCAAGATCTAAACCAAGTTCTGTACAAAATCTGAGGAGCAAGGTATGAGTATAATGAGTATATCTGGTAGCGATAGAGATTTTAGAGTAAGAATGAGTTTATGTTTATGAGAGTAACATTAAGCTTGGGCCATTCATTGAGAAGACAGTATTGTGGAGTTGTCTAGGACTGGAGTGAGATGGCAGGGTTCCAATCTTGGCTGTGGCATAATGTGGCTTTGGGTAGAAGTATGACCGTATTTATGGATCTCACTTTCCTCAATTGTAATTTTGGACTAAACGATCTCTAATTTCCCTTTATCTCTAAACAGATGAGGCTGTGATTCGGAGAGTCACTTGAAAATAAATATTGCAAAGAGTCCTGCCTAGGCCTTTTGCCCTGTGGTTTTGTTGCCTTGTTCTCAGACTAGTGACCAATTGGGACTGGTTCCCAGAGATCTGGCGAGTCATTCTCTGGAAACCCGTACATCAAAAGGGCAGAGAGGGGAAAGCATTTCCTCGGCTCCTTGGGATTGTAGATGCTCCTCAATACTGGTCCCATCAAACAGACCAAGCCATCATTGACAGTGACCAGGAGAATCTGTTCACTCATACTGGACTCAGATCACTGATTTCATAGCATCAAAGATTTTGAGATGGCAGGGATGTTAAACTTCATCTAGTCCAAACCCTTTATTTTACAGAGAAAGAAACTGAGGTCCAAGGTCACATCTATAGTAAGTAGAAGAACTAGGATTGATTCCATGTTCTTTGACTCCCGATCCATTGATATTTCTAATATGCTATGGTCATTAAGGTTCTAGTTCCTGTTCTAAGCTGTTTGCATTAATGCGTGTGTGTGTGTGTGTGTGTGTGTGTGTGTGTGTGTGTGACAGACAACTTTATAGAAAGAAGAGGAATATTAGACTCTGATTTCAAAGACCTACAGTCCAGGAAACAGGTCTCATTATGTAATGACAGAAAATCATTTGCATGTTGAAGGATGAGATCTTTTTAAACTTAAGGTATGGTAGTACAGACTTCAGACGGGAGTTTTCAGAGTGTTATTTTCTTTCCAGGATTCGATTCCAAGCAATATTAACTGAATGTTTGTAGTGTTAGTACCTTGGGGGTAAACAAGAGAAGGCAGCTTCTACACTCAATATAAATTCACAGTCTAGTTGGGTCAATAAAACTCAAATACATGAAATGTCTTGGGAATGATAGAAGATAGCAGATGAGGTATGACTAGAAACATCAGAAATTACACTTCCATATGTTTTGTCTCCTTCAAAGTAGTCCCAATGGGACACCATATATTTATTCCCAATGAGGCTGTCTTGCCCAGGACATTTCCAACACTGTTCTTCAGAGCTTATAAAATATAGCTTTGGTTTTCCTGAATGAAGGCAAAATGTCATTGTTTCCCAATGGTTTATATATCAGAAATAACCCAAAGTTATTTGGATCCAAATCGAGTGAGGAAAGAGGGTAACCAGGTTGGATGAGAGCAGTCTGGATCAGTTGGAGGTAGGGCTGTAAAATTATGAGCCTCAGTTTCTCAGAGCAGTCACAAACTGGCCACAGTGCCTAACATATAGTAAATGATTATTCAAGGCTACTCATTGGAAAGCTCACTCTGTAACAAAAGAAAAGCCACCGAAGATAGTTTCTTTGAAAGACAATACTCATTTGAATGTATAAGTTCAATTGTGTTGACTGAAAATAATTAGTTTTATGTCCATAAAGTTATGTTCATATAATAGTCAAGAACCCACTTGGTTATTTTGTAATAATATGCCAAAATTTATGGTACAGACAGTAAGTACTATGGATAGTAAGGGACGGGAAGAGAGGAGGAAGGGTTGAAGAAAAAGAATTACAAGCTGGAATTAAGGAGAAGGCTTCCCAGAAGAGGGAGGAAAGAAGCTGAGTATTGGCAGATGTTGTCAGTCATAGCCCAGATGTTGATTTAGTTCTCTCACTGCACACCATTATTACATAGAAAAATTCTATTAAAGGTTCAGGGATGTCACTAGGATGAAAATTTAAAAATCAATATAACATTTACAAAACCAACCAACCAACCAACCAGCCAAACATGGTGTATATTTCAATGCTGGGGGAGAAAATAAAAACTTCTACTAAAAAGTTCTACTTTTCAGAGTCATGAAATCAGAGCATTTTAGAGTTGGAAGAGACTTCAATCATTACCTCCTACCTGGTAAAGGATTCTCTTTCCTGTATAAAGGCTGCCTTAAGGGGAAACCTACCTTCTCTGCAGGCAGAGTTCCTCTTTGGGATAGTTCTAATTGTGAGCAAGTTTTCCCCTGACCAGAAGTCTAAATTTCTCCTTTTAGAGCTTCTGCTTGCCCCTGATTTCCTTTCTTCTTTACTCAACCAAAACAAGGCTAAGTAATCTTCACATGACTGTCCTTCCATCCCCTATCCTTCAGTCTTCTCCTCTCTGGGCTAAGTGCCTGTTCTTTATAAGATACAACTTAAGACCTTCAACATTCTGGTTAGCCTCCTCTGGACAGTTCCCCGCTTATCAACGCTTTTCCTCAAATGTTGTGTCCTTCCAGGGCTAAGCACAATACTTCAGAGGCAGACTGATTGGGGAGGAGACTAATAGAGCTATCACTATATAAACTTCCACATTATCTTTATTTGAGTCTGTTTGTGTGCTGTCTAAAACTCAATTCATTATCTGTTCCCCAAAACCTTCATTTTGTTATTGGTGTTCAGTCATTTCAGTCACTCTTTGCGACCCTTTTGTGATTTTCTTGGCAAAGATACCAGAATGGTTTACTATTTCCTTCTCCAGGTCATTTTATAGGTGAGGAAACTGAGGCAAGCAGGGTGAACTGACTTGTCCAGGTCACATAGCGAGTACCTGAGGCCAGGTTTAAACTCAGGTTTTCCTGATTCTGCCCTTAGCTGCTCACAAAACCTTCATTTCACACAAACACACACATTATATATTTTTGTGTATATGAACGCATATGTAAGTATACATATAACATGCAATACAAATACATGTATATCTGTGTGCATGCATTTGTTAATTCAATAATTATGTTGCACATGTTTTATTATGTACTTGAATTTATTATGTACCTATTAGAATATAAGTTCATAGTGAATGGCTATTGTTTCAATGTTAGTACTTGTTATTCCCAGGGATAATCACACTGTCTGGATATAGTAGGTACTTAATAATAGCAATAATAACTAATAATGGCATTTATATAGTGTTTTAAAGATCACAAAGCACTTGATATGCGTTACCATGCTACTCCATTTGGGGGACAACATTATATTTCCATTTACCCAGATTTACAATCATGCTGTTATATTTAACTCTCATTTTCCTTTAGTCTCTGTAGCCTGTTTTCAAGCTGTTTATTGTATCTCTATGGCATCTCTTAAATTGATCCTTTACTTTCATGACTGACTTTCTAAAATCGAACAGGCTCTCCTCACCTTTTGGCTAGACTATGACCACAGACTTCTAATATCTTTCTTTGCCTCCATCTGTTCCCTCTCCAATCTGTCCTCCATGTAACTGAACTAACATTCCTAAATCATAGATCTTTACATTAGGATCAAAGGCTAGAACCAACTATGGATATCATCTAATTCAATCCTCTCATTTTATTGATGAAGGAATTGAGGCTCATAAAGGTTAAGGATTAAGTAGCCAAGGATCAAGATGTTTAATTGGCTCTGAATTACCTTTAGAATAAAAATACAGATTTCTCTATTTAGTCCTCCACAGTCGACTCCAAACTATATTTCCAACTGGATTTTATGTTACTCCTCCTTGCGTAGTCTATGCTCCAGATAACAGACTTGATGTTTCTATAGTCAACATGCTATCTCCCAATCATGACTTCTAGGCTATCCCCAATATTTATACATACACAAACACACATAGTTCAAGAGAAGAATCAAGGATAATCTCTATATTGGGAATCTGGGTGACTAGAAAGATGATGGTACTTTTGATGGCAATAGGGAAGTTTGGAAGGGAGGGGTGATTTGGGGAAAAATAATAAATTCTGTTTTAGAAAGGTAGATTTTGAAATATCAGTGAGACATACAGTTTCGAGTATCCAAGAGGTAGTAATTTGAGACTGGAATTCAAGAGAGATTTCAGGGCACAGCATATATATATCTGGGGAGTATCTGCATAGAGGTGATCATTGAACCATTGGGTGCTGATGGAATCACCAAGCTAGATAGTATAGAGGGGGAGTTCTTAGTCTTAACTTTGGTAGCATAGCAAAACCTTTAAACCCCCTTCTCAGCATGATGCTTTAAAGTGCATAAAATTAAACATAGGACTACAAAGAAATTGAATTGAAAATCATCAACTATATTTCAATGGATCCCAGATTATGAAACCTGGGAATGGAAAAAGAGAAGGCACCCATGAAAAGGCACAAAGAGAAGATATCCTTGAGGGAAATCTATGATTGGTGGGTATGACCTTCATGAATAACCAAAAAGATAGTTAAGGAACAATCAGACAAGTAGGAGAACCAAGAGACAGCAGTGACAGAAAATTTGAAGAGGGTAATCTATGGAATAAAAGGCTGTAGAGAGATCAAGAAAAATGAAGATAAAAAAGGTCATTAAATTTGGCAATTAAGAGATTGTTGATGGCTTTGGAGAGAGACATTTGTCAAATGATGAGATCAGAAGCCATATTGTAGAGGGAGGAATAAGAAGAGGGAAGTGGAGGCTCCCACTATTGATGACTTCCTCAAGGAGTGTAATTAAGAAGAGGGGGAGAGAGAGAATAATAACTGAAGAAGACAATAGGTAATCATATAATCAGAAAAGGAAGCCCTGGAGAAGAAGGTCTTCAATGTAGGGGGATGATCAGAAAATTAATTTAAAGAGTGGCAAGCCTTTCTTTGGGACTTTGACACTTTATTGAAAATTTCATTGAAAGGATTAGGGAATATTTGCTGGGGCATTTCCAGTAATATCTTGTTAAGGATAATGGTAGTTTCCTAAACTTTATTGACTAAAAATGAATTGATCAAATCATTCTGTTGGTCAGAACTACTCTTTTGTGCTAGGTTTATCAACAACTTGGGTCCATATCAGAGCTTTTTGTTGAGACATCTTGTGAGAGCACAGCTGGGAGAAGTTTGAAGGGGAAGCCTAGCAAATATATCTCCTTCTCTCCTCCCCTCCAACCACTAATGGCTTCTTTAGGACAGAAGTATATTGTTCTGAGTCTGAAGGCCACATAGGGCAGTAGGGGAAAGGAGAGACTTCCTAGAAAAGGAGAATTGTATCTGGCTTTCTGTGAATCTTTTATGTGTTACCTGTATTTTCTATGGAGTGAAACAGAGACCATCCTATACCTGATATGAATCGTTACCTTGAGTACTTACAGAGGACCTGGGGACTCTTTCCCTTACGTTTGTGGAACACTAAACATAGGCTATGGAACACTAAACATATATAAACATATAACTGGGTGAGGAGAAAATGAAACAGAGATATGATTTTGACTGCCTCAAGGGTTAAATACAACCTATGTAAGTCTTAGAGTATGGGGTGCTAGGCCATGGACTAAAGTATCATTCTCTTATAAAGGTATTTACTCCATTGTATGTTCTAAGCTTATTTCTAACTCTTGCATTCCATACAGCCAGTTTCTGAAGGTAAATGGAAGTTTTGCAAGGAAACCAAATAAGGCTCTAGTCTTTGAGAGGCTAGCTAGGATACATCATATCATGCTGTAGGCACCTGATAAACAACTCACCACACTAATTCATAACCACAGGACTCCCTGGGTACCAGCAGCTTGACGCATATGCCTCCCCCCAACCTTTTGCTAGAAGGCAGGAGGGGAGAGATTACTCTCTCCTAAATGGATTACACTTTACAATTTCATCAGAGCTAGGTATGCATGGGAGAGAGAAAAATGAGAATGAAGCTGTGGAATAAATGTATTCATTTAAAAAACAAAAATGCAATGCACAGCTAGAGCAGTCGGTCTGAATTGACGCCATCCAGAAGAAATTCAATTTGGAAGGAATCTTAGAAGCTATCTAGTCTAATCTTCTGCTTAATACATGAATCTCCTCTACAGCACCCTTGATGGGGGTAAGCTCCTGCAGTAGAAAGTCAGTTTCGTGAAAGTAGGAAAGGCTTTATCTTTCTCTTAGTGATCCCAGTGCCCAGCACGGTTTGGGACACATAATTGGAACTCATTAAAATGCCTATTGATGGATGGATCGATATAATGTGGGATCATTGATTTTGAAAAAATAAGGACCTCAGAGGGTACGTAGTCCAATCAAACCTATCATTTTGTAGATGAGAAAACAGGTCTTGAGAAGTTGTGACTTGTCCATATTCAGGTAAGTAGCATGGGAGTTGAAGCAGGGTCCTTGTTCTCCAAATTCAGACCGTATGATCTCCTTGAAGGTAGGGTCATAAGATCAAAGTTTCAGAATCACTTTTCCTTTCTAAGTTTCAGTATGCCCTAAAATAAGAGAGTTGGATTTGATGATCTCCAAGGTCATTCCCAGATCTAAATCCTATGATGGGTAGGCTTTCAATTAGTAGAGCTAGGAGGGTGTGTTAATAGATATTTAACAATTAGCTCTCTGGAAATCCTCCCTCTCCATCAAATCTGCATCATTAACATTTTCTCTATCATCTTTTTAAGTTTAGAAAGTTCCTTTCTCCCTCCCTCCCTCTTTTCTTTCTTTCTTTCTCTTTCTTTCTTTCTTTCATTTTCCTTCCTTCCTTCCTTCCTTCCTTCCTTCCTTCCTTCCTTCCTTCCTTCCTTCCTTCCTTCCTTCCTTCCTTCCTTCCTTCCTTCCTTCCTCCTCTCCCTTTCTTCCTTTCTTTTTGTTGGGCTTAAATGACTTGCCCAAGGTCATACAGCTAGTAAATATCTGAGACTGGATTTGAACTCAGGTCCTCCCGACTCCAGAGCCAGTGCTCTATTTTGCCACACAGCTGTCCTATGTTTACTAGTTTCTAAGGTGTAAATACACTATTGGCTCCAGAACATTCCTGGAAGGGTTATTCCAGACTTAAGGAATGATATTATAGGTAAAAACACCAAAGTAGCAAGGTCTGGGGGTGGCAAGGAAAGCTAAGTAGGCAGAGGAAGGAGACTCCAGCAGGAGTTTTTCCTCAACATGGCAGCGTGGTCCAAACTCTCAGAGAGGAAAAGCTTCCCAGGGGCTCTAAACAAGTGGAAGAAGAGTCTTTTTTCCTCCCTCTCTCCATCACCAAATCCTCCACTGCATGACTCTGCTATTTGCTGCAGAGCAGTAAAGCTGATCCATCAATTAGAGAGCTCGGCAGTTCGCTCCAATGTAACTACCGAGGCTGGTGATTGAACTGAATTATGCATCCGTTAACACTGCCTTCCTGGCGTGCTCTACCATGTCCTAAGTACACCCAGAGTCACCCTGTTAATTACTTGTATTGGGCATTTGGAGATAGACTGCATTTCCTGGGATAATTTCAGGGCTACATATAGCACAACCATTAGGTATAATGGTAGTTGGGGCACTTACCAGTAACCAAATGGTAGTTTATGAATTTATTCTGTCCCTAAAATACATAACAAGTCTGTCTTAACTAGAAGCAAAATAAACACTGTTTCCACAGAGGCAAAAATCATAATTTACATTAAATTATAATTATTTACATTCTTGGATCTGCTGCCTGTGGGCTATTTTTTGCAAGCCTGGCTTTGTGGTATTGGGCAAGGATAGTATCGGTCCAATCACTTCCCTTTTGGGAACCGGTCCTGGTTTTGAAGCAGCAACTTTTTTTTTAATGTCTAAGAAACTGAATGGTGCCTTTTTAAACGGGCAATCTGCATAAGCATTACAGATGAGGAAGTACAATGAATAGTTGATTACGGGAGAATATACCCGTCAGCTGCTGCGAAAGACAGGGGAGTAGGATGTCTGAAGGCCCATCAGGAAAGTCTTCGAGGGGGGTGAGCAGAAATAAGGAGGGGGGAATGGAGATAGGGAAGCATTTTATTTGCAGCCCAAAATAGAACTGCCAAGCAAGTGAAATTACTTGGAAGCTTGGAAGAGAGAGCCAGAGATTTAACCAGGATAGGGCAGCTAGAGCTTTGGCCTGGGGTGCTGACAATGCAGGGAGAGGGATGCCTCTTCCTTTAAAGTAATCCATGGATCACAGTTCTCATTCATGATCTTCCACATATCATGATCCTATGCCCTGGCTTTTAGCCTGTATTTTCCACAAATTGACAAGGACACAAAGAAACTAAAAAGTCTGGGAAAAGAAACTCACAATCAAAACTTCATTTTAGACACAATAGAAAAATATCGAGGGAATGCAAACTATTGGGAACCATCTGTTTTGACCACCAAAACTGGAATATCTTCAGAGCAAATGCCAGCATAATCATCTTCAGACTTGCATTAGATTTCTGTGTATGATATACTTTCCTGGACATTGCAGTCTGCAGGAAGATATGCTGTTATGAAAGCTCCAATTTGGACAGCCAATTAATCAGTTACCCCCAAAGCCAGATCTCTCTGCAGACTATAAACTTTACAGCCCCTAACAATCTAAAACCAAGTCTATAGCAATTAATTTGCCAGCAGTGGGTGCTAAATGCCCATGGTCAGACTCAGTTTTCTTTATTCCAAGCAAGCATGATGTCTGCACCCAAGGAGGGGGTTGATTCTGGCTAGGATCCCCTGCCTGTGCTCACACTTGTTCTTCATCCTTCTTGGGACCTCTCATGATGGAGGCCATGGAGGCTTATTCCAACAATTGATCAACAAGCATTTATTAAGCATTACAAAGATTGGAAGGCTCTTCCATAAACAAATCAGGTGTGACTACAATTCAACTCTAGGACCCAGTGGAGCAACCTGAAGATTTCCTTCAATCCTCGCCACAGCCCTTCTTTCTCTAGATGGCAGCAATGTCAACTTTTGTCGAAGAATCACTTCCATCATAAGAGCATGTCACGGAGGTGATAAAAAAAGTCCGATCAATTCAGCAATGAGAGGAACCAAATTAGATCCAGTGAATTGAACCAGCTACACCCAGCGAAAGAACTCTGGGAGATGACTAAGAACCATTACATAGAATTCCCAATCCCCATATTTTTGTCTGCCTGCATTTTTTATTTCCTTCACAAGCTAGTTGTACACTATTTCAGAGTCTGATTCTTTTTGTTCAGCAAAATAATGGTTTGGACATGTATACTTATTTTGTGTTTAACTTATACTTTAACATATTTAACATGTATTGGTCATCCTGCCATCTAGGGGAGCAGGTGGGGGGAAGGAGGGGAAAAATTGGAACAAAAGGTTTGGCAATTGTCAATGCTGTGAAATTACCCATGCATATATATAACTTGTAAATAAAAAGCAATAAAAAAAAAGTCCAATCAAGATGTTTTACTTCCTTCCTTTCCAGTGTTGGACCTTCTGCCTGAATTCCATGATCTCTCTCTCTCTCTCTCTCTCTCTCTCTCTCTCTCTCTCTCTCTCTCTCTCTCTCTCTCTCTCTCTCTCTCTCTCTCTCTCTCCATCCTAGTGCGGCTCCAAATTTTTCTGCTTGTGGGATTCTAAGTAAAATTCATCATAATATGTCACTTCCAGACAGACAGTGAAAGCAACTATGGAATGGTATCTTTTGTATTTTTCTATTTGTGATCAGAATAACTGGACTGCCTAGTAGCTATTGAATTTCTCTTGTTGATAATTTAGTTTACTCAGATACACAAAACATATCCTTTTATGTGAATTATGAGTTCTACCCATAAGGTTTGGTGTTTTTCCCTCCTTGAATTTACACCTTGTGTACTTCATTTCCCATAATCAGTGACTACTTGGGAAAGTTGAAGGCTATCCAATATGATTTACAAACAAGAGAATAGTCACTATTGTGTATCCAGGGATGAGCTGAAGACTACATCTGATTCCATTTCTGTATCTTTTGCATTAGTGGACCATACTAGAAACTATCAGAAAGAGGGGTATCTAAAGCATTAATCTCATAAGATTTATGATAACAAGGGACCTTTCAGCTCAGATCTGGACCTAGGCCAAATCATAAAATGAGGGGATTTGAATGACTTGGCTTGTGAGTTCCCTTCCAGTTCTAAATCAAAGATCCTATGGTTCCTGCTTTTACAAATAGGGAAACCGAGGCACAGAGCATTATTGTTCCCACTGTCTTTCCTACTTTGGATTTTAGCATGCTGGGGGAAATTCAGATTACTAGATATGACTCTTGGGCCGACTGTGACTGGATTTCTATTGCAGTCCCATGTTAATTCGACTAGTGGAAATTTCTCTCCCACTCATCCTGGTCATTGTCCCAACATTCAGCATGTAAGTTGAGCTAGTGCTTAACATTTATATGGCACTTGCTAGTTCACAGAGTGCTTTCTCTTCACGATAACCTTGTGAAGGATTCAGGATAGATAATAATAACAACCATTTTGCAGATAAGACAATTGAAGCTCAGTTTTCTGAGTCAAGTTAAGTGACTTGTTCAATATTACATGACTAGTAACCAGAAAGCAAGTCACCTGATTCTTAGTCCAGGATTCTGAATTAGTTGTTTATTCATTAGGGATTTGATCATATAAATTTGCATTTTGTCCACCAATAAACAGATGTGTGTGTGTGTGTGTGTGTGTGTGTGTGAAGGAAGGAGGTTTGTGTTTTTCTGCTGTTCTTTCAAATTTTATGAGGCAAGGCATAAGGGTTCAAGCTATTTTCCCGGCATGCCTTAACTTGGTTTGGCTCACACTTCTGTATTCACCTGAATACATTTTATACATCTGAATGCACAACTGGAATCAGTATAAATTCCTAAGCTACCAGCTATGCATTTCAAAGTGTCCATGATGCTTTTAGGAATAAAGGTTTGTTTTTTTTTTTCTCCCTGAAAGCTGATATTAAGCTTGAAGTAAGCAAGTTTTTAGGTGCCACCTGCAGAGAGCTATTATTCCCTACCCCCAAATCAAACTGGCACGTGGACAGACTTTCCCTTAGATGTCAATACAACAACTCCTCCAGATCATAGGACCACAGGATTAAAAGCTAGAAAGGACATGGGAGGTGATGGACTTCATCTTCTTCATCACTTCACGGTGACAGAGCCCATTCAATGTGCTGGAAAAAAAATCAGTGGCAGAGTCAGGCTTTAAATACAGGTAGTCTGACTCCAAAAAATGAGGTAGCCAGAGGCTCAGTGATAGAACACTGAGCCTGAAGATCTGAGTTCAAATCTGACTTCAGATACTTATTAGCTGTGTGACCCTGGGCAAATCCCTTAATCCCGTATGCCTCAGTTTCCTCAGGCATAAAATGAAGATCATAACATCATCTATTTCTTTCTCAGGTTTGTTGTGCAGATTGAATGAGATGATATTTGAAAAATGCTTGGCTCAGTTTCTAGAACCCAGTAGGTATTTAATAAATGCTTACTTCCTGACTTCCTTCCAAATCCAACATTCTCTCAATTATATCACATTGGGAATAAATCACTTATGAAGGAAAAAAAAAAGCTCTCCTTCTACCCTCAATTTATTTAAAATGATTATAAAGATTCATATGGACATAATTCAACCAGTAAAGAGTTCTTAAGAAAAAAATTAGTTTTGCTCAAATTCCTATAAAGCCTCTATTAGTTAATTAATCATCAAGCATTTATTAGGTATCTACTGTGTGCCAGACATTGAGCAGGGTGCTGAGGATGAGAAGATGAAAACTAAACAGACTCTACCCTTAATAAACTCATATTATGATAGGGGCGGGGCATATATAAATATATACACACAAAACATAAAATAAATAGAGGTGTTTTTTTTTTTTTTTGGAAAAGGGGGGTTAACAGTTGGGGGATTAGGAAAGGCTTCATGTTGGAGATGGATGGAAGAGAATAAGGGTTTTTAAGAGGTAGAGGGGAGACTGGTAAATTCTAATCTATGACTTTTTCTCTAATAAGATCATAAAATACAATCTATATCTTTTATAAAAATGACACATTTCAAGATTGAATGAAGGTGGTGAAGGTAATAGAGAGAGAACTGATGGACTTTGGAGGTATCCAACCCACTGAATCTGAGAAATGGCTTAGTCCTAGCTCTCCACACTCCAGACACCATGTGCCTGTGGCTGATAATGATGGATTCCCAAGGGTAGGTATCTCTTATGCTATGGGATGTCCTGGCTTCAGCATCGGCTTTAGAGATGACCCTAAAAATTTCTGGGTTACCTCAAATGCCCCTCTTCATGCTGGAATTGAAAAGATACCCAGCCAAGGAAAATGTGGCTCCTGAGCCACAGTTCTTTAGAGATGGATGGACTCAACATGTTTTAAAATGTCTTCTTTAAAGCTGTCATATTTTATCAAAACAAAGCTCATGTATTTTCCAAGCCTTTTGTGAAAATGTGCCAAGTGAGGACTAAATTCTAAAATTTCTCCCCTGAATAAATTCTACTCTCTAACCCTCCATAAAACAACTAAGCAGTTGAATAATAATAATAATAATAAACATTTTTAGAAAGCTTTAATTTTGTAAAGTGTTTCTCATTTGATTCTTGCAAAAATTCTGGGAAGTAGGTGCTTTTATTATCTCCATTTACAGATGAAGAAAATGAGCCTGAGGGGAAGTAAATGTCTAAGACAAGGTTTGAACCTGGGTCTTCCTAACTCCAAATTATCCAGCACTATCCACTGAACCACTTAACTTTCTCTTACATGTACATGATGTGGATTAGAACCTTGAATTGGGATATTCTTAGAATCTTGGCTTGGAAAGAACTTCTGTTTTATTGAGCATCTATGATTTCTTTGGGGTAGAAAACTCCAGTCCAGGAATCTCCCTTTATCAATGCAGATTGGTACGTGCATCCAATTTATAGATGAAGAAAGTGCTTGGGGGGATGGGGAGATTGTGGGACTTGCCTTGGTTTACTCAGCCAGGGTGAGTTAGAGATGAGCCTTCAACCCTGCCCTGCCTGAGTTTTTTCTATTCCATATACTTTCTGGTTTGTTTAATTCAACCTGTCATCCATCATCTCACAGAATCAAAATGCTGGCACTAGGATTGTACCTTCCAGAGCTTCCATTCCTTCCTAATTATGTGGCATTCTTCTTTTAGGGCGAAACTGAACCACATGACCTTAGAGATGATGGATTCCTACTCTAGGATTCCATGATTCTAAGCCCACGGTGGAAGGGCAGCTCTGGGACCCCTAACTTGTTCCATGCTGCCAGTTCATCTGTCAGACGGGTGAACTCTCAGCAAGATTCCAATCAACCCCAGAAATTTAGAACTGGAAGGGTAGAGTCTAGTCATGTCACTCTCCTAGTCAAAAATCTTCACTGGCTTCCCCTTGTAGAGCAAATAAGGTCCAAACTCAGCCCCACATTCAAGGTAGGTCAGGGAGATATTCTATTAATATAGAACCATCCCCAAAGTAGAATTAGCTAACTTAGTACTTAGTGGTTCTCCATTATTGGAAATATTCAAGGAGAAGTTTGATAATGGCTTGATGGATGAGTAATAGTAAAGATTCTTTTTTTGGGGGGGAGGAAGGGGGTAGGGTTTGGACTGGATAGATACTATGGATCTTCCAATTCTAAATTCTATAATTATTAGGGCCAAGATCCAGTAATCATCATTTTCAGCTGAAGGAACTTTGAAGAGGCAGCATGGATTAGGGCATAAGGCACAATACTGACATCTCTGCCCCACTTCGTACAAAATCTTTATCAAGTCTTTTCAATTCTCAATTCACCAATAAAATGAGATTAACCCTGTTCCTGCAAGGAACAAATGAGAAAGGAGTATTTAAATAAAATACAGCAGAGAGAGGGTTTGGAAAAATCCTACCAAAATGCTCAAACAAAAAAGGAGGAAAAAATGAAATTAAGAAACATGAAAAGAAATGTATAGACATAAAGCAGAGTCTAATGCATATGAGTATAATGTCGAGAGAGGGGAAAATGTTAGTTTTCTGTAAAATACTTCCAGTAAGACCTAATGTTGTTTACTTGGCAAATAAAGCTCCCCAGACAAAGAAAGGTAAGATCATTATCACAATAAAAACTCATGTCCATTATGCTTTAAGGTTCACAAAATGCTTTTCTCAGAACAGAACAGTGAGGTAGGCAGTATAAGCATTATTAACCCCATTTACTAGTGAGAAAATAGAATCTCTGAGGCTCAGTTTTCTCATCTGGAGATGAGATAGAGGAAAGGGACTGACCACATAGCAAATCAGAGGCACAGCCGGGATTTGAAACCAATTCCACTCCACAAAGAGGTAAGGAAAGGTGAAAAGTTTGTACCGCAGAGAGACACAGAGACATTAAGGAGATTCAAGGGTAAGATCAAGGGCATAAAGAAAATTGAAATACAGTCTCTATACTTGAGGTGTTTATAATAACTATAATAATCCACAATCGTGATATCAAAAAGACAGGGGCTGTTTCCTGTCATGAATAATTCCATTATAGAATGAACCTTCATTTCAGTGTTAAACGAGTAGTCACATTTAATCTCTCTATTCCCCCACTCCCGCCTTAATCCCATTTCTTAAAAAAGTACAGTCAAAAAACAAAGTACATCTCATTTCTGAAGCCATTTTCCCCTCCCGGCCCTCTTCCTGGCTTCTAGACTTAAAATCTCATCCTAGAACTTCCTTAGCACCTGAGGCCTTCTTGCCCTGCAATATTGGTCCTCTCAATTATGGTCCTCCCTATATGTGGCTCATCACCTTCTCCCATTGGTGAGTTCCTCCATTTTGTGAAGAGTCCTAAGTTGGTCCCTAAAAAAGGAATGACTGACTCTCTTTACCCTGTTTCTGGCTTCTGGACTTTAAAACATGCTGCCTCAGCCTGGAACTTAGTACTTGAGGCCTCCTCAGCCTGGAACAGGAAAGACCCTTCCGGTCTTCTCAATATGGAATTTCTCTCTTTATGGACCAGTGCTTTCTCTCACTGGCAAATTCCTCCTGGAGACTGCATTTCGTGGGGGGACCCCAGACAGTTTTATCCCTGACTTTTGGAGTTCAGTCATGCCTTGGCTTTTTTAGCTCTATATTATGTAAGTTTTTTGAGGGTAGGAACTGCCTTTCTTTTTGCTTATATTTGTAAACCAAGCTCTTCCCTCCCTCCTTCCCTCCCTTCCTCCCTCTTCCTTCCTTCCTTCTTTCTTTCCTTCCTCCCTCCTTTCCTTCTTTCCTTCCTCCCTCCTTCCTTTCCTTCCTTCTTCCCTCCCTCCCTTCCTTCCTTTTTCCTTCCTTCCTCCCTCCCTCCCTTCCTTCCTTCCTTCCAAAAGGCCCCCCCCCCCCCTCCCGGAAAGACAAGAAATGCTGTATTTAAAACCAGTGGCTGACTAGTTATGATTCAGGGTGACTGTGTTTCTTGCATACTATCGGAAACATCTTATATTCAAAAGCTTACCTGCCCTTTCAAGACAAATTTCTTTATGTGCCAAATAAAGTTTATCCCTCCTTTAGTTTGATATATGTATGTATGTATGTATATAGTGGAGATAAAGCCTTTTACTGAATTTTATTTTAAATGGTAATAAAGTAGCTTTTCTTGCCACCACACAATAGCATGCTGTAAGTATATGAGAAATTTATGACAAGGTTCTATAAGAGAGAGAAAAAGACAGGGAGAGAGAGAGAGAAGAAACTTCATACATACATAGATAGAGACAAAGAGGAGAAAGAGGAAGGGGGGGGGGAAGGGAAAGAGAGATTGGGAATAAAGCAGATGTCCTGAAATATCCTATGAAGGTGGGGGTGGGGTGGAGAAGGAGGTGGTTCAGGGATCTGGTTTAAGGGAGAATGCAGAATTCCTGCTAATTCCCCAGTGTAATGTGTGTTGGGTTGGGAGGGGGTGGGGGGTGGGAAGGAGAAAAGTGGGAGGAAAAATGCTGGCTTGGGTAAGAAGCACATTGGATAGAAATACTGATAAATAAATGCGGGCGTGTTATCTCAGCCGACATGGAGTTCTCCTTTTTTATATTTTATGTGGTAATTTTGGAAATAGGAAGGGTAGGGGAAAAAACCAAACAGGCACAGAGCATTCAAAAGGAATGAATGCTAGGTTGGGAAACAGAATGGTGGCTCTGGAATATATATTTTTAAAGAATGTTTTTATTTATGCATTTGCATCCTGCCCCTGAGAAATCATCTTAAATGAAAATGTGTGGGGATAAAATCAGTCTCTGCAGGAGCATTTGGTAGGGAAGGAACCAGGGAAAACAGGAGGGCTGTGCCTCTGGCAGAACACAGAGGAGTCTGGGTGCCTCAAGGGGTGACTAGCTTGCTTTCAGATCACCCCACGGACACGGGGGTGCCAGTAGGGACTTCAGTGAATGGAACAAGGTGAGGAGAGGCAGACGAAATGCCTATAAATTCATGACTCGGTGATCTTCTAGTCTCTGACTGGCGGAGTGGAGTTGTCCACCTCAGAGAGACTGAATCTGGCTTTGAATATTGCTTCTACCACTTGCTGGCTATTTGACTTTGGGAAAAAATCACAAGTTTTAGAAGCTTTAATTTCCTTGTCACAAAATGAGGAATGGAGACGACTCTGTAATATGGGTTTGCCATATTTATTTGCCAGTGCTTGGGGGACTGAAATAAACAGAGCCCTGCATACAGCAGGCACTCAGTAAATAGTTTGTTTTTTTTTTTTTTTTTAATGAATTGAAATATACTCTACAGATGTGTGTCCTTTGTGTCAGATTATTTCAAGGTCCAAAAACCCTGAATATACTGTGGGAGATCTTGGGTCATATATTCCTTTATCTAGGAAACTCACGAAAATCTCAGTCTGGCACCAAACACCCAGGGTTAGAGACATGGGGAGTTTGAGGTAGGGCTCTCCTGGCCAGCTCAAAATATAGAATAAGTAACTAAAAGGAGGAAAATAAACAGAAACCTTGAATGAGTAATTAATTTTTTTCAAGATCTACCAAAAGGAGGCAGCTCTAAATGTGGACACAGAGGACCTAGTTTGAATCCTCCCTCCACCATGTATTATGGATGTGAACTTGAGTTTCTAAATTGTTTCTTCATCTGGAAAATGAGGGAGTTGGACTGAATGACCTCTAAGCTTGCCTTCCTCTTCTAAGTCTGTAGAATCCTTCAAGTCATAGTCTGAATATGAGAATACAAGGGGCCTCTCTTTCTGCTTTCCCCAAACCAAGTCCTTTCTTTATCCACTGGTTGTTTCTCTGTCTCTGTGTCTGTCTGTCTCTTTCTCTCTCTCACTCTGTCTATCTCCATCTCTCTCTTTCTCTCTCCTTCATCCTTCTTTCTTTTTCTTCCTCCTCACTTCTTTCCCTCTTTCCTCCCCTTTCCCCTTCTTTCTTCCTTTTCTTCCTCCTTCTTTCTTTCCCTCTCTCCTCCATTCTTTTTTCACTCCTTCCCTTTCCTCTCCCTCTTTCTCTCCTCCCTTCACTCTCCCCACCTCTCCCTCTCTTTCCCTTTCTCCTGCCCCTTCTTCCTCGTCCCTTCCTCCTTCTCTCTCCTACCTCCCCCTGTGTCTCTCCTTTCCTTTTACTCTTCCTCTCTCTCATCCTTCCTTCTCTCTCCTCCTTCCCCCTCTGACTCTCCTTTTCTTTCCTCTCCCTCTCTCCACTCCCCCCCCACTTTTCTCTCTCCTTTCCTCCCTCCTTCTTTGGCTCTCTCTCTCCTTCTTCCCTCCTTCTCTCTCCTCCTTCCTTCTCTCTCCTCCTTCTCCCTCTGACTCTCCTTTTCTTTCCTCTCCCTCTCTCCACTCCCCCCTTTTCTCTCTCCCTTTCTCTTTCCCCTTCTGCTTCTTTCCTTCATCCTCTCTCTTCTCCCTCCCCCATTCTTTCCCTCTCTCCTTTTCTCTCCCTCCTCCTCCCTCTTTCTCTCTCTCTCTCTCTCTCCTCCCTCCTTCTCTGGCTCTCTTTCCTTCTTCCCTCCTTCTCTCTCCTCCTTCCTTCTCTCTCCTCCTTCCCCCTCTGACTCTCCTTTCCTTTCCTCTCCCTCTCTCCACTCCTCCCCCCCACTTTTCTCTCTCTCTCTCTCCTCCCTCCTTCTCTGGCTCTCTCTCCTTCTTCCCTCCTTCTTTCTCATCCCTCCTTCTCTCTCCTCTTTCCTCCTCTGACTCTCTCTCCTTCCCTTTCCTCTCCCTCTCTCACTCTTCCCCCACTTCTCTCTCTCCCTTTCTCTTTCTCCTTTTCTCTCTCCTCCCTTCCCTGTTCTTTCCCTCTCTCCTTCTCTCTCCTTTCTCCTTCCAATTTCTCTCTCTCCCTCCTCCCCCTCTGTCTCTCTCTCCTTCCCTTTTCTCTCCCTCTTCCTCTTCCCTCCTTCTCTTTCTCCATCTCTCCTCCCTCCTTCTGTCTCCCCATCTCCTCCTTCCTTCTCTCTCCTCCCTCCCCCTTTCTCTCTTTCTCTCTCCTTTCCTTCCTTCTCCCTCTCTCCTCCTTCTACTCTCCCTTCACCTCTCCCTCCTTTCTCCCCATTTTGATTTGCTCTCTCCAGTTCTGCAGGATGAAGGCCTATTCTTTCCATCCAGTCTCTTAACCTATTCTGTGCCATAGACTCTCACAGTCATTTTCTCAGAATACTGTTCTTTAAATGTCAGTGCACAGGGATTACAAAAGAAAACAATTACACTGAAAAAATAGTTATCAAAACTTAAAGGAAATGCACAGACCTCAGGTTAAGGACCCCTGCTCGAGGTTCCTCGGGGCTCTTTATATTTTGCTGTCCACTCCTTGGTATGGTGGGGGGTTGGACTGGAGGACTTCTTCTAGAGCTGGGCTACAGAACACAGGGAGCAGGCAGGAATGGCTGCTTACTCATCTCCTTTCTCCAGGAGCCAGGGCACCTCTCGTGAGAAGGGAGTCAAAGTGCATAGTCAGCTCCATAAGGACGGTCCCCAAAATGAGCACTCTTTGACTCACTGTGGCCTCTGCGTCTCCCCTGTCCTCCAGATTTTTTCCTCTTTTCCCTTCCCCCAGCCTCTACCAGTTATCCTCCTGTCTCACGGGCTGTCTTTTGCTTCTGCAGCATGTAGGCCTTCAAGCTGCTTTCATGGTCCTAAATCAGCTGCTAGGAAGGAAAGAAAATCCCAGCAGGGCCTACAAATCTCAGCTTATTACCAGGAGATAGACACCAAGCTGCCTTTGCCAGTAGTCTCCACATTCTGTTGTTGATTGTCAAAGAGCTAAATGGAGTCTGTTTTGCTGGTTTAGAATGCTTCTGAGAGGTTAACATCAGGACTTGATCTCTCCTCTGCCACAGGGACTCAGAGATTCTTCCCTGGTCTCAAGTCTAGGCTGGAGAAATAGAGGGTTTGGGGCTCAAATCCAAGCCTCTGAAATCCCTGGCTGATTTGAGCCAAGCTTCAGTACCAGATTGGCCAGGGAGATGTGTTCTGTTGGCCTTAAGACCAATAATATTGTACAATTTAGAGGCATAAGAACCTTAGAAATTATTGGATCCAACCTCTTTCTATCTGCCTAAGATTACAGAGGTAAGTCAGAAAACTAAGCTTCTCTGACCTAAAAGATCATTATACCCTACTGTCTCTCATTAGGCAAGCAATCTCCTTACAAGCACTTTGTATAGTATGTATTGAAAAAATTATTATCCCCATTTTGCAAATGGGAAAATTGAGGCATTGCAGAGGTGAAAATGACAGGTCTTGGCAATAGCTTGGATATGGGGTAAAGTGAGAGGAAGTGAGGAGTCTGGATGACTCCTAGGTTGTGAGTCTGAGGAGGGTAAGACAATTCGCCCTCGATAGTAAGAGGGAAGACAGGACAGGGAAGAGGTAGAGGTAAAGTTAATAAGGTCCATTTTGGACATACTGAGTTTATGATGTCTACTGGACCAATTCATATCTAACATGATATGCTAATAATAATTATATTAATAAAAAGCTAATATGATAAAAAAGGAAAATATTGGATGTTGGATGGGATATGGGAAAATTGGAACACTAATGCATTGTTAGTGGAGTTGTGAATTGCTGCAAACATTTGGAGAGAGATTTGGAACTATACCCAGAGGGCTATAAAACTGTACATACTCTTTGATCCAGCAATACTCCTGCTAGGTCTACATCCCAAAGATTTCCAAACAAAGGGGAAAGGATCTATTTGTACAAAAATATTTGTAGCAGCTCTTTTTGTAATGGCTAAGAACTAGAAATTGAAGACACACTTACCAGTTGGAGAATGGCTAGACAATCTGTGGTGTAAGATTGTATTGGAATATTATGACAGGCAAGAGGATATCAGAAAAACCTTGAAAAACTTATATGAACTGATGCATAATGAAGTGAACTGAACCAGGAGAGCATTGTACAGAGTAACAGCAATACTGTTCAGTGAAGAATTGTGAATGATTTAGCTTTTCTCAACAATACAATGATCTAAGACTATCCCAAAGGACTAATAATGAAGCATACAATTTGCCTCCAGAGAAAATACTGATTGACTGAATATAGACTGACACGTGCTATTTTTCACTTTCTTTCATTTTTTTCTTTTATTTGAGTTTCCTTATACAAGATTATTAATATGGAAATGTTTTACATAATTGTGCATGTGTAACATATCTGTTTATTGTCTCAGGGAGAGTGGAAGGGGAGGAGGGGAAGGAGGGATAGAATATGGACCTCAAAATTTTAAATAAAAATATTTTTTAAAAAATCTACTGAGCAGGGGCAGCTAGGTGGTACAGCGGATAGAGCACCAGCCCTGAAGTCAGGAGGACCTCAGTTCAAATCTAGCCTCAGACACTTAACACTTCCTAGCTTGCGACCCTGGCAAGTCATTAAACCCCAATTGCCTCAGCAAAAAAAAAAAAAAAATCTACTGAGTACCCAGTTTGAGATTTCTGAAAGGCAGTTGGAAATGGGAGCTGATGATTAGCAGAGATTTTGGGACAAAGTGATAGACAATTGTCACTCTCATCATAATGATAATAAAATAAAAAATCACATTTAAATAGTATTGTTACAAAGCATTTCACATGTTAACTCCTTTAATCCTCACAACATCCTGATAGGTAGATTCTGTAATGATCATCCTTATTTTATAAATAAGGGGAACTGAGGCTGAGAAAGGTCAAGTGACTTGCTCATATATATCTGAGACCATATTTAAACTCAGGTTTTTCTTCCTGGCTTTTCACTAGTTTTCAATCTCTCTACTGGCTTATTTCTACTGCCCCCATTCTCTCCCCCATCCTTGTAAACTAATCATCCTGTATCTCTTCTGCCTAACTAAACTCCCAGGGATTCTCCACTATCTATAATGCAAGCCTCCACTTTCTTTCCTCTCACTTTCTTAACCCCTTGCAATCTGGTTTCTAACTTTATCATTCTTCTAAAACTGCTCTTTCTAAAGTTACCGTTTAGCTGTCAAATCCAATGCCCTTTTTTCAAACTTCATTTTCCTTAACCTCTTGAAAGCCTTTAACACTATTGAACACTCTCTCCTGCTTACTTATCTGACCATTCCTTCTCTGTCTCCTTTGCTGCTCCTCTTCCCAAACTTTCTCTCTAACATGTCCCTGATGGTTCTATCCTGAGCTCTTCTATCAATACTAAGTCTTGGTCTTAATCGCTGAATGGTCATTGCCTCAATCAAACTTAGCCAAAAAAAGAGCCAGGATTCCCACTGTATCTGGGGCCATCTTCAGTGGTCCTGATCTGTGTCTTGCTACTGGACCCACCTAATTCGGAAGAGAAAATAGGCTGGTGACTTTGCATAGCCCAACCTCCCTTAAACCCAACTCACTTAAATATCATGGAATCCCCTCCCCATGACATGGTCCTCTCTGAGACTGAAGAATAAACCGCTACTTGCACAATTCATGTGTAAGTCAAGAAACCATCCTCGTGAAGTCATTAGCCCTCTTCTAGAAGGAAGGAGCAACAGCTTTACTAAGTGATCTCCACAGCCCTCATGTCTTTAATTGCCATCTCAATGCTGATCATTCTCAATGGTACCATTTTCCTAAAGGAAAATTGGGGGGTGAGGGTGGGAATTGTAATTAGCCCCCTCCCCCCCCAAATATCACAAACGGCAGGTTTTCTTGTTGTGAGATTAGAAGAGGAAGTCCTGGTAGTGGAGGAGTTATGCTTGGTGGGGAGGAGGAGGAAGGTGGGAAGAGAAACAGTAGCTTTGAAAATGGACCTTTTGATTCCTATCATTTACATTCCCTCTCTTTTTTTCCCTCCTGCCAATCTACACACAGGCTTTGCGCCCCCTCAGCATAAATGCTGCTGCTACATGAGCCTGAAAAGCAATGCCAGCCTTTTCAATAACAACTAATGTGGGAAGGGCAGGAATCTCCTAATGTGAGGAAAAAGCCAATCTTGCAGACTTCATTAGAAAGAGGCAAAAAGAAAAAAAAGTATGATACTAAGATCTTGCTATGGCGGGAGGGCACACAAATGTGGCACGTGGGACTCACTGCAAGCTGAGGTTAGTGGGCAAATGGAAGTCCCTGTTTGCCCTTCTTGTTAGTTTAGAGTAGGAATTTCTAGGATCAGGCAGATAGACTTAGAAAAAAAACCACACCCAATTGTATCCTGAAAGATCAGGACCAGAAAGTAAGCTTTTGACAATGTCTGGGAGCCCTGGACAGACTTTTTGAGAAAAAGCATAGCTTAGAGCAGCAATTCTTAGAAGTATGGTCCAATGACCCCTGAGGGTACCAAGATCTTTTTAGACCTAGCTCATGAGGTCAAAACTGTTTTTATAACAATACTAAAATGTTTACTTCTAATGAAGAATTATTATATTGATAGAAATAACACATAAACAAAAGCTCTGGATCCTCAATGATTTTTAAGCTTCTGGAATACAGAATTTCTTGGGAGTCTTGAGAGATTAGCTGAGATAAATCTCAGGATGTATCAGCAATCAGACCTAAAATCAGGTCTTACTGACCCTAAGACTGGCCCTTTGTTCATTGTTATTGGAGGTAAACATTATGGGTGGATTTGTGAAAGTTAAGGTTGGCTGAGTGAAAGCTCTGGCTGCTTCTACCCACCACAAAAGGCCTGCAGCACGAGCCAAGACCTCTATGTGAAGTTCCAGAACTTGCCCACTTAAATCTGGAGAGACAGCTCTGGGCTCTGACGAGAGTAGGTGAAATGTCTGTAGTGAGGTGGCTGACTCTTGGGTCAGGAAGACCTCAGAATCCGCCAGGACTTCACCTCTCTGTACCTTAGTTTCCTCATCTGTTAAATGATGGAACTGAACTCAACATCTCTAAGGCTCCAATTTCACAATCCTTTGAATTTCATGGTCATTTTTAGTGGAATGTCCACAAGTCTACAGAGAAGAAGGATATTATTCCACATCATGCTATTATTCAGGTTACTCAGCTGTGTCCAACTCCTCAAAATCTCATAGGGGGTTTTCTTGGCAAAGATACTAGAGTGGTTTGCTATTTTTCCAGCTCATTTTATGCATGAGGAAACTGAGGCAAAATGGGTGAAATAAGTATCTGAAGCCAGATTTGAACTCAGGCTTGCCTGATCCCAGACCTAGCACTCTATCCACTGGGCTAACTGACTGCCTCTCTTCTACAGCCTATCAAGGAGCAAATCGCAGAAACCCTCTCCAGAGCTTTTAAGGAGGCTCTTTATTTTTCTAGTCAAGCTTTTCTCTACATTTTAATAAGCTGCTTGCAAAATTGATGATTGATGAGTCAGAGCTCGGCATACGTGGCACCATACAATTTTTTTTTCTTTCCTGGAACTGCTCGTGGCTGTGCATTCAACTTTAAATTGATTAATAACTTTCAGCCCCAACATTAATTATCAGCCATTTGTCACTTTGGAAATGCTAAAACTGAAGCTATTTTCGCAGCCCCCCTCTTTAATGAACCAACACTGGGTTTGGAGGAGTGGTTTGTTCCCCTCCCAGCTAAAAGGGGAAAACCCATGGAATGATGATCAGTCAACCCAACTCTCTTTGTGCATCTAGCCGTCTAAGAGCACACTTACAGGGCTGTCTGATGCAATAAAGGCACTGTGCATGGCTCCTTCTTACCATTCTGTGACTCTTAATTGGCCATTAAAGGAGAAAAGGATCCAGCTGTAGTGGGAAGAAGATTGGAGCTGGAGCGTAGGGACCTTTGTGACTCACCTTTGCAACTTCCTACGTGTATATTGTTGTTCAGTTTTATGGGGTTTTCTTGGCAGAAATACTGGTTTTGCCATTTCTCAGGAAACTGAGGCAAATAGGATTAAATGATTGATTTAACCCAGGGTCACATAACTAGTGTCCAAGTCCAGATTTGAATTCAGAGATTCCCAGCTTCTGGCCCAGAACTCTAGAACTGAGCTATCTAGCTGTTCCTCCTAGGGGGATAATCTATGGGCAAATCGTGCAGCCTTAGTTTCCTCAGTTGTAAAAGGAGATTGATTTAGCTGTTACTACACATTAGAATGGAAGCTTTATGTAGCCAGGGAATGTTCTATTTTTTTGTTTTTTTGTCCCTAATGTCTAGCACAATGCCTGGCCCATGGAAGGCGTTAATTAATGCTTGAAAGATCCTTCCAATCCTAAATCGTATGATGTGATAATGAGGAAACACTACTCCATGGTGGGTTCCCTGGCTGTCTCCAGAGTTCAGCAATCTTTCAAGACCTTAGCTGATGACTTGCATTAGCTATGTCTGGAAGCTTCATGCAGATGCAATTTTGGAAAGTTGACCTATCCACGTAACTCTGCTTGCCTCAGTTGCTTATCTGTAAAATGAGCTGGAGAAGGAAATGGCAATACCATTAGACATGACTGACATGACTAAACAGCACACCTTGTTTTTACTTACTATTTAAAAAACCCTAAAACCAAATCTCATCATCACTTTCTAATGCCCTCTCCTCTTATAACAAGTCATAGTTAAACAAAACAAACCAGCCCATTAGATCTGACAATCATAGTCAGGGCTTTGCACACATTGATGAACTTTGTAACATCCATACAATTTAGTGCAAATGGCAGATTTTCAATACCTGCTGGAGCAAAAGTCAATATTTATGCTAATTAGCCAGACTAAGATAAACAAAACTATTATTTACTTAATAAGGTCAATTGCTACATCTTTCAGCAAAGATCAACAAGAAAGCTAACAACAGCCTCATCCTGAAGAAGGATTTTCACAAATATGCATTTGAGGTCATGGGCTATAAGCATTTTCAATGGAGCTACCATTGATCAAAGAAGATCCTTAGTGAAAGAGGAGAATGAGTGAAGGCAGGTGAAATGGGAGAGGCAAAGTCTGTAAAGATAAAACACCATTGGGAGCAACTCATCATCTTTAAGGCCTGGGGTTTGGAGCAGTTTTTAAAGTAATCAATATGACCAGAACTAGGATCTCCTTACAGGACTATCACAGATAGTCCAAGGTAGAAAGGACTTGGGAAAGCATGTAATCCTAACTGTCAATAACCAGACAGGAAAGAAGCAGCATGGAGTAAAAAGGGCTCTGAGTCTCTATTCTGTATTAGTCACTTCCTAATTGTGTGAGCTTAGTCAAATCCCTTGTCTTCCTTTTTCCTTCTATAAAATAATAAGGTTGTCCTGAGTCTTCTCCATCCTCTAAATCCTGGGAAGCATGTATCCTTTGAGGTTACACAGCGGAAGAACTAGCTAGAATTCAGGTCTACTCTACCAGGGTTTATACCTGAATTAAAATTTCGGGGAGGGGGTGCAGCTAGATGTACAATAGATAGAGCACTGAGCTTGAAGTCAGGAGGACTCATTTTCCTGAGTTCAAATCTAGTTTCAAACACTTATTGTGTGATCCTGGGTAAGTCATTTTACTCTGCCTGAGTTGCATATCTGTAAAATGAGCTAGAGAAGGAAATGGCAAACTGTTGCAATATCTTTACCAGGAAAACCCCAAATGGGGTCTTGGAGAGTTAGACCTGACTGAAATGACTAAACAACACATGCAGTTTTTAAAAATTTATTCTTAAAAAAAAACAAAACCCCAAATTAAACCTTGCTGTTACTTTCTAATATCCTGTTTTCTTATAATAAATCATAGTTAAGCAAAACAAACCAACCCATTGGATCTGACAATGCAATCTCGTTCTGCATCTATAGTGTCCCACTTTTCTTTAAATATTGGGGAGACATTGTTTGTTGTTTGTCCATGGTCGAATGGTCCATGACATCAGGGAGGTGACGCCATGACATGCAAGTGAAATGGATTTAAGTGAGGTGCCAGGTCACCTGCCTCACTTTCCCCTCCAAAACCATCTGGGTCCGGTAGCCAGATATAAATCAGGATGATTGGAGATGGCCCTGGATGCAGTGGGTGACCTTGACCTTCTTTTTATTTATTGGGGGAGATGTGTTTCACTTCTGCACTCCAGATATCAAAGTTATCCCTTAAATTCATCAAAGTTCTTAAGTCTTTCAGGGAAAATTCCCTTACATTATTATGTTCACTGTCACTTTATTCACATGGCTTCTCAAATTTCCTTGAATTCTTCATACCGTTTATTTCTTATACAGCAGTAAACTCTTTACATTTTCAAGCCAGTTGTCTGGATTTAGAGGGTGTAATCTGGTGTAAGGTTTTTAAAAGCAAAACAACCCCAAATTTAACACTGTCTACCTATCTGGATTGCTATTTTTCCCCTATCAGGTCATTTAATAAAATGCACATTGATTGAAGAATTATCACTTCAAAAACCCCCAAAACTTATCACTTCCCTGGCAAGGTAAATATGTAAGAAAGCGAAGGAGACAGATCTAAAAGCCTGTCATAGGAGAGGCACTTGATATGGGCATTTATTCCTCTAGGTCACTGTGATAACACAGAGTACACTGGAATACCAATTTCTTAAAATGGAACTTAGTAGTTTGAGAAACTTCTACATGTTAACTAGAATGGAAGCCATAACTTAAATGAGTTGTAATTCTTTGGAAGTTAAATGAATTGGAAACTCACTTACTGGATCTATCCAGAAAATGCACTGAGGATCTGGAGTAGGACCTCCCGTTCTCCATCTCTGTCTCATAGGTTTATAGGTTATAATATCATATGTCTTAGAGAACCTTTAGTCTAACCATTTCATTTCACATGCCAGAAAACTGAAGTTTAGAAAGATTAAGTAACTTTCCTAAATCATACAGGTTAGTGGTTGGGTAAGGACTTGAATTCAGGTCCAATATTAGTATTTTTTCCACTATACCTCAGTGCCTTTTTCTTAGTTCATAGTCAGAAATGGGGGAAAGCAAGAATACAAATGTGGTCTGTATCCTGGGCTATACAAAACAGGATTTTTAAAAAGGTATTTTATAATCCTACCTTCCTGTAGTATCCAAAATTGTTTCTCTGCCCCACATGCATCCATAAAAAGCACCTCATAAGTCTAGTAATGAGCTAATTTACTCCTAGGACAGATAGCTGGTAGCTAGAACCACAGGTGGGAGCTGAAATGAGGTCCTTTGGGAACTCTGGCATATTTCTGCCATCGTTTTGGAAAAGTAGACAAAATATTCAGTCCCTGGTGGTAATAACAAAGAACAGGAAACTAAGTATATGCTCACTAATTGGAGATGACTAAATAATTTATGATACATGAAGGTAATGGAATATTATTGCACTATAATAAATGACAAATATGAAGAATTCAGAGAAGCATGGGAACACCTATGAATTAGAAACAAAGTGAAGTAAGAAGAACCAGGAAAATAATACATAATCACTATGATGATACAGAAAGGACCAACAGAACCCACATACTGAATGCTACCTAATTATAATGATCCCAGCTGGCCTTGGAGAAAAGTTGAGAAAACACAACTGCCCTTCCTTTATTGCAGAGATAGGAGGCTATGAGTGTAGAAATCATGCCAATTGAAATAGATGGTTCACATGTTAGTTGAACTCTTTTTGCTTTTTTTTTCTCTTGTTACACAAGATGGCTCATTACAAAGCAAAGAGGGAAGGGATGTGTATGAAAGTGAATAACATCCAAGTGAAAGGATTCAATATTTTAAAAAGATACTTTCCCCGCCATGGCTAACCTAGCATCCATTATTTAGCTTGTGTCGATGCTGGAAGCTACCCTTACCACTCAGAGAAAGCCCACAAACTCATGGGGCTTTGATCACATGTGTTCTGCACTAATATGTTGTTGGAAGGCTGACACTAAGTCACAAAATCTGGGGCCTTATATTCCTGTGTTTCCTATAACTAATGTGATCATTGTATATTTTTCTGTGTAAAGAGACTAATATTAGCCTTTGCTATTTACTAAACTTCCTGCCAGGCTATCACATTTTATAAATGGCTTGTAACAAAACCAAAACCCATATTCCTCAACCCATCTTTCTAAGAAGTCTCAAAATATATATCATTTCCATATCGAAGGGATTTAGATGGCAAAGAAAATTCTTAGAACTATTGAATATAAGAATTAAAAGAGATCTCAGAACTCCTCTAATCTAACTCCCTCATATTCTAAATGAGGAAACTGAGTCAAAGAGAAAAAAATTACAGAGCTGGGACTAGATGCAGGTCTCCTGCCTCCATTATAAAATACAAGACATATCCAGCCGGCCCTGCAATGTTTCTCTTCAATAACCTTAGTAGGAGAGAATAGAGAGGGTGGTGATCCATGGAATCAGAGGTGCTGTTCGGGGCTAGATGCTAACCTGTCATCATCATCCTAAAAGTGCAGCCTGATTAATCTTTGGAGAGCTGAAGATTTTCCAGCCCAGCTGCCCCATTGTGCTGCTCACTGCCATGTTTTCAGAGGATACCAAGCTTGGCTGCTTTTTTTAGGGGGAGGCAAGTATTGCCTCACTAGCCCATTTTCTCTCTCTTATAGTTTTTTTAAAGACCACTATAAAAAATTAACTATTAAGAATGTTCACCAAGAGGCAACTGATGTGGACTCCACATTAATACCAAAGTATGGTTATCAAGAAAGCATTGTATTGAGGTGATGTCATGCCCATTTTTCCTCTTAGCAGGAACAAGTTAAAATGAGACAAACTCTGTCATTTGAGCTATTCTCTGGAGAGGCAGAACCTGACACCGGATCACCCAAGAATCCTTTTCTCCTGGCTTATTTGATAAACCAGACACATTAAGACAAAAGTACTCAGAATATTTTTACAAGACGCTTCTGGGTTATGGGATAATTTCTAGGAAATACAAAAAAAAATCTTGCCACCAAGACATGTCTTCCTGTATTTGGTCAGACTGGAGTAGAGTTCACTAATTGTTTGTATGTTAGTCAAAAATGAAAGACATTAAAATGACCTTAATGACCATTCTTTAGTTTCTAAGTAAAGGCAACAAAGTTTTTATTAAGTATATTATGTATGTACTGCATTAACCATTGGGGATACAAAGAAAAGGATCCACCTCCAGTAATCTTTATGACCTTGAATACTGAAAGTTTACTTTCTGATTATAATGTCCTGTCCTTCCATCTCTCTGCCTTGTTCTTCTTAAGCCTTTTCTGTATTCTCATCATGACTTCCAGTCCTTATTTTCCCAGTGTAGCACCCTTACTCTGACCCAACTTATTTCTCCTCTCAATCTTGACCCAACAGTCGACAGTTCAACTGTATGAGGTATCCCCAAAGTCTTAGTTCATTTTTAAGTTCTTAAAGCTTCAAATTAGGCTTTTAAGATATCTTGTAAGATATCTTCTATCTTTGAACCCTTTATCTCTTTGCCTTATCACTACTCATATCAAACTCTCTCCTATATGTATATTGCTAAATGATCAGGGAGAAACATGTCATACAGCAAACCAATGGTGTCTGCTACACATTTATGCTAGCAAAGCTCAATGGGATCCTTACCACTTCATAGTAATTCTTTTATCTTTCCCTGATTGACTCTCTGGAGTCAATCCCTCCATTCTTTCCTCAGGTCTCTAATAGCATCCTTTCTCACCCACCCAATCTTCTTAGCAAATTTACCAAGAAAATCAAGGCTATATGTCAAAAGCTTGCTCACATACCCTTTTCCAAACCTTGAATCTTTTCTACAGTTTTTCACAAAATCAATTCCTTCTTTTTTTAAATCAATTCCTTCTTTTGCTCAGAGAATAAGCTATTTCTCCTTGAAGAGGCCAGTCCTTCTCCTTATAAAATCCCTTTCGGTCTCCTCTGAATGGTTTTACTATTACCATTGTTCTTCCTGACTTCTTACCTTCAATTATCTAGATATCGACTCTTTCTGAAGAGCCTAAAACATACTAAAGGTTTAACATATGCTATTATTCTTATATCTTATACCTTTTCCGGAAAGCATGAGCACTGGACTGGTCAATACCGATCCTGGTGGCCACTCTCAAATCTAGTACTTTTGCAACCTTGATCAAATCCTTAATGCCTTTAATCTCAATTTGTTCACTTTAAAAATAAATGGAAGAATGCACCAGATTATATCAATGTCAATTTGAGCATCTTGTTATTCTAAAATGAATTGTGTATAATTGTTGCCTCCATCACTTTACTCCTTACTAACTACTTAACACAGTGCAATCTAGCTTCTGATTGTCCCTATCTCTCTCCATTCAACAGGGACTTTTCTCTCACAGGTACCAACATTTCTTGCTTCATCCAATTTTTTTTTTTTCTCTTCATACTCCTTAACTTTTCTATTGCATTTGTCTTGTTAACTACTCCTTTTGTAGCTTTCATGACATAGATCTTTTCAGGTCTTTCTTATATATCTCTGACTACTGCTTCTTAATTTCTACTATTGAGTCTATTGTTTTTGTTTTATCATTTCTATGCATAGTTATTTCTAAGACTCCATCAGGCTTAAGTCTTTCTTCTTCATTTATATTCTCACCCAATGCCTCAATGATCTCATTTCTTCCCATGAAATCAATGGTTATTTCTACACAGATGACGCCTCTCTTCCATCTCTATGTAGAGATCTTATCTCTTATCTCTGTTCTGCTAGACATCTTCTGAAGATCCCATGAACATTCCAACTCAGCTGAACGAAACAGAACTCCCCATCTTCCTTTCTAAATCTGTTCTCCATCCTGATTTCCCCTCTTTCTGTTGCAGGTCCCATCATCCTCCTTGTTATCCAGGTTTGTGTCTTCAAAACCATCTTTTGTTTTTAACTCTCCCTCGTTCTTCATTTCCAATTAATTGTCAGCTCTTGTTGATTTTAGCTCCTTACTTGTTCTTTTCTTTACATAGATATGGTAACCATATTAGTATGGGTCCTTTCCATTCCTATGGTCACTATATGAATTTAGGTCCTTTCCATTCCTATGGTCACTATATGAATTTAGGTCTTTTCCATATATATATACATACATATGTATGGTCACCATATGAGTTCAGGTCCTTACCATACATATGGTCATGATACTAGTTTAGGTTCCTTCCATCATTATAGTCACTATATTAGTTTAGATCCTTTCCATACATATGATCACCATATGAATTTAGGTCCCTTCCATACATTATGGTCATCACATTAGTTTAGGTCCTTTCCCTTCATATGGGGACTATATTAGTTTAGGTCCTCATTACTTTTTATTGTTTAGTTATTATATATAGTCTATATTGTAATAACCTCCCAACTGAAATCTCTCCCTCCAGTCTTTCCCCTGTCATAATGATTCTTCCTAACCACTGACCTATGTCATTCCCTTTCTCAGAAGCTTTCAGTGGTTCCCTATGGCTCTGAAGATAGAAACTTTTCATAGCATATGTGTGTCTCCATATTTTGGTTCCAATCTACCTTTCCAGTCTTATTTCACATCATTTCCCTTCTTCATATACTTTATGGGTCACTAGCTGAAATTTGAATTTGATACTTCTTCTGGCTCTCTGTATTTGCAGAACAAGCAGAGGACAAATTGTCCTCTGTCCCCTCACTGTATTCCTCTTTCATTTCCACTTCTCAGAATTTTCACCTCCCTTTAAGTCTTATCTCATTTGCAAATAAGAAAACTGAAACTGAGAGGTTGTCACTTACCAGGGTAATACAGCTTATAAATATCTGATTTAATCATTATTAAAACAACAGTAATAATAGCCAGCATTTTTATAGCATCTATTATATGTCTGGTACTGTTCTAAGTGCTTTACAAATGCTGGATACTCACAACAATCCTTGATTTAGGTGCAATTATTATTCTCATCTTAACAGTTGAGGAAACTGAGGAAAATAAATGTTAAGTGGTTTCCCCAAAGTCACACAGCTAATAAATATCTGAACCACTTGGAGTCTTCCTGACTCCAATCCCTGGGTTCTATCCATTGTACCACCACATTACGGTAGCATGACATATGGAGGCACTAGAACTGAGTGGAAATTTCTTCTGTCAAGGTAACTAACATGCATTAATTCAATCTCATATCAGCTGGGCTGGAATGAACTAGGCAACTAAATTGATAATAATATCAACACATCAAATCGATCAGCTTATCCTTGACTGTATACCCACATTCTCTCCCTCACTTAAATAAAATGATGACTTTTTTTTTTAACTGATTTCTTGAAATCCAGTATTTCTACTCCTGTTTTCTATTATTCTAAAGTTAAGCCCAATGGCTGTGAATCAATATACATTGTGAATTTTAAAAATGTATTCCTATAAAATGAGTATTTCATGAGTGAGCAGTTTCTAAATGATCTTAGCCTTCCAGGATAGGCACTGATACAAGTGACCTGCCAAAATGTATCTGGGTACTTAATAAGTATTGCTGGGTTTGGTTTTCTCTGGATAATAAATATCAATGGAATCTTGAATTAATTTTTAACCCTTCCCTATTCCCCAAAGAAAATTCCAGAGAAAATTCAACCCCTTAAATAAATGAACCTTGTGAGCATTTACATAGAGTTAGAATGGTATATGGAATTAAAGGATATTAATTTGAATTATATCTCTGTCCCTTGTTAGTTGTATGACTCAGGACAAGTTATTTAACCTCTCCAGGCCTCAGTTTCCTCACTTGTAAAATGATGGTTTTATTAGATAACATAAAAATTCCTACTTCTACTGTAAATCCCCATGATCCAACTGAATTCTATAAACATTTATTGAATTCTTACAATGCACTGAACCCTGCTGATGCTGAGCTATTTGTTTATTCTTCATTTATTTATTACTGAGTTATTTGTAGACTCTCTATTTTATGGTAAGTTTCTTGAGGGCAGGGATCTTGTTGATGTTTCAGAGCAGTTGTTCCAAACTCAAACAGAAATGAGAGCCACTACTCTATACAAAAAGATCCCTGCAGGCTTAGTTTTAAAATGATTAAAGTTATTGATTTAGTTTTAAAAATGTAATATCTGTGTTTTATAGTATTTTATTTAATTGGTTAAATATTTCCCAATTACTTTTAAATTTGATTCCACAGCACAACAAGCTTGTTTGACCTCTCTGCTTCAGAGTATTGCACTTGGTCCTGCCTATAGAAGATGCTCAATCAATGTTTGTTGGATTTAATTAAGTGGAATTGAAGAAGTATAAAATAATGGTCATAGGACTATAGATCACAGAATAAGAGCTGGAAGGGACAGAGGAAATCAAACCCAATCCTCTCTTTTTACCAACAAGGAAGCTGATACTCAGGGTTATGTGGCTTACTGAAGGTTCCCAAAATAGTAAGAATCTACCTTCCAGTTGGGAAGCCACTTCCCACATGGGACTAGTTTACAAAGGAGACAGTTCAAATAGCAGGAATGAAAACAGAAATGGTACAGACACTAGATGTTTTAATAATTCAGTAAAGAGGGAAGATTAGATTGAGCTGGAATGAATGAATGAATGAACCTTTACTAAGGTTCCAGGACTGCAGCACATTCCTCTCTTATTTGGAGTAGAAAAGTAATGTCATGAAACAACGGTGAGTAAGTTTGGATAGATATAATAAGACTAGATTATAGTAGATCTTGGATGCCATTCTTTACCCTGGAGGCAACGGACAGCCTGCAGCTTCAAGGTTTATGAAAGCTCCCATGACAAGAACCAAAGTTGGCTATCCCTGATCTCTTCCAGTTCATCAATGGAGAGCTTTGAGGGAAATTTCTAGGAATGGCATTGACTAAATATATACCACTGAGAAAATATGGTTGCCTAATACCTAGAGAATTATCCTGGAAGTCAAGAAGACTTGGGTTGAAATCATCTCTTCCACATTACCTGTATGTGTTTTTGGGGTGAGTGACTTAAACTCAGTGCTAAGGGTAACATCCTAAGACTAAACCTTGTTGGAAAAGTGGCAATCTGCATTGGTAGAGAAAAGTTAGTCGTTCCCCATGTGAATGAAATTACAAATGTAGTCCATCTTGTTATCCCTTTTCCTAATACTGAGAAGGAATATTCCTTCGCTAGTGTTGGTGGGACTCATATGTGGGTGAACACGTCTCGGACACAACTAGAGTCAAAACTCACCCATCTGAGAAAGCCTTGATAATATGGACTCCTAAAGATGCCTACAAGTACCAAGTCAAGAACTCAGTGGATGGGTGGGATTCAGAAGGGTTATCAATCAATTAACCTCCTCATTAGGATTCCTCCTTTCTAATCATTTTAACCCTACCAGAAATTTGAAATGCATCCCTGCTCTCCTCCCGGTTCCTTTCCATCACAAAATTATGTGCTGTTTTCCCCTGTCACAATATAAGCTCCTTGAGGGCAGAGACTATTTTGCTTACTTGTATTTGTTTCCTGAGAGCTCAGGCACAATGCAGAGTACATAGTCTTGTCTGACTCTCTCTGACCCCATTTGGAGTTTTCTCCAAATACTGTAGTGGTTTTCCATTTGCTTCTCCAGCTCATTTTACAGATGAGGAAACTGAGGCAAATAGGGGTAAGTGACCTGCCCAGCATCAAACAACTGCTAAGTATCTGAGGCCAGATGAGTCTTCCTGATTCCAGACCCAGAACACATTGTAAGCATTTAACAAATGCTTTATTTGTCTAATGAGAGCTGAGAAACCCAGATGAGCAGGATGTGCCACGTGGCCAGATTAAGTTAAAAGACTAATTATGAAGGGAGCCAGGCTAGTTATCTTTGGCAATGCTGCTGTCCAACTATGGCTGGACTCGAGGTTATTTTAGAAGATTTTCACCGTTTTGTACTATACTCATATTTCATTATTTTCCTCTTAAATGTTTAGCCTTTGGAAATGTTTAGCCCATCTTCTGCATCCTAAGCTAAGGAAAGGAAGAGAGTTATTTGCTTCTTTCTGTCAAGGATCTTTTTAGCCTCCAGCTTTCATGAAACACATGCGAGTAACTGAAATTATAAATAAACAAGATTATGGAGGCTGGGATTTATTTTTTAGACCACATTTACGCTGATGTGTATGGAGGGAAATCCCAGTGAGGAAATTCCCTTCACTAACGCAGATCAGAGGCTGCTCTACAACTGAGAGATACCCAGGCTAAGTGACTTGTCCTAGCACCACATGACTGGGATGTTTCAGAGCAGGCATTTGAACTCAGAACTGGTCTCTGAAGCCAGATTCTCCAAGACTGCCTTTATCTTCGGAGAGCCTAAATTAACCTTTTAGACAAAGCAAATGAAGAAAATGAGAAAAGTCACGTTTAGATTTATGGATCGAAGGATCCTCAGAGGTGATATTGTCTATACTGCTTTATCAATTCTTCATAACCTCATTTGAGGTTTTCATGGCAGAGATATTGAAGTGGTTTGCCATTTTCTTCTTTAACTTATTTTTGCAGATGAGGAAAACTGAGGCAAAAAAAAGGGCTATTTGAGTCACATAGCTAATAAATATCTAAGGTCAGATTTGAATTCAGAAAGTGAATCTTCCTGACTCCAAACCCTGCACTCTATTCCCTGAGCCATCCATGTACCTTCATATAATTCAATCCCCTCATTTTACAGATGAGGAAACTGAGGATGTGGTAGGTTAACTGATCTTGCCCAAGGCCACATAGTATAGCCAAGATTTGATTCTAGACTTTATCATGCTTAAAATCTTGATGATTTAAGATTCAATAACAGACTTAGGATTACACCAGCAGGAGAGAAACAATAGTAAAGTCAATATAACTACTACTCTTTCCTCAGGGCTGCTCAGAGCAGATAGCATGAGCATCCAGCCACAAAGCTCCAGACGTAATGCTCTGTCTTGAGTAATGCTCTCTCTAGCTAGAGTCCCCTGGAAATTCAAAGGGTTAAGGGGTCAGAGACTGCCGTAGACACAATATTTTTCATTATCCTCTAAGGAAGTTTGTTTATATACTCAAAGGAGTTTTCCCAGTAGCAATGTGTTGGTCTATTTGTAAGTTTGCTAGCGGATTTAGTCGGTGAAAAAGGTGAGTGAAGTAGTCGGCTGTGAATCCCAGGATCTCAAGACCAGGATTTAGACCTGGACAGATCCTTGGAGATTTTCTGGTCTAACTTCTCACTTTGCAAATGAGGAAATTGAGCTCTAGAAAGGCAAATAGATTGCATAAAAATCACCAAGATGGTATTTTCCACTCATTTTGTCTGATAGTCTAGTTCCAAATTCAGGGCTTTTCCTTTTTTTTTTTTTTTTTAAGGCAATTGGGGTTAAATGACTTGCCCAGTGTGTCACACAACTAAGTGTCTGAGGCCATAATTGAACTTAGTTCCTTCTGATTTCAGAGCTGGTACTTTATCTACCGCATCACTCAGATGCCCCTAAATTCAGGGCCCTTTTTTTTTTTTTTTTTAAGGCAATTGGGGTTAAATGACTTGCCCAGTGTGTCACACAACTAAGTGTCTGAGGCCATAATTGAACTTAGTTCCTTCTGATTTCAGAGCTGGTACTTTATCTACTGCATCACTCAGATGCCCCTAAATTCAGGGCCCTTTTTTTTTTCTGCCAGACTGCCTGAAGAAGAATGGGAGAAAGCTATGTGACTTTTTGCAAGGGGAATGATAAAGTCAGACCATCCCCAAGGATAGCCTCCCCGTTAAACAGACAAGTAACAAAACCATTACAAAGACCCCCAAGCTGGAGTCTCAGGGCATGGGTCTGGAGTCACCCATCCCTGGAGAGGCTGCAGCTGGACACAGCCGAGAGAGAAATGCTAAAACAAAAATGCATATTCAGTGAAACTGTCGTTTGTTCAGGAGAAAATAGCACTCAGGAGCTCAAGCCAGAAAAGATTCACTTCTGGCAGTCAAAAGGCCCTTTGGTCTTTAACCTTTCCCTTTACTCTTGACCACCAGATCAGAATTAGCAACAATTGCTCTATTTCCCAAAAGTGGAAGCATTTCAGAAAACAAAGTGCCCCAAGGTGGGAGGAGAAAATGCAGTTCTTCCCTCCCCGCCCCTCCCTCCCCCCAATCTCTGCCTGCTGAAACCCTTTCTAAAAGCCCAGAACAAAAGCTACCTCTTCCAATAAAGAAGGCAGCATAGCACAGTGGAAATTTATTCTCTGTGTGATCTTGGGTGACTTCTTAACAGCTCTGGTTTCTCAGCTCCCCTTCTGTAAAACCAAGGAGCTGGATGAGCCAGCCTTTACCATCTCTTTCTCTCTGTTTCTATGTCTGTCTGTCTGTCTGTCTGTCTCTCTCTCTCTTCCTTCCCCTCTTTTTATTATAGTATTTCATGTTTCTAAATACATGCAAAGATAATTATCAATATTCACCTTTGCAAAATTCTTTCTCCTTCCTCTACTCCCGCTTCAAGACAGCAAGCAATGTGATATAGGTTAAACATGTGCAGTTCTTCTAAACATGTTTCCATATTTGTCATGGTGCACAAGAAAAATGAGATTAAAAAAAAAAAACCACAAGAAAGAAAAAAAAAAAAAAGACTAAGCAAACAAATCAGTAACAACAACAGAAGGTGCAAACACACATTTCTCTCCTTAGTTCTCTCTCTGAATGCAAACTCTCTCCCAAGTCTATTGGAACTACCTTGAATCATGGCATTGTTGAGAAGAGCCAAGTCCATCAGACTTGATCATCACACAATCTTGTTGCCGTGTATTGTGTTCTCTTGGTTCTGCTCACTTCACTTAGCATCAGTTCATGAAGGTCTCTCCAAGCCTCTCTGTATTCATCCTGCTGGTCATTTCTTACAGAACAATAATATTCCATAACATTCATATACCACAATTTACCCAGCCATTCTCCAATTGATGGGCATCCATTCATTTTCCAGTTTTTAGCCACTACAAACAGGGCTGCTACAAACATTTTGGCACATACAGGTCCCTTTCCCTTCTTTAGTATTTCTTTGGGATATAAGCCCAATAGAAACACTGCTGGATCAAAGGATATGCACATTTTGATAATTTTTTGGGCATAATTCCAGATTGCTCTCCAGAATGGTTGGATTCGTTCACAACTCCACCAACAATGCATTAGTGTCCCAGTTTTCCCGCATCCCCTCCAACATTCATCATTATTTTTTCCTGTCATCTTAGCCAATCTGACAGGTGTGTAGTGGTATCTCAGAGTTGTCTTAATTTGCATTTCTCTGATCAATAATGATTTGGAACACTCTTTCATATGAGTGGTAATAGTTTCAATCTCATCCTCTGAAAATTGTCTGTTCATATCCTTTGACCATTTATCAATTGGAGAATGGCTTGATTTCTTATAAATTTGAGTCAGTTCTCTATATATTTTGGAAATGAGGCCTTTATCAGAACCTTTAACTGTGAAAATGTTTTCCCAGTTTGTTGCTTCCCTTCTAATCTTGTTTGCATTAGTTTTATTTGTACAAAGGCTTTTTAATTTGATGTAATCGAAATTTTCTATTCTGTGATCAGTAATGGTCTCTAGTTCATCTTTGGTCACAAATTTCTTTCTCCTCCACAAGTCTGAGAGATAAACTATTCTATGTTCCTCTAATTTATTTATAGTCTCGTTCTTTATGCCTAGGTCATAGACCCATTTTGATCTTATCTTGGTATATGGTGTTAAGTGTGGGTCCATGCCTAATTTCTGCCATACTAATTTCCAATTATCCCAGCAGTTTTTATCAAATAATGAATTCTTTTCCCAGAAGTTAGGGGCTTTGGGTTTGTCAAACACTAGATTGCTATAATTGACTATTCTGTCTTGTGAGCCTAGCCTTTTCCACTGATCCACTAATCTATTTCTTAGCCAATACCAAATGGTTTTGGTGACTGCTGCTTTATAATATAATTTTAGATCAGGTACAGCTAGGCCACCTTCATTTGATTTTTTTTTCATTAATTCCCTTGAGATTCTCGACTTTTTATTGTTCCATATGAATTTTGTTGTTATTTTTTCTAGATCAATAAAATATTTTCTTGGAAGTCTGATTGGTATAGCACTAAATAAATAGATTAGTTTAGGGAGTATTGTCATCTTTATTATGTTCGCTCGGCCAATCCAAGAGCACTTAATATTTTTCCAATTATTTAAGTCTGACTTTATTTGTGTGGAGACTTTTTTATAATTTTGCTCATATAATTCCTGACTTTCCTTTGGTAGATAGATTCCCAAATATTTTATGGTATCAACAGTTATTCTGAATGGAATTTCTCTTTGTATCTCTTGCTGTTGGGTTTTGTTGGTGATGTATAAAAATGCTGAGGATTTATGGGGATTTATTTTGTAGCCAGCTACTTTGCTAAAATTATGAATTATTTCCAATAGCTTTTTGGTAGAATCTCTGGGGTTCTCTAGGTATACCATCATATCATCTGCAAAGAGTGATAGTTTGGTTTCCTCATTGCCTACTCTAATTCCTTTTATATCTTTCTCGACTCTTATTGCCGAGGCTAGTGTTTCTAATACGATATTAAATAATAATGGTGATAGTGGGCAACCTTGCTTCACTCCAGATCTTACTGGGAAAGGTTCCAGTTTTTCCCCATTGCATATGATGCTTACTGATGGTTTTAAATATATGCTCCTGACTATTTTAAGGAAAAGTCCATTTATTCCTATGCTCTCAAGTGTTTTTATTAGGAATGGATGTTGGATTTTATCAAATGCTTTTTCTGCATCTATTGAGATGATCATGTGGTTTTTGTTTGTTTGGTTATTGATATAGTCAATTATGCTAATAGTTTTCCTAATATTGAACCAGCCCTGCATTCCTGGTATAAATCCTACTTGGTCATAGTGTATTATCCTGGTGACAATTTTCTGTAATCTTTTTGCTAATATTTTATTTAAGATTTTAGCATCAATATTCATTAGGGAGATTGGTCTATAATTTTCTTTCTCTGTTTTCAGCCTACCTGGTTTAGGTATCAGTACCATATCTGTGTCATAAAAGGAGTTTGGTAGGACTCCTTCAATCCCTATTTTTTCAAATAGTTTATATAACATTGGAGTTAATTGTTCTTTAAATGTTTGGTAGAATTCACATGTAAATCCATCTGGTCCTGGGGATTTTTTCTTAGGGAGTTGATTGATAGTTTGTTCTATTTCTTTTTCTGAGATGGGACTGTTTAGGATATTTACTTCTTCCTCTGTTAGTTTGGGCAAGCTGTATTTTTGGAGGTATTTTTCTATTTCATTTAAGTTGTCGAATTTATTGGCATAAAGTTGGGCAAAGTAACTCCTAATTATTGCTCTAATTTCCTCTTCGTTAGTGGCGAGTTCTCCCTTTTCATTTTTAAGACTAACAATTTGATTTTCCTCTTTCCTTTTTTTAATCAGATTTACTAAGGGTTTGTCTATTTTGTTGGTTTTTTCATAGAACCAACTCTTAGTTTTATTAATCAATTCAATAGTTTTTTTACTTTCAATTTTATTGATCTCACCTTTTACTTTTAGAATTTCAAGTTTAGTGTTTGACTGGGGGTTTTTAATTTGTTCCTTTTCTAGCATTTTTAATTGCAAACCCAATTCATTGACCTTCTCTTTCTCTATTTTATACAAATAGGCCTCTAGAGATATGAAATTTCCCCTTATTACCGCTTTGGCTGCATCCCATACATTTTGGTATGATGTCTCATTATTATCGTTTTCTTGGGTGAAGTTATTAATTATGTCTATGATTTGCTGTTTTACCCAATCATTCTTTAGTATGAGATTATTTAGTTTCCAATTATTTTTTGGTCTACTTCCCCCTGCTTTTTTGTTGAATGTAATTTTCATTGCATCGTGGTCTGAAAAGGATGCATTTACTATTTCTGCCTTACTACATTTGAGTTTGAGGTTTTTATGTCCTAATATATGGTCAATTTTTGTATAGGTTCCATGAACTGCTGAAAAGAAAGTGTATTCCTTTCTGTCTCCATTACATTTTCTCCAGAGATCTATCATATCTAGCTTTTCTAGTATTCTGTTTACCTCTTTAACTTCTTTCTTATTTATTTTCTGGTTTGATTTATCTAATTCTGAGAGTGCAAGGTTAAGATCTCCCACTATTATAGTTTTACTGTCTATTTCTTCTTGCAGCTCTCTTAGTTTCTCTTTTAAGAATTTAGATGCTACCCCACTTGGTGCATATATGTTTAATATAGATAGTGCTTCATTATCCATGCTACCCTTTAGCAAGATATAGTGTCCTTCCTTATCTCTTTTAATTAGGTCAATTTTTGCTTTTGAGATCAGGATGGCTACCCCTGCTTTTTTGACTTCACCTGAAGCATAGTAGATTTTGCTCCAACCTTTTACCTTTAACCTGCATGTATCTCCCCGCTTCAGGTGTGTTTCCTGTAAACAACATATTGTAGGATTCTGGCTTTTAATCCATTCTGCTAACCGCTTCCTCTTTATGGGGGAGTTTACCCCGTTCACATTTATGGTTAGAATGACCAATTCTGTATTACTTGCCATCTTGTTAACCCCGGTTTATGCTTTCCTCCCTTCTTTCCCCTTTCCCCCCTTCCAAGTATTAAGCTTGTGAGCACCCCTTGTTTCTCACAGCCCTCCCTTTTTAGTGTCCCTCCCCCCGCCTTAGAGTTCCTCCCCCTATCTTACCCCTTTCCCTCCCAGTTCCCGTATTCCCTTCCGCTTAGCTTATTCCTTCCCTTTCCACTTTTCCCTTCTCACTTTTCAATGAGATGGGAGAAGTTTCACCATAGATTGAATATGTCTTAAGATTTTTCACTTAAAGCCAATTCTGAAGGCAGTAAGATACCCACTATATTCATCCCCCTCCATTCTTTCTCTCAGATATAATAGGTTTCCTATGCCTCTTCATGAGATGTACTACCCCCACTTTACCCTTTTTCTGGTACAATGTCCTTTCCACATCAATTTCTAGAACAAGGTATACATGTATTCTTTATGCATCTATATAGTCAAAATATAGTTCCCAAGATTAATCTTTACCTTTTTAGATTTCTCTTGAGTTCTATATTTGTAGATCAAACTTTTTGTTAAGTTCTGGTTTTTTCATCAGAAATAGATGAAATTCGCTTACTTCGTTGAATGTCCATCTTCTTCCCTGGAAAAAGATGCTCATTCTCGCTGGGTAAGTTATTTTTGGTTGCATACCAAGTTCCTTAGCCTTTCGGAATATCATATTCCAGGCCCTTCGATCTTTTAATGTGGATGCTGCCAGATCCTGGGTGATCCTTATTGTGGCTCCTTGATACTTGAATTGGGTTTTTCTAGCCGCTTGCAATATTTTTTCTTTCATCTGAGGGTTCTGGCATTTGGCCACTATATTCCTTGGTGTTTTGATTTTAGGATCCCTTTCAGTGGGTGATCGATGAATCCTTTCAATGTTTATTTTTTCCTCTGTTCCTATGACTTCTGGGCAGTTCTCTTTGATAATTTCCTGGAAGACAGTGTCCAGGCTCTTTTTTTCATCATGTTTTTCTGGGAGTCCAATGATTCTCAGATTGTCTCTCCTGGATCTGTTTTCCAGGTCTGTTGTCTTCCCCAGAAGGTATTTCACATTTTTCTCCATTGTTTGATTTTTTTGGATTTGCTTGACTGATTCTTCTTGTCTCCTCGAGTCATTCAATTCCACTTGTTCAATTCTGATTTTCAGTGAAGTATTCTCTTCACTCACTTTTTAAAATCTTTCTCTAATTGTCCAATTGAGTTCTTTTGTTCTGTGGAATTTTTTTCCATTTCGCCAATTTTGTTTTCCAGTTCACTAATCCTATTTTTCAAGGATTTTACTTCTTTATCCACTCTCTCTTTAACTGACTTCTCCAGGCTCTTTTGCCAAGCCTCCCTCTCCTTTTCCCAAGCTTCCTTCTCCTTTTGCCAAGCCTCACTCTGCTTTCCCCATTTTTCTTCTAGCTCCCTTGTGAGAGCCTTTTTAATCACTTCTATGAGGTTCATCTGTGCTGAGGAACAGACGATCTCCTCCTTTGGGGAATCACCTGGGGACTGCCTGTTTTTAGTCTCCTCAGGATTTAGAGTCTGCTCTCTATCTGTGTAGAAGCTGTCTAGGGTTAAAGTCCTCTTCAGCTTCTTGCTCATTCTGTCTATTAATCAGAGACAAACTACCAAAGAAAAACAGAAAAAACTGGAGTCTTTCTTTGGGGGGGGGGCTGGGTGTGTTATCGAGCTTCCTCTACAGACTGCAGGTGGCAGCAGTGAGGCACTAGCAGGACTGTGCTGCGCCTGCGCTCTGAGATCCCAAAGCGTGCTGAGTCACTGAGGGGGGGGAAGGGGGGGGGGGGCAGGTCCTGAGAGACTCCAGCTGTTTGCGGTTGTGTTCTTCAGCCCCGGTGTTTTTAGCTTCTCTGCTGGGCTGTTGACTTGCTGCAGGTTCCAAACCTGTAGCGAAGCTCTCCCCGCAGAGACAGCTGCGATCACTCCCCACCCCCTCTCCAGTCTGCTCCCGTGCTCTCACTGCCGCTGCCCGCCGCCTGCGCCCGATCTAAAACCGCCCCAGCCCTCCAGTAAAGACGGACCTTTCTTGGCGGATCTCAAGGATGGCTTCTCTTGGTAACTATTTGTGGGTTTTTTTCAGTCAAGCATTGATTCAGAGGCTTGTAATGAAGTGGATAGTGAGAGAAAGCGCGGAGCTTATGCAACTGTGAGCCTCCTCTCCGCCATCTTAACCGGAAGTCCCCCTTTCCCTTTACTCTTGACCACCAGATCAGAATTAGCAACAATTGCTCTATTTCCCAAAAGTGGAAGCATTTCAGAAAACAAAGTGCCCCAAGGTGGGAGGAGAAAATGCAGATCTTCCCTCCCCGTCCCCCCCTCCTCCCAATCTCTGCCTGCTGAAACCCTTTCTAAAAGCCCAGAACAAAAGCTACCTCTTCCAATAAAGAAGGCAGCATAGCACAGTGGAAATTTATTCTCTGTGTGATCTTGGGTGACTTCTTAACAGCTCTGGTTTCTCAGCTCCCCTTCTGTAAAACCAAGGAGCTGGATGAGCCAGCCTTTACCATCTCTTTCTCTCTGTTTCTATGTCTGTCTGTCTGTCTGTCTCTCTCTTCCTTCCCCTCTTTTTATTATAGTATTTCATGTTTCTAAATACATGCAAAGATAATTATCAATATTCACCTTTGCAAAATTCTTTCTCCTTCCTCTACTCCCGCCTCAAGATAGCAAGCAATGTGATATAGGTTAAACATGTGCAGTTCTTCTAAACATGTTTCCATATTTGTCATGGTGCACAAGAAAAATGAGATCAAAAGTAAAAAAAAAAAAAAAAAAACCACAAGAAAGAAAAAAAAAAGACTAAGCAAACAAATCAGTAACAACAACAGAAGGTGCAAACACACATTTCTCTCCTTAGTTCTCTCTCTGAATGCAAACTCTCTCCCAAGTCTATTGGAACTACCTTGAATCATGGCATTGTTGAGAAGAGCCAAGTCCATCAGACTTGATCATCACACAGTCTTGTTGCCGTGTATTGTGTTCTCTTGGTTCTGCTCACTTCACTTAGCATCTGTTCATTTAAGTCTCTCCATGTCTTTCTGATCATTTCATATACTGTATCTTATTCAGCCAATCGCCAACTGATGGGGGATTCAGTTTCCAGTTCCTTGCCACTACAAGTCCAGCCTCTACCATCTCTTACCACCCTAACTCTATGGTCCCATCCTATATGCCAGTTCTTCTGACTCTTAAGTCTTAAATCTTTGGGATTTTTCTGCTCTATCTGCTGAAATCAGCAAAACTACAAATCAGGGCTAGATTTATTGGGTTTACTGATTGTCTCAGAGTTAATAAAGTGATGGAGAAAATGTTAATAATACATTTTCCTCCCTGGAGATCTGGTTGTTAAATATTTATCAGACTATCTCTGATTCTGGGGATACAAAATGCATAAATGAAATATTTCTCTCAAGGATCTTTTTCATTAGTTACAGTTTTATAGAGAGGTAGCTGGATGTATAGTGAGTAGTAAAGGGCATTGGCTCTGATGTTGGAGGAGCTGGGTTCAAATTCTAAACTGTGTGATCTTAAGAAGTTAATTCTTTGGATCTTAATTTCCTCAACTGCCAAACAACAAGGTGAGACTAAATGGCTTATGAACTTGTTTCCAGGTTTCTCTATGCACATATATGTATATGCATACATATACACACCTAAATGTACATAGTACTTATGTATATATGGTATACACACACACATACACAGACACATAAAATTCTTTAGAATTCTTTAGGATTTTATTCCTTTAGAGTAGGGATTTTTAATCTTGTTTTGTGTCCTTCTTTAGACTCCTCAAAATAATGTTCCTAAATGTATAAAATAAAATACTATAAAAGAAGCCAGTTATGTTGAAATATAGTTATTAAGATAAAAAAACATCAACTTCATAAACTCCAGGTTAAAATCCTTGCTGGGGGACATACAACACATATGTAAATTTTATACTTCCTCTATGTATATGTCTTACATGTATGTGTGCATATATACATACACGTGTATGAAAATGTCCCCATATGTTTACACACACACACACACACACACACACACACACACACACACACATTCACATACCATACTAGGAAGAACTGGGCCTAGAGTTAGGAGAATCTGAGTTCAAATCTGGCCTCAGATATTTACTAGCTGTGTGACCCTAAGCAAGTCACTTAACTCTGCTTGCCTCAGTTTCCCCATTTGTAAAATGAGCTGAAGAAGGAAATGGCCAATCACTCCAGTATCTTCACAGAGAGTTGGATATGAATAAAATAACTCAACCACAAAAAGATTTTAAGAACCCAAAATAAGAAGGCAATGCATACCAGGCAGGAGGCACAGCTTATGCAAAAATGTGGAGATAATGAAATGGAGCCAGGTAGTGAAAGCAAGAAAGCAGGGGTGGTTGGGTTGTAGGACGCATGAAGGGGAGTAATGTGTGCTAAGTTTAGAAAAGCAGAACAGAATAAAGTTGTAAAGAGAATTGAAATCCTTCCCTTTGCTACATTTATTTATTTATGAACAAGCTGTAATCCTTCAGGAGTTCTTAACTTGAAATCTGTGATCTTTTAAAAATATTTTGATAATTGCAATTCAATCAAAGTGGTTTTCTTTGTAATCCAATATATTTAGTTTCAGTCGTCTTAATACATTATCATAAGACTTCCCTAGGCTTTTAGCAGGCTGCCAAAGGGATCTATTACAGGGTCCAAGTTCAGAGCCCCTGCTCTTCTCCATTATGAATTTCTTAAGGGCAAGGCCCAGACTTTGATCCTATTAATACTCCTATGTGCCTGGAAGCAGGTGTGCAAGGAATCTAACTGAATTCCTTTCTCTGCTTGCCAAGGCAGGTTAAAAACTCCATGCCCACTTTTCTCTTTCTTTGATTCTAGCTTCCTGTATCCCACTGAGAGGAGTATGTCTCCTTCTCCCCATATTTCTGGGAATTGGCACTTTAAGTTCTGAAACAACACCGCAGTGAAGAAGTGTGATATAATCGGTTTCGCTGTGAAATGTCTGATTAATGGCATCCTCCCTAGACACTTTATCAGGTTGATGCATCAGATACAATAAGGATTTTGCTTCCAATCAGGAAAGTAATTTATCCTGCCTACTGTCCCAAAGCTACGGCTATAGTTTGAACCCAAAGTGCAACTTATGAAAGGTCTGGCAAAGCCAAAGCAAAATCCCTTTATTGAGCATAATTCTTCCCATCTCTCCCTCCTTCCCCCAACCCAGTTCATCCTGGGGAAGAAAACTCAGCATTTATCTTGTGCCACCTACATAATACCCAAACTGTCTGCTCTCACTGATACCATCGGCTTCCCATTAAGCAGATCAATAGCTTCCACTGTTTTCCAATTTTTGTTTCCAGAAATTCATCTCCCGGCCACCTTTTTAATTAACCCCCTCCCAGTGCACTGCAGCCCATATACATCACCTTCTCCCCACCCCGTTGGCTGGCAGAGATGTGAAGAGTGTATCCTCAGAAAGTTTAAACACAGCTCTAGGAACGGATGATAGCTCAGATTCTTTGGCCATCGTGCCTCGTAGAAGTGGTGGCCTTGGAGGACATTTAGGACTGAGCTGTGGATGAACAGAGGACTGATGATGCTGGTGGACTATATATATATATTGATTATACCTTTATATTTCCACCATACTTTTTTTTTCCAAGTTCAAATCTGGCTTCAGATACTTATTAATTGTGTGACCCTGGTCAAGTCACTTAACCCCATCTGTCCCAGTTTCCTCATCTGGAAATAATCTGAAGAAGGAAATGGCAAATCACTCTAGTATCTTTGCCAAGAAAACTCCAGATGGGATCACAAAGAGTCAGACATGACTAAAATGAATAAACAACAATGAAAAATTCTCAATGAATTCACATTTAATGGGGATATAATATATAAACAATCAGGCACATACAAGAAATATACAGAATAGATGAAAAATTATATAAACTATAAAATTATATACACACATACATAAAAATTATATAAATGGTGAGTTATTAGCCTCTGGTGAAGAACTCCTTGGTGAAGGTGGACTTTGACCTAAGTCTTGAAGGGAGGCAGGAAAACTAAGAGTTTGGGAGGGAGGGGATAAAACTGTGCCCAAGATCTCTACACACATTCTTGAGTGACTCACATGGAAATCCAAGTCCCAGTGGACTTGTGGCTCTATGACAATGCTGAAGAAATCTAAGAGAGAACATTAGGAGCTATCCTGTACTCCCTTCCCCAGAAACCACATAAGGGCTGGATGACTGGTTGGTGCCCCCTGCTTGGCAGCAGGAAAAACTATCTTAAAGTCTCTGTGAGTGTTTGCTGCCTGTGCACATTACAGTCTTTCTTCCAGGAGCAATCTAAACATGCTGGTTCAGCAGCCATTCATAAAGCCTGGGCAAGAGATTGCTCATAGATATTAATCTGAATACGAACTCATTATGAGTGGGAAGTAAGTTAATTTGAACTTTCATCTTGGAAGGTAAACTCTGTTAGGCTCTAACATGGGTTTTGGGAAAAGTGATGCTCCAGAGGTGCTTCTGGAGTCAGTGTGAGAGAGATAGAACTTGTGTGGACTAAGATCTTCCTGCAAAAGTCATCTGAATGCTGTCATTTGTCAGGAGTCCTGTCAATTCTCCATAGCAATCCACACATTAACACTGGCTGACCTTTTTACCTTGAAAAAAAAATCTGATCATAAAAAGAGAAAAGGACCCTATTTCCTGATACCACGTTCCTCTCAGATACAAGGAGATAAAGTATCTGGAGTGCTATGCAGCATTAATTGCTGTATGAATGTCAGCTACTATGATGATTCAGAATCAGAGGGCCTGGGTTTGGATCCCTGCTTAATAGTTATTTCCTCTGGGATCTTGGACAAAGCACTTTATCTCTCTAGATTTCAGTCTCCTAAAAAATGATAATATAATAAAAATAATAAAAAACAATAATACAAATAATAAATAATAAAAGCTACAACTTATATGGTGCTTTATGGTCTGCAGAGTACTTAATACATATTTTCTCAGTTGATCCTTATAATAACCCTAGGAAGAAGATATTATTATCCCTATTTTCAGATGAGGAAACTGAGGTAAACAGGTTAAGTGACTTCACATAGCTAGGAAGTATTTGAGGCTGGATTTGAATTCAGGTCTTCCTGAATGGTGCTCTCTCCACTGTGCCATCCAATGGCTCTTTACTTTAACCATACCTAAAATGAGAAAGGACTGAAAGAGATGATCTTTAAAGAGGTTTATAGCTTTAAATTCTACAATTCTCTGAAATTGTCCTAAATGAAATTCTTAATCCCAAGGGTGGGCAATATTTATGTAAAACACGAAACTACAAAGCAAAAACATCTCCTGGTGTAAATTGAAATTTGTGCAAAAACTCCATTTCCCAGGGTGTGCAGGAAATGTTGGCAGAACCTGGGGAGTCCCCAGTTCAAATATTCCCTCTGGCACATACACATACCAGTTGTAGGACTGCATGAGGTCACTTAAGCAACCTTCTTATGTCCAAGGTAACACTTTAGATCTTTGTTACACACGTTTATGTTATGAATTGTTGTTACAGTTGCATTGGGGGAAAGAAATTTCATTCTAGGATTTCCATACTAGAATTCACAAAATCAGAGGGTGAGTGGGGCTACAAGAAATGTGAAAGATCATCTAATACTACCTTTGATTTTTTTTTTAATTAAAGCCTTTTATTTTCAAAACATATGCCTGGATAATTTTTCAACATCAACTCTTGTGAAACTGATGTCCCAATTCCTCCCCCTTCCCCCACCCTTTCTCTTAGACAGCAAGTAGTCCAAAATAAGTTAAACATCTACCGATGGTTCTTTATAGGTAAGGAAACTAGGCTGCTAGGTGGTGCTATGGTGCACAGAATGCCTGAGTTCAAATCCAGCCTCAGATACTTCCTAGCTGTGTGACCCTGGGCAAGTTACTTTACCCTGTTTGCCTTAATCTATAAAATGAGCTAAAGAAGATAATGGCAAACTATTCCCCTATCTTTGCCAAGAAAATCTTAAATGGGATCTCAAAGAGTTGAATATGATTGACCACCACCAACAAAGGAATTAAAGTTTGGAAGAATTTTCTCTGTTCATCCACTTTCTCTCTCTACCCCCCTCCTACACATAAGGGGAAATATAACTGAAAATGTGATTTCTGACATTTTGAAGTAATTATGCAAAAAAGGAAGGGAAATGATTAAAACCATAAAACACTTGAATAGCTTTAATTGAAAGACTTAAACATTAATGAAAAATATAAACTAATAGATATAAACAATTAGCATAAACTTAATGTGTGATTTTTGTGTTTGCTTTATCATTCAATAATTTTTCAAGCCATTTAATCCCTTTTTATGTTGGCTGTCTTATTTACTTTGCCATAGGCACTCTTTAAAGACAGTAAAGTAAATGGTTGGCCTTGGATTCAAATCCTGTTTCAGTCACATATTGGCCTCATGACCCTGAGTTACTCAGGCTCTCAGTTTTCCCAGCAAAACTCTACAACTATAAGTTATAGATGTGCCCTTTCCCCTCCCCGAAATTGCATGGACAGAAAGAGCTTCTATACTGAGAGAGCCCCAAACCATATGAAATCCTAAGTCCAGATCAAGTCTTCCTTTATCCTATCCCCTGAACAATTTGAATGTTGACTACCTGTGTGTGTGTCTCTCTGTGTGTGCATATGTATTCTAAATAGTGTATATGGGAGAAAATAAAGGCAGACAAGATATTAATTAACTAGCATTTATTAAGCACCTATTATGTGCCAGACATTATGCTAAGCCAGGCAGGTATAAAAATGAGTCCTTTATCTCACAGGGGTAGCATCAGGAAAACAACTATGTACAAACAAGATATATATGTGTGTGTGTGTGTGTGTGTGTGTGTACACGTGTGTATACAGGCATATGTATATGTATATATACATTGAGTGTATGTGTGTGCACATGTGTGTATATGTTCTAAATATATGGAAGAAAATAGAGGCAGCCAAGATATCAGTTAATTAGCATTTAGTAAGCATCTAGTATGTACCAGACACTGTGCTAAACTAGGCAGGTATAAAAGTAAGTCCTATATATATTTTATATATACATACACACACACACACACATATATATATATACACACACACAGAGAGACAGAGTGTGTATATATGTGTCCATGAGAAATACATATGAAATAAGACCTGAAAAGCATTTGAGAGCCAAATTGTGGGAGAACATAAATGACAGGCTGAAAAGATCGGGGCCATAGGGAATCAATGGAAACATTGTAAAATAGGTGCTTTAGGAGTATCCAATGGACAGTTATGTGGAGAATAGATAATAGAGAAGAGAAATTGGAAACAAAAAGATTAATTAGGAGGCTGTTGTAGTAATTCTAGTAAAAGGTGATGAGAAGCTGAATTGGGAAGAGGAGCAGCATTAATTCAAGAAAGAGATATACAAAAGATGCTTTGGTTGTGGGATCTATAAGTCCTGGCAACTCTTTGGGTATGGCAGGTAAGCTCACTTAGGAAAGAGTCTGTTTTTGTTTTGACTTTGCATTCCAACCAATAGTAAACATACATAAATGCTTGTTAAATGAATGTTTGGAATATAATAAGTGCTTAATAAATGTTTTACAGCACATATCTACATATCTATAGCTATAGTTGTCATCAATCTATTTATTTATGTTTGTCTATCTATCCATTCATCTTCTGTCAGTCCATCCAACCATCTAACCATTTGTCTATCTGTCTGTCTCTCTCTCTCTATCTATCTATCAAGAAAGGAAAGGTGCTAGTATTAAAGGAAATCAAGCAAAGCTTCTTGAAGAAGATGAAAAGCCAAGGAAATCAGGAGACTAAGATGAAAAGAGAGATAGAATTCCAGGCATGGAGTTGGAGGAGGGCTGGGTGGAAATGGAGGGTATTGGGTGGGAGGGTGGAGACCAACCAATGAAAGTGCCCGAGACTGGAGATTATTCATCATTGGATCATGGAGGTGAGAAGTGGGGATGGGGAAGGCTGTATGAGAAGACTACAAAGGTTAGATGGGTCAGGTTTGTTGTTGCTGTTGAGTAGTATCTGATTCTTTGTGACCCTGTATGGGGTTTTCTTGACAAAGATCCTTCAGTGGTTTACCATTTCCATGTTTAGTGATTATGGCAAACAGGTTAAGTGACTTGGCTTATGATTGTACAGCATGTGAGTGTCTGAAGCTGGATTTGAATTCAGGTCCTAAAGACTGCACTCTCGATGCTCTGTCTCTTGAGTCACCCAGCTGCCTCTGTTATCAGATGACATAGGATTTTAAAAGTGAAACATAGGAATATATTTGATCTTGAAGGCAATGAAAATCGCTTGAATGGAATGGGAAAGGAGGTGATGTGATGTGGTAGGAAGAAATGAGACTTGGCCACTGAGATATCTGATGATGTAACTTTGGGCAAGTATCTGAAGTTCTTTGGAATCCTAATTTCCTTATCTGTGAGGGGTTTAATGCAACACCAGATTTGTATAGTTTTCTGGACATCACCGCTGAAGACAAGTTTCCAGAATGTATTTTAACTGGGGGCAAGACAAACTCTCCAAAGTCTCCTAAAATGCTCCAACAGCCCCACATGACTTGAAAAAGCCTGTCATTTCTCATTCTGCTTCTCAGCTCCTTTTTCCAACTCCCCCCAGTGTTTTTCTTCTAACACTGCTATCTGAGCTGAGGCCGGATGGGTGAAGAGGGAGACACTGTTTACCGCTAGGACTATAATTTGGGGTGCAGCTCTGCGTGTGGGCCATCAAAGTTGTCACAGGCATGCAGGGCTGCTCACTGACTGTAGCAAAGGGAAAAGCTGACTATTCATGCGGTGCTCCCAGCAGGCAGTTTTTACAGACATCATAATGGCTACTTAAGGCTTGTCAAGCTGTAAAATTTAATTGACTTAACTACTGAAATAGATTTAGCATCATATGCCCACCAACCCATATGCCATTTATTCCAGGCACTTGCTATAACCCTTAAGATTTATGTATACACCCCAATGTCCTCCTGGAGACACACAAGATATTAGGGTAATTAAAGCGACAACTCAAATGAACCCTTCCTTAAAGAGCTTATGGTCACTGTAGACTTGCTAAGTAGCAAACAATAATGATGGCAGGTGAGACTGATTATGGGTTTAGGTACATATTATTTAATCCAATCATTATGCCCAAAGAAAAGGTGCTGAATGTTTGAAGAATCTAATTAAAAACCTGCTTACTCTTGCCCTGGAAAAGAACTGATAAATCTCCCTCCACATTTTTCCCCACAGAGGTGTAGAAATGGATGGCCATAGTAAGGGCTTCATAAATGTCTCTTGACTTGGATGTGGAATATTGCATAGATTTTCATATTCAGTAGATCTGTTAGATGCTTTTGCAAATTTTGTCTTTATTATAATCTTTATTCTTACACTGTATATCTTTGATACATACATAGTTGTTTACATATTATCCCCTCCATTAAAATGGGAGTTCCTTGAAGGCAGAGAATGTATTTTTTTGTCTTTCTCTGTAAATCCCAGAATTTAGCATAGGTGCCTGGAATAGAATAACTGTTTATTGATTGACTACTAGAGATGTGTGGAGACAGTGGATCTAGGAAAGGGATATATTAAGAAATGAAGGTGATATAAAAGCAGAAATTACTTCTTTCTCCAATAGTATTTTATTTCCCCAAATATGTGTAAAGATAGTTCCCAACATTCATTTTTGTAAAACTTCATGTTCTAAATTTTTCTCCCTCCTTCCCTTAACTCCCTCCTTTCCAAGATAGCAAGCAATTTGATATAGAAAAACAAAAATTATGGATAAAAATAAGTTTATAAAACCTACTTTTCATAATAAGAGCTTTCTTTTATATAGAGCTATATAGAACTTTGTTATTTATGAAGCATTTTTCTCATAGTAATTTCATGTTTTAAGAATAGCAAATAAATAATCTGTTATTATTTAGTTATGTCTGACTTCATGACCCCATTTGGGAGTTTCTTGGCAAAGATACTGGGGGAGTTTCTTGGCAAAGATACTGGAGCAGTTTGCCATTTCCTTCTCCAGCTCATTTTATAGATGAGGAAACTGAGGCAAACACGGATAAGTGACTTGCCTAAGGTCACATAGCTAGTTAAGTATTAAGTGTTTAAAACCAGATTCGAACTCAGGTCCTACTGACTCCAGAGCCAGCCACCACCTAGCTGCCCTATATAAATAATAGCAACCTCATTTTACAAGTGGGTAAACTGAGGCTCAACAAGATCAGCTACTGTGAGATGTCTAGTTAACAATGGGAGCCAGCTCTTGATCTCATGCCTCTTGAGGCCGAGTCTGGTGCTCTTTTTGAAGTTTTCTGTTGCTCCATTTAAAGGACTCTAGAATTTACAGTTGAAAAGGACCAAAGAGCTTCCTCAACCCTCTCATTTTACAGATGAGAAAACTGAGACCCAGAAAAAAGAAGTGCCTTGCCCATTGGTATGTGGATATTAAGTAGCAGAGCCAGAATTCAATTCAGGTCCTTTCATTTCAAATCCAATGCTCTTCTTATGATAGCACAGTTGAATAGCTATGGAAGTAACTTGATTTCTGCCTTTAATCCAGTATTTATCTTCTCAATTAAATCAAAATGTCCTGGATGTTTTTCTCTTCTCTAACATGTAATTCATTCTATGCCATCATTGTTTTCACCCAGCCTTTTGTAGTCCACAGCCCATGATTGCTATCTTCAAATATCTCCAGGGCATTACGTGGAGAATTATGTAGCCTTATTCTGTAACATTCCAGAGGAAAGAACTAACATTAGTGGAGTAAAAGGAGAAATATTTTGACTTATTATGAGAAACAACTTTCTAATGATTAGATCTATCTAAAATAATATGGGCTGTCCTTGTCTGGTATCAAATTCTCTATCCTTAGAAGTTTTTGGGCAAAGAAAGGAAGATAACTTGTCACAGAGGAAACCTCCAAGTTTCATTACAATTACCTAAAGGGGAAAAATAGAGAAGAATTATATTGGATAAGCAAGTGTGGAGGAAGGACCTACAATAATAAGATCAGTCCTAATTATACATGACTTTAAAAAAGCATTTATTATGTACTTACTATGTGCCAAGCAGTCATTTGACAAGCGTTTATTCAAATCTACTATGAGGTGAAATGAAAAGTCAAAAACAAAAACAAACACTGCCCTAACTGAGCTTACCAGCCATACCCAAAGAGTTGCCAAGACTTCATCCAAAGCATCTTTTGTATATATCTCTTCCTTAATTAATGCCGCTCTTGTTCCCAGTGCAGACCCTCATCATCTTTTACTATAATTATTACAATAGTCTTCTAATTGGTCTTTTTGTTTCCAATTTCTCCATTCTAGAATCCATTCTTCATATAACTAGCCACTGGATACTCCTAAAGCCCATATTTCACAATGTTTCCATTGGCTCCCTATGGCCTTTTGAATAAAAGACAATCTTTTCAGCCCGTCATTTATGTTCTCCCACAATCTGGGCTCTCAAATGCTTTTCAAGTCTTATTTCATATTTATTACTCCCCTTTCATACACTCTCCACTCCACACAATACACTCCAATTGGCCAACCAGCCATTTTCCATATGCAACATTCTAACTCCTGCTCCCGTGTTTTTGCACAGGTGATTCCACAGGTCTAGAAAACTCTCCTTTCTTATGTCCATCCTTTCATTTCCTTAGACTCCTTCATAGCACAGTTCTGACACCACATTCTTACAGAAGCCTTTCCTCAGGTCTAGTTGAAATCAATTTATATTATTTTGTATATGTCCCTAAACATCCATGTATGTGTTTTAACTCTTAATTAAGGGCTTACATTTCTATAGCTAGGTACTGTCTTAAGTACTTTATAATTATTACCTTATTTGATCCTCACAACAATCTTGGGAATAGATGCTGTTATTATCTCTATTTTACAGATGAGGAAACTGAGGTGAATAGAAGTTAAATGACTTGCCCAAGATCACAGAGCTAGGAAGTGTCTGAGATAGGAGTTGAGCACAGGTCTTCCTGATTTCAGGCCTGTTCTCTACCCTCTGTACCATCTAGCTGCCTTAAGTAAAAAGTAAGCCCTTGAGGGCAGGAACTGTTTCATTACTTGCCTTTGTACTCCTAATGCTGAGCAGACAGTGGGTGCCTGTCATGCTTATGATGATCCTCAGACCTGACACCAGAAGTATTTCCTATGTCCATGTTCCAACTGGTGCATCCATGACAGATAAAGGGAAAATGCACATACACTCGCACTTGAAACAGATTTTATTTAATAGACATTCAGTGTCTGAGCACCCAAGTGAACCCTAGTGCCATACGTCGAGAGAGGCAAGTGCATTTCAAAGAAAAGCCAAACAGCATCATCAAATGAATCAGCATCTGAATCTGCCAGATTTCATCTCGATGTGATTAAAAAGCAGTCAGCTCATCATAAACTCATTCTGACTTTCAGCTGCTGTCACTGAATATTAAACATGGTAGTCAATGAGAGGCGGAGGTCCAGGATTTCTAACAGAGAAACACAGAGGATTGTGTCTCAAAGACAAACCCATAACACTCTGCTCTCAAGTGACTAGGTTAGACATCTGTAGGATTAAGTAGACTACACTTGGACTTTTTGTCTCTTCCTTTTTTCCCCCCTCTCGATTGCCTTTTTGGCCAGTTGGTCGATAGAGAGGTAGCAGCACTACAGGGAAAAGTGATTTGAATGTTGAGACAGTAAGATGACCATTGGTTCACTGTGTCCCCTGGAGAGAAGCTACTTAACTTTAATGCCTGTTAAATGAAATCTGTTTCAAGTGCAAGCATATATTTTCCCTTTTCCTGTTATGTCTTCATCCATAAAATGAGGAAGTCTTGAGGGATGCTAGCCCTGATCTCTTCCAGTTCTAACATTCTATAATCTATAACACTGCCAGGGGAGGGCAGAAAGGTGATACAGAGAAGAGATATCTCTGCCAACAATGCATAGAATGGATCTGGCAAAACACTAGATGTGGCCGGAGTACAAAGGTACCCATTACAATGAAGTATGTGGTTTATTTGTGGGTTTCATTTTTCTACACTCTCTCTCTCCTGTACAAACATAGATGCTCAAGTAAGTTGATCACAATGAAGGAAAGATGAGAAAAGGTTATTGTTGTTGCTATGGTTGTATCTAGCAAGAGCTCATGCAGAATGATAGAGCTTGAAGGGAATGAAATATGGAGAAACAAAGTAATTTGTTTGGGGTTACTTCACTAGCTGCAGCCAGGACTAAATTCAAGGTCTCCTTAACTGCCAGCTAAATGTTTATGCTACTATACTTACATAATTATTTGTGACTCAATAGGATTTTAAAGGAAAGCAATTCCTCTGACATAATCCTCTTGGATTCTCCTGCTTGTGGATAGGTTGGGCAAGCTGGCCAAGGTTGTAGGTTCAGTCCTTTGGGCTAGTCAGCTCTATTCTGCGATACAAATTGGGCTTCTACTCTGGCCAATGCATGCAAAACTGGTCCCCAGGTATGGATGGGATTGGAAGGGGGAATAGAGATACCAGCCAAAAGAGTTAATCTCTGCTGCAACTAAAATTCAAGGAATTGGCAAAGAATTGGAAACGGAAAGGGAAGCTCATCAATCAGAGAATGGTTGAACAATTATAGTATATAAATAGGATGGAATATTATTGTGCTGTAAGAAATCATGAACGTGACATTTTCAGAGAAATCTGGGGAGCCTTGCATGAATATGATGCAAAATGAAGTAAGTAGAACCAGGAGAATAAATTATACAATAACAACAATATTGTGAGGACACAAATAACTTTTAAAGACTTAAGAACTCTATATTATAATGATCACTCATAATTCACAATGAAATAAGCTCCCATTCTTACTTTCTCAATGCGGGAAGAGAGAAGTAGGTGGGAGAGAAAGTAGACATGAAAATAAAATGAAATTGAATTTTAAAAGAAAAAAGAATGGGGGCAGAGCCAACGTGTGATAGGGTAGACTCTCTGACCTCCTCCAACCTTTTCTCAAACCAAGAGCAGATTAAGCCTCTGAACTATTTTGGAGTGACAGAACCCACAATATTTGAAATATTTCCAGAAGAAGATACTTTGGAAGAACTTCAGAACAGTTCCATTTCAATCACACAGAGGGACAGTCTGCTGAGTCAGACCACAGTGTGGGGAGCCTGGGGCAAGAGCATTGAGGCTTCTATGCATCAGGGAATCTTCTGTGAGGCTCTTAGGCTACTCTGTCCTGGTTGCAAGCAGATGATTTAGCAGATTTTCTATAATACACCCCCAAGCAAATACAAAAAGCAAATTGTAAGCCACTGAGCCCCGGAAGAATGTGGGACCTGGCTGTGATTATGCAGCACCAGAAGTCAGTCAGCAGAACTGCTTCAGAGCAAATTAAAATAGCTGTCACTCCTTTGTCTTAAGAGTAGATCTCACCCCTTTAAAAAGATGAGCAAAAAAGCAAAAGAACTCTAACCATAGACAATTTTTATGGAGGGAAAGAGAAGAACAGACCTCAAACCCTGAAGTTCCTAAAGGCAAATCAATGCCAGATGAAGCTTGAAAGTTAGATATGAGTTGGTCCCCATTTCACAAGGCTTTCTTGGAAGGTTTTCCAAAAGACTCTTAAAAGAGAATTAGAAGAGAAATGGGAAAAGGAAATTAGATCTTTGCAAGAAGGTGTGGAAAAGGAAAAACACAAATTATCTGAAGAAAACTCCTTTAAATAGATATGATAAAGTGGAAAATTCATATAACTCCCTACAAAATAGATTTGATGAAATGGAAAAAGCAAATAATACAAAATAGATTTGAAAAGGAAACCAATTCGTTGAAGAACAGAATTTACAAAATGGAAAAAAAAAAAAGCAATGAGAAAAGCAACTCACTTAAAAATTCAATTAGCCAAATAAAAAAGGAACTAAAAAAGACAATTGAAGAAAATAATACACTGAAAATTAGAATTGAAGAAATGGAAGTGAATGACTCAATAAGACTTCAAGAATCAGTCAAACAAAAAAAAGGAGAAGAAAAAATAGAAGAAAATGTGAAATATCTCACTGAAAAAACAACTGACCTGGAAAATAGATCTAGGAGAGACAATCTAAGGATTATTGGACTTCCTGAAAGCCATGATGAAAAATTAGCCAAGATGTCATCTTTCAGGAAATCACCAAGGAAAACTGCCCTGATGTCCTAGAACCAGAAGGTAAAGTAGCCATTGAAAGAATTCATTTACCACCTCCTGAAAGAGACTTCAAAATGAAAACTCCAAGGAATATAGCAGCTAAATTTTAGAAAAAAGTATACCTATTATACTAGTGCTGATTGGAAGTTAGGAAGATCTGATTTCAAATCCTACTTCGGATACTTGCAAGGCCTATTACTGTGGACAAGTCACATCTTTGAACCTCAGTCTTTTTATCTATAAAATGGAAATAATAATAGTACCTAGCTCCAAGTGTTATTATGGAGATGACTTGAGATAATATATGCATGATGCTGTATAAAAACTTTAAAGTGAAAAGTATCTGTTAACTTTCATTGTTAGGGTAGGTAAGACTTCACCTATGATGAACAAACTAGTATGAGGAAGAGTGACCTCAATGATGGGGATGTGATGATGTCTTGCTTTCCCTATCAGTTCAAAGTGTCTGGCATATAGTCCTCCAGGCTCATAAACAAAGATTCATGAATGGTTTCAAAGGACCACAGATTTGTAACTAGAAGTTCAAGTCCCACTTCCTCATTTTATAGATGAAAAAACTAAAGACCAGAGGGGTTAAGGGACCTGCCTAGGTCACACAGCTAGTAAGCAATTGAGGAGAGACTGGAAGGCACTTATTGCCAACTGCAAGTTCCTTACCCTACCAACTGCATTATAGCACATTGACTCTGGTATGAAGAGCCTAGGATCTCAATAAAAAGAGCAAGTTTGCCATCGTCACTATGTCCCACTGACCCCTGTGTTCCCTACAACAGGATTCATGTCTACTCAATTGTCCCTGACTAAAATAGGTAGTACAAAGAAATCTCTTCTCCAAATATAATCTCTGGGAATAATATTTCCCTCTCCCCTTATCCCATCTCAAATGGAACTTTAAGGTTCTCAAAATGTCTTTCTTATTTATTATCTCATTGCAGGTCATATCACTCCCATTTTACAAATGAGCAAATTGAGGTCTAGGGAATTATTTTTCAAGGCTGCACAGCTCCTGAATGGGAAAGGACTAGAAAGAAGGCTTTTCCATTCCTGGCTCCTTCTACCACATTGTTGTTGATTCTCACATATTGACTTTACAAAAAGCAAAAACAAACTGCTTCCAAAGTCACTAAATCTTATTTAATTTCCTCTGGGAGGATTTTAAAGACACATCCAGAAACCCTTGGCTGGCAAGGGGAGCTGGCTGCCTGAAGATGTGCTCTGTCATTGGTCAGAACTTTCATTCAGGGCACTGCAGAGAAATACACAAGTTCCCAGATGGTATCACTGCGTTTCGTGAATTCACAAACAGTAGGGGAGGCAACTGCCCAGAGAACCTGCGCTGGCACCCAGAGCTGAGCTGGTTCCTGCATGGCTGAGTTTAGCTCTCAGTAGGAGTGGGAAGACTGGTGCTGGTTAGGAAAAGGTGGAATGAGGCTCAGATGCCTTGGATAGAGGCATGTGGCTAGGTTGGCTCCCATTCATAGAGTCCATCTTGCTTGTTCGGATGGAACCTGAATATTTCCAAGCCTGGTATTTTGACAAATCAACAAAGTATTAGCTGTACTAGTGTCTGTACAGATAAGTCAGGCGTTTATTTTGTGCTGTTCCCAATATGCTAGAAATTTAACTTTTCATTGCCTAGGCAGGCTCTCCTGTCAAATTTATGGCAAGCAATCTCCCATCTCCACCAGCCCCAGAAGTGAGTGGGATGTTTACCTTTGTGTATTCTGGATCATATTATGTGGCTATAAAAATATATTTGTTATTCTACTGGCCATAAAACTCAATGGGTATTTCTCTTCTCTTCCCTTCCTTTCTTCCACTTTGCTTCTAGGCCATTCTCAATAGCGATGAATTTTATCATTTTAGAGCAAATTTTATGTGGTGAATAAGGGGAGGGTAGGATAGATGAGTAAGGAATGTTCAGACCTTCTAGACCTTTTCCCCTGTTCCCTTAAAACTGGAAAGGATCTTAAAGCCAATTAGACAACATGCATTTATGAAGATCTTCACTGCTATCTGTCGGGCAATGTGCTAAGTGCTAAGAATACAAATAGAGACAGAACCCCCCAAATAAAAACAAAAACAAAACCCTATAAAAAAATCCCTCAAATAAAACACTGTCCCTGCTCTCATGGAGTTTACATTCTAATGGGGGACAGCATATATAAAAAGCTATATACAAAATAAATGAAGACAGTCTGAAAGGGGAAAGCACAAGTAGCTGGAAAGATGGGCAAAAGTCTTTGAAAAATATAGAAACCTAGAAAGAAGCCAGGGAAAATTAGAGGCAGAGACAAAAAGGCAATAACAAAAAGGTAAAGAGATAAGAAATGCACTGTCTTGTTGAAGGTGCAGCAAAAGTAGACCAGGGTAATTGTATCATAATGTGAATGAAGGGGAGTAAAATGTTAAAAAGTTGGAAAGGGCTAATTTATGAAGAACTCCAAGTCTTAAAGAAAATTTATATTGGATCCTGGAAGTAACAGGGAGCCAGTGGAGCTTCTTGAACAAAAAGGGTGATATTATGTAGTTTCAGAAAAATCACCTTGACAGTTGAGCAGAGGATAGATGGGAGACTTGAATCAGAGAAGACAGCCAAAAGACTGTTTCAGTAGTAGAGGTCATCTAGTCTAAGTCCCTCACTCTGTCAAGGAAGAAACTGAAATTTGAAGTGATTTGGCCACATCATTCACTTTCAGAATTAGGTTTCAATTCTAGATCCTCTAAACGAATTCTGCTTTTCTTCCATTGCACTAGGATCTCAGTCACTATTTATCCTGATCCCAGCAGGAAGGCATTGTTAAAAGACATATTGCCCTCCTCTTCATGATGCTTGTATGAGAGAAGCTAGGTGCTATAATGGGCAGAGTATTAGATTTCAAGTCACGAAGCTTGTTGTTATTCAGTTGTGTTTGACCCTCTGTGATCACATTTGAGATTTTGTTGGCAGAAACACTGGAGTGGTTGGACATTTTCTTTTCCAGCTCATCTTATAGATGAGAAAACAGGGTTAAGGGACTTGCCCAGTGTCACCCAGCTAGCAAGAGTCTGGGGTCAGATTTGAGGAAGATTTGATTCCAAGTCCAGTGCTCTAGCCATTGCACTTCCCAGTTGCTAAAGTCAGGAAGCCCTGAGTTCTAATTCTTACTCAGACTAGCTGTGTGATCCTAGTCAAGCTATTTAATCTCACTTAGCCTCAGTTTCCTCATCTGTAAAATGAAGATAATAATAGAACCTATCTCTCAAGGTTGCTGTGAGACTCAAATAAGATAATATTTGTAAAGTGCTCTGCAAATCTGAAAGCATTCTATAAATGAAGTTACTCTAGAAAAGCTGGCTATTCTCGTTCCTGAGTCTTTACAGTAAACTGGTACCCTATGTTAAAAGGAGGGTTGGTTGAGTCAGAGGGCTTTGATTCAAATCTTTCTGATCCCTCACAATCTTGAGCAGATCACTTCCCTATTGAGGACCTGTCTCTTCATCTGTAAAATGGAAGGTTTGGATAGTATGGTTTGTGAAGCCAATTTTAGTTCTCGGATTCATCTGTCTCCTCTCCCCTCCCCCCCCAAATATCTTTTCCCAGGGTCTCCTCCAAAGGGAGGAGAAGGCAGGTTGTTAGGCTAGGAAAGTAGTCTCAGAGACTAAATGAGTCCCATGGAAGGTCGCCATTCTGTAGGATGGCTAGCATATGCTAGGAGGCCCACAAGCCCCAGATGTTCATATTTGTTTATTACCCACCGAGATTAAGTGGTTCCCGATAAGATAGGTAAACTTTGGCACTTTGGGTTAGGTTAATAATTTCCCCAACCAGCATCATGTCCCACTTCCACAGACCCAGAAAGATCTTTTTATCCTTCTATCAAGTGGGGATCCTTGACACTGACACTGGCAACACCTTTATCCACCTCCTTCGGTGGGTATCAAAGAAGGAATGATGGTGATAAGGAAACTCCAGGTTTATAAGGAGTGCCATCTGGTGAAGGAGTATAGGCTTAAGCTTGAATGAAATCTAAAGGGGCCTAAATAGCAGCTGGCTTCAGGAAGATAAAAATGGAAAGAAAAGCCCAATGGAGCTTGTGTCACTCCTTGGAGGCTTTATTCACTAGCTAGCTCACCCCCTGAAACAGCAAGGGAAAAGCTGTGGGGAGGGGACAGTGGGGTAGATATGGGGGCAGACTGGCAGCGACTCGGGCAGCTATTTGCTAGGAGGAATTACCCTACTGTTTTACTGTTGCCTGAGGAAGTTTCCATCAGATAAATGCTGCTGTTTCATTCTCCTGCCAAATCAATACAGAATGATGTCTCCATTTATTTCTTCTTAATTTTCCCACCAGTTTCTCTAGCTAACAAGCACAAGAAGAGCTGTGACAGATGAGCAGGTAGGGTAGAATACCCACAATTCCATTTTCCTCTTGGTCACATGGAGATTAAATACAGATCCCTGAGACCCCCAAAGGCAATTAAGTGAGACTTTTAATATAACACAATATACATTTTTACACTACAAAATGGCATCCCTGTTAACCACTTAATAAAAATCAAAGGCAATCCACCATCACCCCTCATATAATCTTACTTAATTCACTGTTGCTATGCATAGAAAACAGCCGATAATTTAGTTATGGAAGGAGAGTGTAATTACTATCAGAGGTAAGCGTTTAAGTAGAAAACACAGTTTTATAGGAAGGTTTTTATTGGATTCATTGCTCTGGATCTTTATAAGACATTGCTTTGGTTCCATATAAACTGAATGGAGATAAATAAATTATTTACTTTGCTGACAAGTTCCTTTCAGTTCAAGGATCAGAGGACGGTGTTTTTAATCCCCACTTGCTTTGTAGTATTTGTGACTTTCAGGCTTCCTAGGGACAAGTCCAAAGAGCTGGTCTTAGGGGAATTCCCTCTCTCCCTTTCCCTGTGTACACACACACACACACACACACACACACACGAAAAGAAAAAAGCATTGGCAAGCAAACCCACTCACAAAAAGCCCTGGCCATCATCTCCAAATACTGCCTGAGAAATCATGACACTGGAAACCACCAGGACTGCTTGGATATTTTCTAGGCCTTTTCTTTGTAGTAGGCTATAGACATTTCCCCATATTTCCTGTATGTGTGGGTGAGATGGGGTGGGGTGGAGTACCCTAGAAGACACTAGATATAGTCACTTGACCAGTAACCCACAGTGTGCTTGGCCATTCTTACATATGTTCAGTTGTCTTGTATTTGTACAAGTGCAGATACTGTACAAGAATGATTCCTATGGGTGTCAAGGGTTTCCTGATGCTTCTGCTGAAAGAGGGGATCAAAGTCTGAACTGAGTCCTGGAATACTCCAGTGTCTCCTATAAGAAATTCATGGTTATTTAAAGGAGACTGAGGTGACAATTCCACAGGAAAAAGCAAGAAGAAAAAAATTAAAAATATATTTATCTTTTACATTATTGTTATTTGTGAATCTAGTCCTCATCCTTCTCTGCCCAGTGAGGCATCTCATGTAACAAATTTTAAAAAAAAAGAAAAAAGGTAGTTTAGTAAAATATGCCAACAGGTCAACTGAATCTGAACTGAGTATGTAAAGTCTCACTTATCTAGGATTCTCCTTTGCAGTGAGTTTAGGCTGTAGACATCTGTCCAGATTTTTTGTATATGTAGATGAGATAGGATGGGGTGGAGTTCCCCTTGAAGATAATGAAGGTAGGCACCAACTTAGTAACCCATGATATTCCTGTCATTCTGATATAGTTTCAATAGTCTTGTTTTTGTACAAGGGCAAATACTACACAAGAGATTTTATGATTTTTCTGATGATTCAGTGATGGAGGCATCACAAACTGCTCTGAATCCTAGAATGTTACAGGGGCTTCTATAAGAAATTGATGATCATTTAAAGGAGATTGGGGTAGCAATTCTGTAAAGAATGGAGGAAGGTGTATTTGTTCATTTTCTTTTTTTTTTTTCTTTTTTTTTTCATTTTCTTCAAGGAAAGGCTTGATCATTATGTCACAGCTCTACAAACATTTTTTAAATAATAGCTTTTTATATTCAAAATATATGCAAAGATAGTTTTCAACATTCACCCTTGCAAAACCTTGTGTTCCAAATTTTTTCTTCCTCTCTTCTCCCCCTCTTCTAGATAGCAGATAATCCAATAGATAGTAAACATATGCATTTTTTCTATACATATTTTCACAATTATCATGCTATGTAAGAAAAATCAAATTAAAAAAGAAAAAAATGAGAAAGAAAACAAAAAGCAAGCACACAACAACAAAAAGGTGAAAATACTATTCTGTGATCCACATTCAGTCCCCATAGTCCCTTCTCTGGATGCAGATGACTCCCTCCATCACAAATCTATTGAAATTTACAGATGTAGAAATTAAAATCATTTCTCGTCATGAAAAAAATGCTCTAAAACGCTATTGATCAAAGATATATAAATTAAGAGAACTCTGAGGTAGCATCTCACACCTCTTAGATTGGCTAAGATAACAGGAAAAGATCATGATGAATGTTTGAGGGGATGTAAGAAAACTAGGACACTAGTATATTGTTGGTAGAATTGTGAACCTCATTGTTGAAAAGAGCCACATGCTCAGAATTTATTATTGCATAATTTTGTTGTTCCTGTGAACAATGTTCTCTTGTTCTACTCACTTCATTTAGTATCAGTTCATGTAAGTCTCTCCAAGCCTTTTTGAAACTATCCTGCTGATTGTTTCTTATAGAGCAATAATATTCCATAACATTCATATACTATGACTTAGCCATTTCCCCAACTGATGGTCATCCAATCAATTTCCAGTTTCTTGCCACTATAAAAAGGGCTGCTACAAACATTTTTGCACTTGTGGGTCCTTTTCCCTTTTTAATGATCTCTTTGGGATATAGACCCAGTAGAGGCACTGCTGGATCAAAAGGTAGGCAAGTTTGGGCATAGTTCTCTATTGCCTCCAGAATGATTGGATCAGTTCACAATTCTATCAACAATATACTAGTGTCCTAGTTTTCTTACATCCCCTCAAACATTCATCATGATCTTTTCCTGTTATCTTAGCCAATCTAAGAGATGTGAGATGCTACCTCAGAGTTCTCTTAATTTGTATATCTTTGATCAATAGTGATTTAGAGCATTTTTTCATATGACTAGAAATGATTTTAATTTCTGCATCTGTAAATTGTCAATTTATATCCTTTGACCATTTATCAATTGGACAATGACTTGTGTTCTTAAAATTTGAGTCAATTCTTCATATAGTTTAGAAACAAGGCCTTTATTAGAATCCTTGGATATAAATCCTCTCCTTCCCCCTTCCCCCCCCTCCAGGTTTTCTTCTTCCCTCCTAATCTTGTCTGCATTGGTTTTGTATACAAATATTTTTTAACTGCCTGGTATGAATGGGTGCTATGCCAGGTGTTAGAAATTCATAAAAATTAATCAGTCTTTTTCCTTAAGGAATTTTCATTTTCTTGAAGGTAGGATTGTGAGAGGGGGCAGAGGAGGAAAAGAAAACAACACATAAGAATCTAAGAAGTATCAAAATTATAAGTGACCCAAAGAGCAGTGGAGAGATGAATGACAAGTGTAGACAAGTTGTACTAGAGTACCTATGATGATATGATCATGAAATGCAAAAAAAACTATGACTGAATGAGTATTTCTAGACAAGTATGTCTGGAAAACAGGGTGGAAGGATTAGATAACAGACAGATGGCCTAAATACTGCTCTAGGAATCTATGAAACAGGAAGAAGATCAAGGAGAGAGACTGCAATGTGTTGGGTGGCTCCTCTTTAGAGAATTTATGGGAACACATGGACCATTGGTATGGGATGAGAAGGTTATCAAAGCAGAAACTATTCAAATTAATTGAATCCAGGAGTTTCTCAAAATATGAAAGTGCTGAAACCAGAACCCTGGGGTTAATGGGGATTTAGTTCACCACTCTGCCTCTAGGCAAAATTGCATTGATCCCTGATTATAGAATTCAGAACTAGAAAGAATCTGAGTAGAGAGAGTACTAACTGTGGAGTTCAAATACCAGTTGGATTCAAATTCCACCTAAGATGAGGATAATAGCTATCCTATTAGCTCATTTGCTTCTCACAACAACTCTTTGAATGGGTACTATCATTATTCTCATTTTATATATAAAGAAAGTAAGATGGAGAAGTTAAGTGACTTGCCTAGGATTACACTACTAAGTATCCAGAGCAGGGTTTGCACTGAGGTCTTCCTGATTCCCAATCTAGCAATCAATCCACTGCATCATCTAACTGCTCAGAACAACTAAAAACCATGTCACTGATAAATTGCTTTGCCTCTCAGAGATTTAGTTTCCTCATCAGCAAAGTGGGTCTAATACTACTTTCATTATCTAGAGTTGCATTTTGCAAAAATGTAAGAAAATGGCTATATACATATGGGTTATTATTTAGTAACTTGCTCCAAATTACACAGGAAGTAGAAGAACCCACATTCAAACTCAGAGCTTCTGACTTCAAGTCTGGTACTGTTTCTATTATTACACCATGTTAATTATGTCTCTCTTTTTTCAAAAACTCCTAGAGTAAGAGATATTGTGATCTCCGGGGCAATATGCTCCACTGCCTCATGATCTTAGGAAATTTCTCCAAATGACTAATCTAATTTTTCATGTCCACTTCACTTGTTGTTGTACACTATTCCAACATGTGAATAGAAATGCAAGATTTCTTATGTCCCTACTCTTAATCTGTGAGCCTTAGGTGAGAATATATACAAACACACATGCATATGTGAATATGTATATCTATATGTATATACACAAATCTATATATTCACATCTATCTATCTACCTACTTACCCACCTATTTGTCTATCTGATCACACTCCATCCACCTCTGTCGTCATTTTCATGACTAATAGAAATAGAAATTCCTGCAGTTAGATAAAAAAAAAACAAACTCATCAAACTCTGAGTATAGGAAAGGGAAACATGGTCAAATAGCAGTCCATAGGAAGAAGGAGAGGTGGAGGTGGAGATGATTTAGTGCAAATTTAATGGGAGTTAACAGTATGACTTAATTGCCAAGAAGGAGGGTAACAAACCTCTAATGACTATTAGGCCACATTAAAAGAAGTCTAGTTTGGGGGAGGAGAAAGCTAAGTTGAGTTCAGGGCATTACCATTAGGAAGTATATTGATAAGCTAATGCCTAGCCATAGAAAGATAACTAGGGATGGTAAGAAGTCCCATGAACACTGATCACAGAAGCTGGAGATGTTCAGTCTGGAAAAATTAAGGAAAATCATGAAAATTTCAAGTACTGGGAGGATTATCATATGGAACATTGATTAAAATTATTTTCTACATGGCTTCAGAAGGAAGAATGCAGGGCCAATGAGTAGAAATGACAAAGAAACAAATTTTGACCCATAAAGGAATTTTCCCATTCGTAGTGATCAGAAAATGGAATGAGCAAAACAATGAATGAATAAATGAATAAAAAAACAATTATGAATGTTTTTATTTATTTTTTATTAATGGTTAAAAAAAATAAAGCTATGTTCCAGGTACTGAGGATATACATAGCTAGCTGAGACAGTCTAATTCTCAGACTAATTCTCAAATAGTTTTTATTCTACTAGGGAATATAATTAAAGAGTGATGGCCAAAGTTTTGGTGTGGACAGTCACAGGAATGCTGAATGGAGCCATGGGGCAGTAAACTGTCATATCATTTCCTAAAACAATGGCAATATTTAGCTTATTCCTGACAGATGAATAGCTGTGATGGGGTAGAAGTTGAGATATATGGAAGTAGGGCACAAGACAAGATAATCAAGGTGATTGGTGTGAGTTCTCTTAGGGTTGGCTAGGTAAGCTTAGGTCAGTTATCACTTACTAATCAAGGAAATTTAGTTTTAAAGCAGGAAATTCAAAAATCAATGGATTAATCCTTTTGGGGAGTCAAGGGAGATTTTATCTGGATTAGGCTATTTTACTGCAGAGTAAGGGGGTGGGGAGTAGTGGAAGACAAATGGCAAGATGTCCAAGGAAGATGATTAACATGATGCTAAGCATTTTTTTTTCTTGGATTTTTGTAATGGGTTAGATTATCCAGCCACTTCTAAATCCAATTCAATCCAATCTAATCTATTCAAATAAGCATATATGAACTGTCTATTCTGTGTAAGGCATTAGGGATAGAAACACAAAATGAAAAATACATCCTGTCTCCAAGATGCTTATATTATTGCCTAATTGTATAAATTGAGGCTGCCGGGTGGTTTACTGGATAAAGTGTTGGCATGGTGGCAGGAAAATCCAAATTTAAATTCAGCTTTAAGATGCATACTAGCTATGTGACACTAGGCAAGCCATTTAACCCTGTCTCAGTTTTCTGCAAAATGAGCTGGAGAAGGAAATGGCAAATCACTCGTGTCTTTGCCCACTCCTCCCCAACCCACTAATAAGGTTATGAAGAGTTGGATACTATGGAAACAACTAAACAACAATTGTATGAACATTTATAGCAAAGATTCTTAATCTGAAATCTAACCAGATCTATAGAGAGAGTTCAGAAGAATCTGTGAATTTGGCTAGGTAAAAAAAAAAAAAAAATCTTTATTTTTATTAATCTTTAACTATAATTTAGTATTTCCTTCAGTTAGGTATGTTTAACAAAATTATTCTGAGAAGGTATCCACAGCCTTTACCAGATTACCAAGGAGTCTATGACATTAAAAAGAAAATAATAATAAAAAAAAAAATAAATCTGATCTCCAGAATGTCTCTGACCTCTTAATCTGGCAATTTTTTCAAGAAAGGAATTGAAGTTAGAGCAACTTGAAATGACATTGTGACAAGCAAGACTTGTTCTTGATGGAACCATGCTTGCACCAAACAATTGCCTGACACATAGTAGGCACTTAACAGTTTTCTGAGATGAACTGCTTGAACATATTGAATTTATAGATATTCACAATCCATTCCTTTCCTAATTTCAATAACTTCTATTCATCCTCCTTTTTGATCAACTGTATATCCTTCGCTACAGATGGCACTGGAGGAGTCAGGCTCATAGCTTGTATCTGGGGAATAATTTTTCTTCATTTGAATTTAACTGTACTGAGGCACTGAAGCTGTGACCTTGGTCTCATTAGCTCTATGTTCTAATGAAGTAAGCTACAAAGCTGCAGACATATCATTTCAAGTTGAGCTATGGGCTGAACTGCTCAGTTTTAAACTGAATCTTTCACACAGATGAGAGATGGTTTGTTGAGTCAGGAAAAGACATTGAACATGATCTCTGTGTCTGCAGTGAAGGCTAAAACCTACCAAAACTAATCTGCAGTAGCATCAATGAGTCAATAGCAAGCTATGTCAGAAGAGCAAATGGATGGGCTATTCATGTAGGGCCTCTGGCAAATCATTAAACTTTTCTCATCTATTAAATTAGAGAATTGAGTATGATGGCCAACAAAGTCCCTCCTGTCCTCCTCCCCAAACTCTAAAGCAATATTCTGGGATAAAGAACACAACCACTTCAGAAATACTCCAGGCATCCTAATTTGACCAAGTTGTATCTGAACTCCAAAGAGAAAAGTTTCAGATCATTTCCAAAGTTGATGTACCTCACCACTGAATCCATCCTCCCCCTTTCCCTTTATTAATTTTCCCTTGGTGAGAAGTGCTAAATATGACTGCATTGTAACTTGGGGGCATGGTTGAAATTCACTGCTTGCTCCGTTTTTAATAAAGACCATTCTGAGTCATGGAAATTAATTTCCCTTAGGACCAAAATTATACGTCAAATAATACACACACTGAGCAAATAATTAAGATAAAATCTAGTTAAAAGACTTTCCATGGGTTGATTTTCTGATAGCAGAGCCTGACAGAACTGTCTTCAAAAGTTATTATGATGCAGTAATGAACATAAATGTTCAATTTGTGAGAAAGAATCAGTTTTTAATATTTGTTCTCCATCATATTTTATTTAAAGCCCACAAATGCTATCTATTTGAATGCCTTCCTGTTTTATCTCCTAATAAAATGATATTCCTGCTGTTTACATTCGGCTCTTGTATCTACTTACATTTCACCTGTTTTATTTTACTTGTGTGATTCTTGAAAGCCAATTGTGTCAAATCCCATGTATGCCAGGTAGCTCTCACCTGGGAGAAGAGCCATTTAAGTCTACAAAAGAAGCCTGAGTTCCCTCCACCTCTGATGATACAGTTTGCCATATACACTGCCCTGCTCTGATTCGTAACATCTGGGGAGCTGGGCATTGGCTTGAACTCTGCCCTCACTTCAGGTTCTAGTCAATTCTGGCATTGTCCTTCTAAATAACAGTGTAATGGGCTGAGGCTTGAGTTGATGCACTGAGGTCCCAAGCACATGAGGCTAAATAGTAATTGGACCATACTCTATTAATATATAAGCTTGGAGAAAGAATGGCCCCTGCCCATTCTTTGTGCAAGTCCTGATGTGTTGTATAGGAAATGACGATTCTGTTGGGTGGAGGCAGGAGAGTGAAAAAGGAAGGGGAGGAGAGCTCAGACCTCTCTCTCTCTTTTCTGTTTGTTTCTCTTCTTCTTTTTGCATTTTTTTGCTGCTTTCTACAACTTTTCTGTTTGTTTTCTCTTTGTTCTTGACTGATAAAAACTTGGGAGCGTTCCTGACCAACCAGACTGACTTCCTCTTCCCACCTTTTCTTTCTATCCAGGAATCCTCTCAGTATTTTCCATGATAACTCACCCAGTTACCCCCTTTTGGAAATACTTTCTGGGTTGCCTTCTTTCATAGATAAGCTGCTAGTTCTCTCCCTCCCCAAACTCCATTGCATTTACCTCGTGTACTTTGTATCTACTTTTTATTTACATATTGTTTCCCCCATAAAATGTAAGCTCCTTGAAGACAGGAGCTACTTTTTGTAGTTTTCATTGACCATTATGTAACAAAATATATAGAAAATATCATGACCTGAATAAAGACTGTTTGTAACTAGACTGACTAACAAAAGAATCTGGAGTCAAATTTTAGTCCTGATACTTAACATCTCTGCGACCTAAGGAAAGTGATTTAATGTCTATCACTCTGTTTCCTCATCTATAAAATGGTTTAACCAGACTAACTGATTGATTCCTAGTGCCCCTTCAGCTCTAAATTCTATGAACTAACCCCCTCCCTGACTTCTGTTATCTTGAGCTCTGACAATTCTCTCTAACTCCCTCCTGACCTCCAGAACCTGAGGCACCATGTTTAGCTTAATTGCGACTCATCAGTAGCAATTGTTTGGACTCAACACTGAGAAGGTCACATTTATATGGGAAAGGGTATGAATCACTGGCATTTCCAGTTCTAATAGTCCAGTGCCATATTCCAATCATTAGTCCCACCTGTGGTGCGGCTTTTGCCACAAAATAACAACCCATTTAATATGGCCATCTCTGCTCTCAACCATGCAATTCAAAATGCTTTCAGCACAAAAATATGTAATCAGAAGTAGCACACCTGCAAGGTAATGGAGACTTTAATGAAGGATGCATGTAAACCTTTAAAACTTCTCAGCCAGTGGAAGTCAAGCACACCAAGCATAGAACTTCAGCTTCAATTTTTCAATAAACTGGACATTTTTAAAGAGCTTTAAATGTAGGTTCTTAAAATTTCAGTTGAAAAGAACTGGTTAGGGGATGGTGAGCAAAGACTGGAGAAATAACTAAGGGCTACCAACCCAACTGAACACACATCCATGTTGGTTAGCCCAGACTATTTTCAACAGATAAAAGGTGAAAAAAAGCTTCTAATAATCAATGCAAATTTCCTTTCATAGAAAATAAAAGAAAACCCTAATATTTTGATTAAACAGGAGGTAATATTAGAAAAAACACCAGATGTGGAGTCAAAAGACCTAGGTTCTATTTGTCATTAGCTGTGACAAGTCATTTCAATTTTTGATACCTCTCTTCCTCTATAACATGAAGGGAAGAAATCTTTAAGGTCATTTCCAACTCTAAAGAGATTCTACTAAATACAATTATTTTGTGACAATAGTTGCACCAGAGGAAGCTGATAAAAGGACCATAGTATTAATCAACAGGGGCTAGTAATGCTAGCAATTTATAGCCTTTCCCCCATTTAAAAGTAATCTTAATATCAATCCCAAGCAAATATTGCTGGTGACTTGCAGCACATCTGTACAGGGTGCCCTGGGCATTAGAAGATAGGAGAGAGGTGGGATCATATTGGAGAGGTAGTCTGTATATAATGGAGAGAACATTTTTTTTTTTTTTTTTGGAGTTAGAAATCCTAAATTCAAATTCTATCTCTGAGGCTTAGTGTATGTGTCAGCTTGAACAAATCACTCAATTTTTCAGTGACCTTATATGTAGTTGGACTAGAATGCCTCAGGTCTTTTCCAGCTGAAATGAATGATAATATGGCTCTGGTATAGTTTAGTAATTGTTTTCAAAAAAAATTTAAGCTCTTACTACTAGGAATAAAAAACTGAATTGTTGACAGAGTACCCCTGAAGAATTTACATATGAAAGATTTGACATCTATGTGAAAAACTATGCTATGATCATATTAGAGAATACTCATAAAGAAATAGGGGCTGGATTCACATAGTGAACTCACTAGATTAGAAAATTCCTTGTACCAATGCAGGTAGGTGCTTTATACAACTTCAGGTCTAGTTGCTTATAGCACTAAGACAAGTGACATTTCCAAGGTTACACAATTAGTATGTGCTGCAGATGGAACTTGAACCCAAGAACACTTGAATCCTAGTCCCATGGCTGGCTCTGGCTCTCCACTAAAAGTCCCAAAAAAATTAAATGAGAAATTCAAGGAATAAGGGATCTCTAATATTAACTCACAAAAATAGACAAAGAGCCATTTAATAACATTTATATTTAAGCAAAAAAAAAAAAAATCCAAAAACCAAAAACAACAAGCACCTTACACAACACTGCTTATAAGTGGTCAGTCAGAATATTAATACTTAAGTGATAAGGAACTCATCACTGCATGAGGTAATTCATTATCCTTTCTTAATTCTGATTTTTAAGAAGTTATTCCTTATAATGGCAGGTAGGTGGAATATTTAATAATGGGGATGTGGGATGGGACTAAAGTCAAGAGGATGAGTCTTCCTGTGTGCAAATCTGACCTCTCATGATAGTTATGTGACCCTAGGCAAGTCACTTTACCTTGGTTCCTTAGCTGGAGGATGTTCCTCAGTTGGAGAAAAAAATAGTAAACCATTCCAGAATTTAAGCCAAGAAAACCTCAAATAGGGTCATAAAGAGTTGGACATGACTGAACTGTCTGAATAAACAACAATACTCTTTAGAGCAAACTTTTCAGTTTTTTTTCCTGCCTCTGAAAATTATGCCTCTTGCTCCTAGCTCCATTTTCTATGGCCAGGCAGAAAAAAATCCAATTTCTTTTCTATGAGAAAGCCCTTTAAAAACTTGAAGACAGTTATCACACTCCCAGTTAAACCTTTCCTTCCCTAGGCTAACCACTTGCTATGCCTTCAACTGATAAACCCCAGGTCTCTTATTAGTCTGGTAATCATTGTTGGGTCAAGCTCTAGCTTATCGATGTCCCTCCTATATGTGTTGCTGAAAAATGAATTCATTAATCCAGATGTGTAACCAGGGTAGTAGAATTTTAAAAGTTCTATAATCTCACTCATCCAATATTTTGCTTCTATGAATGTACTATAATATTGTATCAAATGCTTTTGACTGCCACATCATAGCATTGTCAGACAATAAAATTTTATTAAGTACCTACCAGGATCTGTGCTGGGAATACAATTCACTATTTGCTAAATTTCCAGGTATTATCCACATGAATTATTATCTAAGCATTTCTTCCCCAACTAAAAACATATGATCTTTTGGAATTGATAAGAGGAACTTATATTTATTCTTTTAAAATTTTATCTTATGACAAATGTGAAGAATTTGGAGAAGCATAGGAAGATGTACATGCACTAATACAGAATAAAATGATGAGACCCAAAGAAAAATGCACATAATAACTACAACAATGTGAATGAAATGATTGCTAAAAAGAAGCCAAAGTAACTAAAAAAATCCAGTGAATTTCTTGGGGAATTGTTAATGACACATACCTCCATCTTCATGTCAAAGAGTGAGGGAACAACTAAGGTAAAATGTCATATCAGTTATTATTGCTTAATTGCTTTTGTTCATTATACAAGGGAGGGTTCAGTCTGGAGGATGGGGAAGTTTTTTCTTTCCCAAAATAATATTGTACCATAAAGAAAAAAGACATCAGCAAAATGCATTAAATTTGAACATTTCATTTTATGAGATTGACTATATTATAACCTGTCTCTCAAAATCTTTTGGGATACTATAAAAGCTATATATTTTTTTTCCATTCAATGTATTACCTTATAACCCTTCTTACTTCTATGTTATATGAAAATGCATTAAGCTTGCCATCTATGACTTCTTCAAAGTTATCAATAAAACTGTTGACAGACAAGAGCCAAGGACAGAACTTTAGGACACTTCACTAGAGATGTTCTTCCAAGTTGACATCGATTCATCATTAATCATCACTCTAGTCTTCAACTACTACTCAGTGTATTTGTTAAGAGGATCACTTAGCTCAAATAGCTACAGTTTGTCCAAAAGAATATCAGGAGAAACTCTATCAATTTTCTCACTGTAATCTAGCATATCATGTCTGGGGCATTCTGTCATCTATCCATCTAGTGACCCTGTCAAAGAGGAAAGGAGCTTAATCTGCTATGACTATTTTGATGAAAGCAATCTGGCTTGTAGTGAACATTGTTTCCTTTTTCTAATGGAAAAAGCTATCCTTTTAATAATGCATTCTAGAATTTTGTTAGGAATGATAGTGTTGGTAGATTATAGGTGAAGAATATGCCTCCTTCCCCTTTGGGAAAATCTGGAAGTTTGGTTGTCTCTATTTCAGAGTTACCTATCCTGTTTCTTTCCTAAAGTTGCTACCATTTCCAGATAGAGTGATGGACACATGAACTAGTTCTTGTAGAAAGTGGAATTACGGGAGAGTTGTAGATTTCATTTTTCTTTCCTGAAGTGTGAGTTTCTGAAAGGAAAGTAAATGAGAAGTGGGCTTTTCACCTCCTGAAAAGCCAAAACTAGGAAGAAGTTTGAAAAGGAGAAAGAGACAGAATCAGAGAGATGGGGGGGGGGGGGGGGAGAATGATAGCTAGGACCTGACCTTCACATCTTTTATGTCCAGTTCTTATATTGAAAAGATACAAAACTCTACAATCCTTCCTAATTCCAGTCCTGAGGAGAGATAGGAAAGAGCAAGGAAAAAAAAGTGATGGGGAACTAGAAAGCTGACAGATCACTGTCTCTAACTCCATCTGCTTTCTCTTTGTCATATTGCTGCTAATTTTTAAATATTGACTCAAGAATGCTTCTCAAGATACTGAGACAGCTTCATACAGAGACAGTGTTAGCCTTTTGGATGCTCAGGTGGCAACCCTTTGGTGTCAGGTTGTCACAGTAGCAGACATGCCGTTCTAGCTGTGGCTTCCAGTCTGAGAAGCAATGGCTGTATACTTCCAATCTGTAGACTTTGAGGCTCCTGACTTTAATCAATGGGCATATTGCTAACACCCCTTCTTCCTTCTCTAGATTATTACTAGTACAGTAATACAGATGAAGCCCCATTTCCTTTTGCAGGAAGACTAGGATATTTCATTGATTTAAGACAGTGTTTTGCAGTTTGAAAATTGGATGATGAGCATGAGTACTTGAAATTTAAGTCTCTGTTGTTTATCTTTTATTTTAATACATGAACTTTTTTTATCACTGGGATTTATGTGATTAATTCTGGTTTGTTATGGGAAGATTTAGAAGGACTATGAGGGATTATGAGTAACATGTAGATTCAAACAAACTGTAAAATACCCTAATATGACAATGGAAGCAAGGATTTTCAAAAGGGGAGATGGTTGAAAAGTCCATCCCCAGGAAGGGGTCTGCTCAAGTCAAAGTATGAAGAAAATAGGGATTGTGATTAGTTCCATTTAAGGCTGGACTATAGAATGCATAAAATAGAACCTGGGTTTGAATTTAACCTCAGACACTACTAGCTTGCCCAGACTTCGCACAAGTAACTAATCTCTGTTTGCCTCAGTTTCCTCATTGGTAAAATGAGAATAATAATAGCACTTACCTTCCAGGATTGTCAAGAGGATCAAATAAGATAAAAATTGTAAAGTACTTAGCACAGTGCCTGGCACACAGTAAGGGCTAAATAAATGAAAGCTATTATTATGATTATAAATGAACAGGGATGGTATTTCTCTTATATTAATATCAAAAACCTAAATCGTGGGTGTTACCTTTGTCTTCCTAACACCAAAATTCTTTTAAAAATCTGTTGATATTTTTTGTTTTTGTATCACCTTTATATTCCAATATATTTTTTGCCTCTCCTATCTAGAGAGCCACTCCTTTAATCACTTCATTGCTGAGAAGAGATAGAAAAGAACAAGATAAAAAGTGATGGGGAACCAGGAAGTTGCTAGATTACTGTATCTAACCTCATCTGCTTTGTCTTGGTCATACTGCTCCTAATTTTTGAATATTGACACAAGAGTGCTTCTCAAGATGCTGAGGCAGTTTCATACAGTGACAGTGTTAGTCTTTTGGATGCTCAAGTGGCAACATTTTGGTGGCAGGTTGCCACGGTAGCAAACATGCTGTTTTAGCTGTGATTTCCAGGCTGAGAAGCAATGGTTGTAGACTTCCAAAGTGCAATCTTTGAGGGTCCTCAAAAAAAAAAAAAAAAAGAAAAGAAAATAGAAAAAAAAGGAGGAAAACACATCTTTGTTAAACTAACCAATACAGTTATAGCAGTAGCTGCAATGCTCCAACAGTCCCCCATTAGTGCAAAAGAAGGGGTGGGGATATATTTTCTCAACTCTTCTTTTGAAAGGAGAAATTTGATCATTATAATTATATATCATTCAATTTTACTTTGCTTTTGTTTCCATCTACATAGTTGTAGTCATTCTACATATTGTCTTCTTGGAACTATTTATTTCATTTTGTATCAGTTCATATATCTTTTCATACTTTTCTAACTTCTTCAAGTGTGTAGTTTTTTTTTTAACAGTACTTGATTCAATTATATTAAATCAATAGGCAACTGCTTTTGTTTTTAGTTTTTTCCTACTTCAAAAATGTAGCTATATTAATGTTTTAGTGCATGTAGTAATCTTAATATCTCTGGTTCAAAGGGTATGGTTATTACAATCACATTTTTAGTATAATTTTAGTTTACGTTTTGGTTATGTATGCACATGCATTTTTTATATAATTCTACATGAATCATGTTGGGAGAGAAAAAACAGAACAAAAAGGAAAAACCACAAGAAAGGAAAAGAAAAGGTGAAAATAATATGCTTCACTCTATATTCAGTCTCCATAGTTCTCTCTCTGGATGTGGATGGCATTTTCCATACAAGGTTTATTAGAATTGCCTTTAAATTGCTGAAAAAAGCTAGGTTTTTCACAGTTGGCTATCATGCAATCTTGCTGTTACTATATACAATGTTTTCTTGGTTCTGCTCACTTGACTCAGCATCAGGAAGTCTTTCCAGGCTTTTCTGAAATCAGCCTGTTCATCATTTCTTATAGAACAATAATATTCCATTATTTTCACATACTATAATTTATTCAACTATTCTTCAACTGATGGGCATCCACTCAATTTCTATTTCCTTGCTACTACAGAAAGAGTTGCTACAAACACTTGCAAATGTCAATCCTTTTCCCTCTTTTATCTCTTTGGGATACAGACCCAGTAGAGACACTGCTGGATCAAAGGTTATCAAAGTTTTATAGTTTGTGTATAATTCCAAATTGTTCTCTAGAATGTTAGATCACTTCTCAACTCCACCAACAGTGCATTAGTGTCTCAGTTTTCCCACAATCCCTCCAACATTTATATTATCTTTTCCTATCTTATAGATGTGATGAGGTGGTACCTCATAGTTATTATAGTTTACATTTCTTAATCAATATTCCTTGAGAGCATTTTTTCATACTAAGCATAATTTTCAATTGCTTTCCAGAATGGTTGGACCAATATATAGCTTTGCTAATAGATAGTACCAGCGTTCTAATGGAATCTATTGAGCTCACTTCGCCTTTTAATTAAACTTGTAAACACTCTGAAATTTTGATAATCAATAAATCTGTCATGAAAGCAATGTCTTAGTCCTGTGCACTTTACTAGAAATTGAAAATATGAATTCAGTTTTTAAAACATGCTATTTTTATGAAGGCATCACTCATTTCTGAATTACAATGAGTTTTCTTTTAATTATTGATTATTGATTAGATGAAGGGGAAATGTGGGATAGTGGTTAAAGTGCTTAGACTAAAATTCTGGCTTCAGAGCAAAATTCCTGTTACAGTAGGTAGACTTGAGATAGAAGGTATAGGACAGTTTTCAGTCATTGGTTTCCTTTATATGCTATTGGGTCCTACTAGGGAACTACCCAACTCAGAAAGGCAATCAGGAGGGTACATACACTCTGTGTTTCTCTCAGTGGTGGAAGTGGGCTGCTATATCTGGGGCCTTGCTCTCATGATTTCTGAAGATTTAGACCCAATTGACACCATTGGCTAGCAGGGCTGGGCCGATTCTGTGTTATCAGAGGAACACAGTCACCGGAAAGTCAGTGGAAATTCAATGCTTGATACTATGCCTCCTCTTCATAGCTTACTTGGAAGAGACTGAAACCATATCAGAAGATTCTTGATGATGTCAATGGGTCACTTATTCTATTTCCTGTACCTGAGAAGAACTATACCCAAACTCTGCTAGAAAGAGAATTCTTTCTACCTCAACTATTTCTGTCAAGTTGTTCTAAGACAATGGTTCCTGGATAGATTTCAGGGGAAAAGGGGAACATTAACAAGGAAAAATAACTGTATTATTGTCATTTACCTTTTTTTGGGGGGGTATTATATGCATATAATATGTATGCATTTACAAACATTATTTGGCAGAATCTACAGACTTTTTCAGATTGCTAAAGGTCTAGGACAAAAAAAAGTTAAGAACCTCTGCTCTGATGTGTTAACCTTTTGCAGAGCTGCCTAATAATCATTCCTTTGGTAGTGAAGTTCTTTGGAAAGGGTATACAAAAGAAAACATTGATTACACATTGACATATACTGCCAATGAGCACTGCCCTGACATCTCTAAGTCTTTCTGAGATCCTTCCTTGAAGGGCCTAGAGAATCAGGAGATTCCCACCAGCACAGGGGCTGGTGGCTTTGGCAGGCATGGCAGAGCTGGGAATTGCCTCTGTAATATTCACAATGCTTTGATCTAGCATTTAACTATCATGATGCAGTTATCAAAGGAAGCCCTTAGCAGCAAAGGGAGGTGGGAAGCCATTGGGATGCCTATTGTTGCTTTAAGAAATGCCTCCAGTGCTCGTCTTTAGTTTGTTCCTTTATTACCTCCAAAACTCTCTTCCCATCCTCATCCCCCAGGCTTCCAGAGAGACTGCAACATCAGAATCTCCCCTCTACTCAACAGAATCATGCAAACATGGAACACCCCTGAGATTGGTTACAGGCTCTGATGGAGAAGTGATTGGCATTCCTGAAATCACAGTGACAGGGATGCTCTGGGCCAAGTGAAGTCCCCCATCTTCTAAGCTCTCTTTATATTCAGCCTGCCAACTGTGGCTCACTCTGGTCCGTCCCAGCCCATTAAGCACCAGGTGGCTGCATGCTCATAGGCTAATGACTTTCCTAGATTTGGAGATGTGGAGGGGGGCACATTCTGTGCAATGGTGCTCTAGTAATTAACAAGGACCGACATCTGCCACGTGAGAATCTTATCTGATGTACTCACTCAGTGTTCACTGCAAGCACAGATATTAATTTAAAAGAATATCTGTAAACCAAATGCAGGGCTCTCTTGTTCCCAATCTGGGATTTCTCCTAGGCACTCAGCATGGTTAATTCACAGTTGTTTTCTTGCCATTGGTCCAAGGCCGTACTAAAAGCTCACAAAGATTTGGATTTTGCTCCTAGGAGCATATTTTTTTTTTCCCCAATCAGCTTGACTGAAACTTTGGATCAGCTGAGCAAATTATATCTGTGTAAGAAACCAAGGGGGTTGACTTGGAAAGATCTATGTGATTACTAACATATGACTCAAAACAGACATGCCTAATGAGAGAGGTGTCGAAAATCAATCCAAATTGCAATGATAGACTTAGCTCTTCTCAGTAATACAACGATCCAAGACAATTCCAAAAGACTTGTGATAGAAAATGCTATCCATATCCGGAGAAAGAACTATGGAGTCTGAATGCAGATCAAAACATACTAATTTTTTTCCTTGTTTATGGTTTTTGCCTTTTGTTCTGATTCTTCTTTTAGAGCATGACTAATATGGAGTTATATTTAACATACTTGTCAATATATAACCTATATTGGATTGTTTGCTCTCTTGGGAAAGGGGGAGGAAGAGGAGGGGAGCAGAAAAATTTGGAACTCAAGAGTCTTACAAAAATGAATGTTGAAAAGTATCTTTACATGTAATTGGATAAAAGGATTACAAAGATTTCTTGTTTTAAAAAAAGTTAGTCTATATTGCTCAGGGAGCAAAGTGAATGGATTAGATGAAATCTAGCCATTCCAGTGTTCCCACCTTTGCACAGTACACCATCCCCTAAAGATCAGCAATATCAGAGTTGGAACGGCTATTTGACTTCATCTAATCTCAGCTCTTCCTCATTTTGTAAAGGAAGAACATGTGGCCCAAAGAGAGTCCAGTTCACATAACTACATTGAAGTACAGCAGAGATCAGATTCCGATTTCATCTACATCATGAAAATCAACATTTTTTTGTAAATAAAATCCTATTTTCCTCATTGACTTTACATTATATTTTCAGAACTATTTAATTTTCATTCCAGATTGATTTTCAATTGGCTTCACTTGAAATCTCGTCTCCTTCTCAACCCAGTCTTTATGACAAGTAACTCATGATCTGAAAATTCAACATTAAATGCAGTAAGGGAGCTTACTATTTAAAGGAATCCTCTCCTGAATCCTTCTGTAAATCAGAATCCTTATGTAATGGGAATAATCCCCTGATTTATCTCTTCAGTAGGTTCAAATTTTCATAAGAGACAGAAATCTTGATTAGCTTGGATTTGTTCCGCTTTCCACTCTTAGGAGATGGGGCCAATTAAAAGAATGGATGATCTCATAGGGGAAGAGGAATTAGAGGGTTTGACTTCAGCCACTGAGAGGAAAGCACTCCAAGGAAAAAATGTCACATATGGTAAACTTCGGTGGATCCAATTAGGGACACAAAGTCTGTGGAAAGAGCTTACAAGACTTAAAAATCAAAGAAAGTACTGAATTGAACTGAGATTCCTGCCATACTGTCATTCAATCAGTCAGCAAATAGGTACAGAGTCCTGAATCCTGTGTTAGGCATTGAAGTGAAGTTCAGAGAAAGAGATACAGTCTCAAATAGCATCTAGTCCAGTCAGTGAGGAGCTACAAAATGCATTGTAGGTCTTTTCTACTTCTCTGAAAATGCCTTAGGTACCAATGTCATGTCAGAATGCTCTATCTGTTATTTGTTGTCATTGTTCAGTTATGTCTGACTCTCTGTAACCACATTATGGGGTTTTCTTGGCAAAGATACTAGAATGATTTGCCATTTCTTTCTCCAGTCGATTAAGTCTGATAGAGTAACTGACTTGCCCAGGGTCATATATTTCAAGGCTGGATTTGAATTCACATCTTAATAACTCCAGGCCCAATGCTTTATGCACTGAGCCGCCTAGTTGCCATCTGTTATCCCTATCTCTAATTGCTTGATTTTCCCATTTCCTCTTCAAATAATTTTTTTTTTCCTGTGGAGCCATGCATTCTGATGGTGAAAGTGCCAAATCTAGAGTCAGGAAGACACGGATTCAAATATTACCTCAGAGACATATCAGCTATATGCTCATAAGAAAGTCACTTAGCCTTTATAAGCCTTGGTTTACTTATTTGTAAAATGGTGATTAGTTCTCAGGATTTTTCTTGTGTAGATTAAATGAGGTAAAGTATATAAAAAGCTTTACAAATTTTGAAACATTACATAAACTATTATTAATTGTGAATTTGAAGCTATTCCTTTCATAATAATTGTTGATAGTATGCTGGAAGTCTGCTCAACATTCATCATGCATCTTGCCATCTCTCATTTACAATTTTGATTCTTCAGAGATTGTGAGGTTTCATGATTCACAGCCAAGCAACATCTCAAGAGAACAACTGGTGTTAATTTGCATTTATTTTATTCTTGCTTACTTGTATACATGTTCACCATCCTTTGTTAGTTAATAAATATAGAGGAAAGGATGTAAGAAACTGTATCATCCAGTCCTATTCATTCTACAGATGAGGATATAGAAGGGCACAGAAGTTAAATGAATTGGTCAACATCAAATTGGGTTAAGGGATTTGAATCTAGATCTTCTGAGACTAGAACTCATTATCTGTCCACTCTACTACACTGATCTGTATCCACCAGTAGAATATAAATTCTTTGAGGGGAGGGCTTCCAACTTAGGTTGATAGGCTAAACAATGGCATGATAAAACCACAAATATGGGATAGATGGAAGAAGGATCTTCTCAGTGGAATACAACACATGATTTACTCTTTAAGTATGTGATTATCAGTTAAGGAGGAAATTCTTGAGGATCGTAAAGACCGTTCTACATGCTGCTGGTTGATTTCTCGAACATGATAGAAACCATACCTTCAGATATTATCATATACCTATAGTGGAATAAGAAGGCTATTAGAATCTGTATTCACCATATAGGTTTCTGATGCTGCCTAAAAGATATATCCTTTGTACTTCAGGTAAGCAACCATGTGCTTATGTAGCTAGATTGCAAGTACTTCACTTGTGTCAGATTTGAACCCTGTCTGATATAATTTTATATCACTGGCTTTTGGCATACTGCCTTGTACATTAGGCATTCATAAGTGTCTTTGTATTGAATTGGATTTTACTGAGGAAATAAGGTAGGTTTTTGAGTTGTTAGTTGCTAATGTTTCTGGGTTATTTTAAATTATCATCACCATCAACATCATTGTTGTATTATGGTCTGAAAAGGGTACATTTATTTCCTTGTTCATAAGGTTTTTATGCCCTAATACAATATCTGTTTTGGGGAAGGTGCTGTAGAGAATTGATAAAAATGTATGCTTCTTTCTATACTCATTCAATGTTCTCCAGAGGTCTATCATATCTAGTTTTTCTAAATTTCTATTCATCTTGCTTCTTTCATATTTCTTTTATAGTTAGGCTTATCTAGTTCTGAGAGGGGAAAGCTGAGTTCCCCACTAGAACAGTTTTACTGTCTATTTTCTCCTGTGATTCTCCTGTGAGCAATATTCATCTGATTTTCCTTCAAGTATTTAGATATTATGCAGGTTGGTGCATAAATATGTTAGGATATTACTTCATTGTCTATGATACCTTTTAAAGCAAAATGTCATTTCCCTGATAACCTCTTTTAATTAGATCTTTTTTTTTTTTTTTGCTTTTGCTTTGTCTGAGATCATGATTGCTTTTCTGCCTTTTTAAATTCAGCTGAAACAAATAGATTTTGCTCCAGTATCATTGTTAGTGATGAATAAACATTAAATGAATCAATAGACAGGGTCTGATGCAAATATCTATAATGCCAGGCCACAGAATAGATTCTCTCAGGGATAGCAGTCCATTGCTGCTACCTCCTTTGATGTATTCAAAAGGGATTCAGAAAAGCAAGTGATTCATTTCAGAAGCTTCTAAACTTACTGAGTTGGAAGAAGCAATATTCAAGGGTCCAAGGGTCAGAACTGGGCTTGGAATTCACAACTCTCTATTTCCTAAACTACATTGGTTAGTGGAGTGACATTCACTATCCCTTCTACTGTTATGATTTCCTCTTTGATAAAGTGTAATCACTTTCAGTACTATCATTCTAACCTCCCTCTATCAACCCATTCTAAGCAAAAAAAAATCATGCTTTCCCTATCACCAGAGGCCATCAAATGCAAGCTGTGATTTGAAAGAGAATTGGGATTTTAAAGATTAAAGTGAAAAATTCTACTAGTGTTATTTGAGTTGGTTTTGGATGTTCATTTACTATCCTCCTGCAGCATATAGTTTTGGAGGAAATGGAAACTATTGAGTTTGGAAGCTACTGCATTATGAAAAGCATCTCCCTAAACTACAATGAGTCACTGCTGAGAATGGAGAAGCGATTTCTTCTCATACAGAGCTCAAGGGAATAGTGATTGAAGTTCTACTCTGAAGCAAGAAAATGTTAAATGTTTCTCTTTTCAGTAACTAGATATTAAAATTTTAAATTGAGGTCCTTTTAGTAAAAAACTGGCACATCTCAGATCAATTTCAAGCATGGTCATTCGGGCATCAGACAGCTAGTTTGATCAACTAGGTCGATTCCATTAGCTCTTGTTCTGGAATTTGTATTTGCTATCACAACGTGTATGTATGTGTGTGTGTGTGTGTGTGTGTGTGTGTGTGTGTATGTTTCCTGAGTAGACTGTTTCCTCATGCTGTCTAAATAACTGGATATCTGTTTTGAATCAGTTCAGAATTCTTAGTCTAACATTGAAAAGACCTGAATAATTTTATCCCTATTTATTTTGTCCCATACTCTACAATTCAGTCAATGGACATTTCTGTTCCTCCTATAAAGCACTTCACTTTCCCATCTCTATCTCATTATTTCTGTACTCACCTTCACTAAAGAGAAGCCTTTTCTTCCTTCAAGGTAAACTCAAGGATCATTTTTTGTATATAGCCTTTTATGATCTCCTAAAATGGTACCCTCCTTATCTATTTAATCTTTTTTATATTTATTTAGTATGTGTATTCCTATATGTGAATACACAAACATATATAAATATATATTTCCCTTCCCCCATTAGAATGTAAGCTCTTTGAGAGTAGAGATTATTTCATTCTTTGCTTTTTTCTCCTTAGCACCTGCCATACTATCTGGTACATAATAGGTGTTTTAAAAGATACTTATTGGTTGGCTGCTTCTTAATCTTTTCTGAAATGACTCTTTTTCATGTACTATGTGTCCCAGTTAAACTGAAGGCCCACCACTTTTAGGCTTTATTAACTTTGAACTTTTAGGTCATCCCTATAGCTAAGTTTTTACCGATTGACAATTCTACTGCCATAGTTCTTATTCTATTCTGCTAATATTTAAGAGCTTATTTTGTGGATGGTGCTGCAGATAAAAAGATAGATATGACAGACCCTACTTTCAAGAAGCTTTTAATAAAATGGAGAAGGAAATGTAAGAAAATGGAAAAAACATTAGTATTGTACCTTGGGCCTGCCATATCCTATTTGGGCAATTCTTGAACTCCTCAGAGTCCTAACTTGAAAAAATTATGGTGTTGGACTAGTTGACCTTTCAATTCTTAATCTGTGATCCTGTAATTGTAATAAGGAGACAGAAATGGATACCAATGGATGGTTCTCACATATTTGTAAAGTCACATGTATATAGACAGTTAATTATAAAGGTAAGGAATCTGGTAAAGTGTTACAAGAAATTTGAGAAAGGAAATCACATTCATTAGTGGAATTAAAAAAAGTGTAATCAGGGAAAGCTTCCTGAAGAAGGTAGCACTTGAATTTGTCCTTAAAGGAAGGGAGAGACATTGATAAAATGAGTTAGAAGTAGGGTGCTCCTTTCCAATAGAGAGGATGGAATCTGCAAAGTGAAAGGGTGATTAAGAGGAGAATAAGCAGTTGGGAATAGTCCAGTTTTGCTGGAACATAGATAGATGAAAGGAAATCCCATGAGACATGGCTAGAAAGGTAGACTGTAATCAGATTATGGTGAACCTTGAATTGAATGTCTGGTTCAGGAATTAATATTTTACTCAATATTCATTGCAGTTGTGGGGGCACAACATGAACTGAGCAACATGCAAAGGAGATTTCTTGGGAAGCAGTGTGGAGGATGTACTAGATTGGAAGCAGGAAAAGAAATTAGGAGGCTATTTCAGCAGTACAGGGGAGAAGAAATGTGGCCATGTCCATAGACTGAAAGAAAAGTGTCAGGAGAAAAGAAGAGATTGAAAAATACACGTCAAAGAGGGGAGATGATTGATGATGTGAGGTTCCAGAGGTTGTAGGAATGAGCAAGTAGGCTGACACACCTAGATGTCACAGTGGATAGACTCAGGGTTAGAGTTCGGAAAACAAGAGTTCAAATCCAACCCTAGACCCTTACTAATTGTGTGATGTCGGGCAAATTACTTATTGTTTGTTTCCTCAACATTAAAAGGGGGATAATCCTACCAAATACTACTTTTGAGTCTTAAATGGGATAATATTTGTAAAGTGTTTAGTACAGTGTCTGGCACATTGTAGGTACTATATAAATGCTAACTATTTAGTATTATTAATAGGATTAGCTTCATTTGAATGACACAGATCGAGAAGGGGTAGTACTGAGGGCAATGGGGAATGGGGCTGCTTTGGCAAGGAAGGCTACCTTTTTCTCTGAGACGAGAGTAAAGTAATAGTTAAAGAAGAATGGAGGGAAGGTAAGAAAAATTGATCCTTTTTTTGCTCATTAAGGAGGACGACGTCATTTGCTGAGACTGAGAGAAGAGGGGCAGAGCTGGGAAGCTTGAAGCAAGAAGAGATTTGAAGCATCCACCACAGGGAATGTGATAGGAAATCAATATGCAATGAATAAAAGTGTTGCTGCAAAGAAGCAAGGGCATGGTTAGGATTAGGTAGCATCAATTTGTAATGGATCTAGTTAGTAGCATTTTGGGATTTTTTCTGGCAGCTCAGGAGTAGAAGCAGAATGGATAGATGGTAGAAGTTAACCAAGACTGAGGGAGAGCAAAACATGAAGAAGAAGGGCAAGAGAGGAAGAGATTCAGGGGTGAAGGACTGGGTATTATAGAGTGACTTATTGTGGAGTCAAAACTGGGTAGGAAAGAAAAGGAAAATTTTCACTTCTGCAGATGGAGGAGATTCTGCCCTCATGTGACCACACGTGCCCTTCCCATTCTAATTCCTATGATATTTATTTATGTGCATTTCTGATTCTTTCTATTACATTTTAAGCTCAATGAGGCAGGGGCCAGGTCTTTATCTTCATATGACCAGCATCAGTAATAGAACTTTATATGCAATAGCTACTTTTACAATGCCCATTAAATGAATAAATGAAATCAATAACAAGGGAAGGAGGGAGGGAAGAAAGGAAGGAAGGAAAGAAATTTTAAAAAAAGAAGGAAAGAAAGAAAAAGGGAAGGAAAAAAGAAAGAAGCAAAGAAAGAAGAAAATAAGAAGGGAAGAAGAAAAAAAAGCAGGAAGACAGAAAAAAGGAAGATAGAGAAGAAAGGAAGGGAGAAAGAAAGAAGAAAAGGAGAAAAAGAAGAAGGAAAGGAAGGATAGAAGGAAGAGAGTAAAGGAGGAGAGGAAGGATAGAAAGAGGGAGAAGGAAAGAAGGAGGGAGGGAAAAAGAAATAAAAGGTAGACAAAGATTAATGTACTGATATAAACAAGCAATATTAAAAACATCTCTGTTTTGAAGAGTAAAAGACTAGATTCTTAGGAGTTCTGAAGCCTAAGCTGCTGCAGGCTTCTGAATTGCATTGATTTGGAGGTAGAGGTCATGTCTATAGACATCCTACATAGTGGTCATACTCTAGGTATGGTCAGACTCTAGGAGTCTGTTCTAATAGCAGGATTATTTTGTCTGTTTACCAGCAGGATTATTTTGTATCTTCAAAATTGTGTCCTATAATAAACTGCCTTTGAAGTCCAGAACCAAAATATTTTGAATAGAGGCAGGTAGGCCTTGAAAACTAGTTCAAGGTTATTTATGGAATTTGTTGCTGGTATGTTTAAATGCAATACAATTGAAGAAATTTATCTCTAAATATTTTCCCTGAAAACACATTTAACCCCCAATAGATAGAATATGGTTATTTCATGAGTTAGAAGGCCTTCTCCAGCTATGAAGTACCACCCATTCTTCAAGGCTCAACTCAACTGCTACCTCTTTCATTCAATCTAATTTAATTAGACAAACATCTGGGAAACACTTTGTCCAAATATGTCAGGAAGATACAGAGTTTGGAGAAGATACAGCTCCTGCCCATGTCATAGTTAGATCTAGTGTTAGTAAAATGCCAGAAATGGAATCTCCTGATTTCAAGTCTGGTTGTTTTTCTACTTAAGTACAGTTCCCCTCTGATAGACTGTGAGATCCATGAATGTTGAGTTTGGATCTTTTCTTTGTATCCTCCATAGAAAACAATGAATACAGAATTTTCAATTTAATAGCTTTCCTGCAAACACTTGTTGCATGAATAAATGAATGAAAAGAGTGAATCTAGATGTCCCACTTACTTGGATACTATTTTTGTTCTTCCCTAATTCACATGACTCCTGATTACATTCCCATAAACTTTCCCATAAACACAGTGACCCTGCACTATTCTGTTATAGCCAGTAAGTCTAGTCTCATGGATCCCAAGGTTCGTTGCTAATAATCAAATAAAATCATGTTCATAATGTGCTTCACAAACCTTAAAGAGCTATAAAAGTGTCGTTGTACCTGAAGAAGCTTTAGTGGCTTTATGTAGCCTTTAGAATGAAGTATAATTCTTCTTTTTGGCCCTTTAAAACTTTTCATAGTCTGGCTCAGATCCATCTTGACCATTCTTTCTCTTTATGTACTCTAAATTATAGCCAGACTATTGCTGTGATGATTTCTCAGGACTCAGTGCCTTTGAATGGGCTGTCCTCCATGTCTAGGATGCCCACCCACCTCACCTTAGCCTCTTAGGTCCTCTTGCTTCCTTTAAGGCTCAGTTCAGACGTCTGCTCCTGCAAACAGCCTTTCCCAATCTCCCCAAATTGTTAATCAAGTTCTCTTCCCCAATTACTTTTTATGTATTCTGTATTTACTTATTTGTACAGACCTCTAAGAAGTAGAATGTAAGCTCCTTGAGGGCAAGTGGAATTGTTTTATCTATTTATCTTTGTATTTTCAATGAGGGTTATATAAGTCTGGTGCTTATAACTGTTTTATGACATGTCAGATAATAGACATGATGCTTTGAGAGGCAAGGAGGGTAACCTGGAATGTAATTGCCACAGAAACCAGCAGAGGGCAGCCTAATCTCAAGTGACAAGATTCATAGACTCATCCACATGAATCCTAAAAGGATTTTGGAGAGTCCCTGGGCATAGATAGGACCTAGGATTTCAGAGCTAGACCTCAGTAATAGTTTAGAACAATGCTCGCAGAATTTCCTCTTTTCATAAGTGAAGCTGCTGAGGTCCAGAGAGGTTGAATAATTTGCTCAAGAACACACAGAGAATAGATGGCAGAGTCAAAATGCAAATTCAGGTCTTCTGATTCCAAACCTGCTGATCTTCCCATTGAACCATTTACCTGAAGCTCTCAGCATGGCCAAATGGGGAAGGGCTGCAACCTGCATGAGGAAAGTACATTAACTCAATCCTGGGCTTCTGAGCAACCTCAGGAGGAGCAAACTCAAGAAAGCAAAGGGATTAGATAGGAGGGGCAGGCAATGGATGGATATGACCAACTCAGAAGACCCTCTTCCAATAAGTAGGGGAAAAGAGGAGCCGCCTATGCTCATTGGGAGACAGAGTCAGAGACTGGTGAATGGGATGCCCTTCCATTTCCTACCGTGTAAAGACTGCAAAAGGACATTATGAGAGCTGTATGGCAACCTCCAGAAGCCTAAAAGGACTTGCTAATTTAGGTTCTCAAGCTCTCATTAATAAAGAGTATCATAGATAATGAGCTATTCAGAGATACTCTAACAGAGGCTGATACGCATCTACCTATGGGATTTTCCAACCATAACAAAACAGAAATCTTAGCTGTGAGATAGTTGTTTTTGACAAACGCTAGTTTTGGAAGCAAAGTAAATCCTTGACACAATCCCCATGCGACTTTTTAAAAAATTGCTCAGGATCCCCGAGGAGTGTTAAATTATTATTGGTCATTTAACATGAAAAAAACAAGATGCACATGGGAAGTTTATGTGGTTGAAATACAATGTAAATTATGAGGTTTAAGACTGCAGTAGCTAATTTAAACTCAACAGTTCCCCTTGCCATTAAAGAGAGTTAAATTCAAGCAAACTTTTTTTTCTAGGCAGACCATTTTATTTTAAAAGTCAAAAATGATAATCAAATTTAGAGAGAAAAAGGAGACAGGAAAAAACAAGGTAATGGAAAAGCCATGGAGGAAACTTGTTAAGAACATCATACCACTCATTCTTTCATTCATTCATTCATTCAATAAATGTTTACTAAGTGCCTACTATATACCTAATATCCTGTATTAGATCTTGCTGGACATAAAAAAGGCTCAGGGACCAACTTGAGGACTTCATGATTTGCTTGTGATGATAAAATGCATAGATGAATAATTTTAACAAAACTTCTTTCCAATACACCCTTCATTTGACTGCCAAACTCATATTCCTAAACCAAAGCTCTGAACATTTATTTTACTACTCAAGGAGCTTCAATGGTTCCCTATTGTCCTAATATTAATTATAATCTCCCAAGTTTGTTATTCAAAGCCCTTTAATAATTTGGCTCCAAACTAATTTTCACGCTAAATTTTACAATTATCCTCCATGATGTATTCTGCATTCCTGTCAAACTGCTTTCCATATCAGATCCCTGTACACAACCAAATATCTTCCACCTTCATGCCTTTTTATAACATTTGTGGAGATTTTCTTTCATGTCTATAAGGTCCTTCTTCCTTACATCCACTTCTTAGACTCCTTTGGTTCTTTTAATGCTCAACTCAAGTGCCATCATAGACTAAAGCTTCTTAATAAGTTCATGTAACTAAATGTGGGGTTTGTGAAATTGTGATATATTATCAGTAAATGTTTGATTTGCATACCTATTTTATATAGCTTTATACTCTGGGGTTGTATAAAAATTGATTGGGAGAAAAGGAGTGTAGACAGTTTTTCCTGACTCTCACTTCCTAGTTATTAATGCTGTACTCTCCCTAAATTAGTCTACATTTTGAATTTCCTTATCTGTGTGCATATTGTAGTCCCTTCTTGTCTACCTCCAAATCTCCAAGAATGGAAGTTTCTTGAGGAAAGGATTACAGCCATTCCTTCCACAACATGACTTTCTTCATTGTGGTTTCAATATAACATGGGCCAGGATAAGGTATTAAGTGGGAATTTGGGGGGAGTTTTGCAGAAACAGTAGTTGCTACATGAAGACCAACAGACAAGATAGTCAATGACTAAATACTTAACCCAAATTTTACAATAAGATACTGTAAAAACCCCATAAAAGAAAAAGAAAAAAAAAATCAGACTTCTCTGGTATGAAGGAAGGGACAAAAAATTTTATGTGGATTTTCCAGACCACAGGGGGCGTGGTGCCTCTAACCTCAGCAATGTGGAAGGGATAATTGTATTTCTTTTTTGTTTTTGCATCTTAATTGCCAAGCATAATGAGGTGACATGTAATAGATGCTTAATAAACAAATGGTTTTTGAATGACCGAACAGGATATAAACAGTCAGGATTACCAAGTGAACTGCTTTATGTTGCTGTGATAGCCATGAAATATTAAAAGAACTAGGGGAAGGCTTCAGTGAATTGGTAAATTCGCCACGAGGGATTGATTTATGGAAAGAGACCCAGAAAGAACTGCACAGAATGAGAAGGTACAGATGAGTTGTGACCTTTGTCTGAGGAAAGGGTGTATGGATGCAAGTGAGCCAGAACCACTGGAATATTGAGATCAGGTAGTGCCTAAGAAGGCCACACAATGTGCTTTGAGAGCAGATGAGGGGGGCTTTAGAGTCAGGAGCCAGGGTCTGAATTTCTGTTCTTCTGACTATGTAGTCTTATTTAAGTCATGCGCCCTCTCTGAAACTCAGTTTTCTCAATTGTAACATGAAGACAATAGTCCTAGTGCCACCTATCTCCCAGGTTTGTTAGAAAAATCAAGAGAGATACTTTCTGCTAGGGCTTCTCAATACCAGCTACTAGTGATATTATTATTATTGCTGTTGTTGCTGCTGTGGTGGTGGTCACTTCTGAAGGGAGCGGTCCTCTACTTCCTCAATTCCAATGGCCACAATGGCTCTGACTTCTTGGGGGAGGGTGGGCATCCTGCTGCAGGGGCTTCATTGGCTGGGATGCACTCAGTAAGGAAGCAAGGATTCTTCAACCCAAAAGGAATAGCAAGCTCTGCCGGTCAGGCTCCAGATCTTTTCTCTTAACTTCAAACTCTGATCTCTTTAGCCTAATCACCAAGAAATGGTGGCCAGGGGATGGAGTTAGAAAGAAAAGTGATTCCAATTTAATGCCACAAGTATTTATTGGGCACTGAACTGTGTGTGTGTGTGTGTGTGTGTGTGTGTGTGTGTGTGTGTGTGTAATATTGACAAGAAAATCACAGTATTCAGAGCCAAAAGCGTTTGTAGGTAATTTACTCTAAATGCCTCAATTTAGGAGTAGGGAGGTAGGGAGGTAGGGACCTTGGACAAGGTCACAAAAGGATAGGATTAGATTTCAAATCCCCTTACTCCTGACCCTGAATTTAGGATCATTTCCGCCATACTAATGCAGACTTCAGTATCATTAAGTAGCAGGGATGAGGACTTAATTTACTTCATCTATAAAATGGGGATAATAATAGCATCTACCTCCCAGGGTAATTGTAAGGATTAAATGAGATATTTGTAAAGTGCTTTTCAAACTTTACAATGCTACATAAATGCTTATTATAATAAGGCATAACTTTGACATAGCATTTACTATGTATCCATCACTGTGCTAGGCTTTTTTTTTTTTTTTTTTAAATAACTTTTTATTGACAGAACCCATGCCAGGGTAATTTTTTACAACATTATCCCTTGTACTCACTTCTGTTCTGATTTTTCCCCTCCCTCCCTCCACCTCCTCCCCCAGATGGCAAGCAGTCCTATACATGTTAAATAGGTTACAGTATATCCTAGATACAATAATGTGTGCAGAACTGAACAATTCTCTTGTTGAACAGGGAGAATTGGATTCAGAAGATAGAAATAACCCGGGAAGAAAAACAAAAATGCAAACAGTTTACATTCATTTCCCAATGTTCTTTCTTTGGGTGTAGCTGCTTCTGTCCATCCTTGATCAATTGAAACTGAGTTAGATCTCTTTGTCAAAGAAATCCACTTCCATCAAAATACATCCTCATACAGTATCATTGTTGAGGTATATAATGATCTCCTGGTTCTGCTCATTTCACTCAGCATCAGTTCATGTAAGTCTCGCCAGTCCTCTCTGTATTCATCCTGCTGGTCATTTCTTACAGAATAATAATATTCCATAACATTCATATACCACAATTTATTCAACCATTCTCCAATTGATGGGCATCCATTCATTTTCCAGTTTCTGGCCACTACAAACAGGGCTGCCACAAACATTTTGACACATACAGGTCCCTTTCCCTTCTTTAGTACCTCTTTGGGGTATAAGCCCAGTAGAAACACTGCTGGATCCAAGGATATGCACAGTTTGATAACTTTTTGAGCATATTTGCAAATTGCTCTCCCAGAATGGTTGGATCCATTCACAATTCCACCAACAATGTATCAGTGTCACTGTTTTCCCACATCCCCTCCAACATTCCGCATTATCTTTCCCTGTCATTTTAGCCAATCTGACAGGTATGTAGTGGTATCTCAGAGTTGTCTTAATTTGCATTTCTCTGATTAATAATGATTTGGAGCATATTTTCATATGGCTAGAAATAGTTTTAATTTCTTCATCTGAGAATTGTCTGTTCATATCCTTTGACCATTTATCAATTGGAGAATGGCTTGATTTCTTATAAATTAGAGCAAATTCTCTATATATTTTGATAATGAGGTTTTTATCAGAACCTTTGACTGGAAAAATGTTTTCCCAGTTTATTGTTTCCCTTCTAATCTTGTCTGCATTAGTTTTGTTTGTACAAAACCTTTTCAATTTGATATAATCAAAATTTTCTATTTTGTGGTCAATAGTGATCTCTAGTTCTTTTTTGGTCATAAATTCCTTCCTCTTCCATAGGTCTGAGAGGTAAACTATCCTATACTCTTCCAATTTATTTATAATCTCATTCTTTATGCCTAGGTCATGAACCCATTTTTGACCTTATCTTGGTGTACGGTGTTAAGTGTGGGTCAATGCCTAGTTTCTGCCATACTAATTTCCAAATTTTCCAGCAATTTTTGTCAAATAATGCATTCTTATCCCCAAAACTGGGGTCTTTGGGTTTGACAAACATTAGATTATTAAAGTTATTGGCTGTTTTGAACCTAACCTATTCCATTGATCAACCAGATGATTTTAGTAACTGCTGCTTTATAATATAATTTTAGATCTGGTACAGCTAGGCCACATTCATTTGATTTTTTTTTTCAATAATTCCCTTGAAATTCTTGACCTTTATGCTAAGCTCTTTACAATTATTATCTTCTTTAGTTCTCACAACAACCCTGGGAAGTGGGTAATCTTATTATTTCCATTTTACAGATGAGGAAACTGAGGGAAGCAGAGGATAAGTGACTTTCCCAGATAGTAAGTTGCTAAGGCCAGATTTGAATTTAGATCAAAGATGATACTCTATCTACTGCACCATTTAGCTGCCCAGAAATGAATGAAATGAACGGGAAAAGGAGCTAAAATTTAAAGTGCTAAAGGGCTTCCTGGGATGGACAATGGTCAGAACAGGGTTCCTAGGAAATGAGAGGCTTGAATTGGGTCTTGAAGGATGAGGAGAATTTAGATAAGGGAAACAGCTTGAGCAAAGGTAAAACTGAACATGAAGGAAACTGGATCTGATAAGAATTAGCAATTGGTCTTGGACATTGATTAGGTAAGTAGGAAAAGATCAAAGAGAGCCTTGAATGTCAGGATGGTTTAATTTGAGATAATGGAGAGCTTCTACATCGGGGAAGGACTCTTAGTCTGAAAGGAAAAGAGTCAACTGATGTCACACTCAGAAGTGCAGAAAAAAGGTTATCATCATCGAATTCAATGAACCCTTATGAATATATCAATGTAATACAATAACATTTGTTAATATCTACTCCCATGTTTATGCTTTCCTCTTAAGAACACTAGCATTTAGCATAGTGTCATATTGTCAGTCAATGAGTCTTCATTAAGCATAATTCACAAGTATTTGTTAAGTACCTGTGATACAGTAGTACTATAGTATAGTACAGTAGTACTATATACAGTAGGTGTTTAATAAATGTTGACAAGGTGATTTAGGCCAGTTCCAATGATACAAAGCCATCTGTACCCAGAGAGAAGACTGTGGGAACTAAGTGTGGATCACAACATAATATTTTCACCTTTTTTTGCTGTTTGCTTGTTTTGTTTTTCTTTTTCATTTTTTCCCTTTTTGATCTGATTTTTCTTGTGTAGCATGATAATTGTGTAAATATGTAAAGAAGAATCGCACATATTCAACATATATTAGATTACTCACCATCTAAGGGAATGGGTGGGGTGAAGGGAGGGAAAACAATTGGAACACAAGGTTTTTGGAAGGGTGAATGTTGAAAACTATCTATGCATATATTTGGAAAATAATATGTTTAAAAAATAAATGCACGGTGAATTTTCAAGGCATCTTGCTAGTTGCACAAGATAAAAGGGCAGAAGTAAGATACTATCTGCCCTCAAGAAGCTTACATTTTTGACTTGGAGATGGGGAGAGCTAAAGAGAAACGATGCATATGTGATCCCTAGAAGTTTGCAAAGCAATACCTCAGGAAGACAGATATTGCAAGTATTATCATCACTACTGCTGTGTCCCCAGTGATTATGTGAATTTAGCCTTATATTCCAAGGCCTCGAGAGCATCATATTCAATTTGATTTCAGGAACAGGGAACGAAAGCATGCTCTCTCATTTATGTCTACAGCATAATTGCTTACAAGTCTAATGTTGGTGACACAAATTAGTCAAAAATATTTTTTAAGTCATACTACTCTGTTAAAGATTTACAAATCAAGTGAAGTATTTCCAAGTAAAAAACCAGAAGGATCTATTGGAGAGAATTTGCATCTTTATTCCTTGGCATTGCCACCGTGTTTTATAATTGAATTCCACATCCTGAAGTTCACCACAGTTTAGAATTATAGGAGCTTGCAAGAAGGAGAATGATTGAGCCTATCCCCATGGAGAGACTTTTTCTTAAATTCAATCAGTAAAAATATCTTGACATTGATGTTCAGTCAGACCATATTTGGGAAAGCTACATGATGAAGAGTTGGATAGACACCTTTGAGAGCTGAACCAAGATGAAGAAGACAAAATTCAGAGTCCTTTATCCTACTTATGATGGCCATTATTGGGGCTGAATAACACAGATACTATGGTAGAGAGGAAAAAGTCCAGATACGAAGTCAGAAGCCATGGATTTGAGTGCTGATACTGCTACTCTTCAGCTGTTGGATATTGGACAAGTTATTTAACCTTTCCCTGACAGTTTACTCATCTGAGGATAATAATATCCATCTTGCTTACCCCAAAGCTTGGTTTTGAGGAAAGTACTCTAGGTAAATATTGAGTATTATAATTAAATTGGTTAAAAAAAAAAAAAAACAAGCATTAAGTTTGATTTCAGAGAAGAATCAGGATACATTGAGAAAATGTTATGTTCAGAATTTCAACAATTAAAGCTACATTTTCATCTGAATGCATAGATTAAAGGTGAAAGAGATAAGAGATAATCTCTAGGTTATGGCTAATGCTAATAACTGTCTCTTTTCTGAATGTGTGACTGTTCTTCCTTCCAGAGCTCTTCTAAACCTATAGGGTTAAAGATTTAAAGCTGCAATTACCTTCCCAACCCCTATCCGGCCATTTTCAGATGATGAAACTTATACTCAGAGTATCATATACTAATAAATATTTGAGGCAGGATTTTGAACCCAGATTTTCCTGATTCCAAATCTACTACACCATGCTATTGCTCTGGCCCCTTCATGACAGTGACTTCCAAAACTTCATCTCAATTCAATTTAATTGCCCACAGAATGATAGCTCTAAATCTTAGGGACTATCTAGTATAATCACCCAAATGATTTGCCTAAGTAAGTATGAGAAAGAGGATTTGAACTCAAGTTCAAATCTGATTCTGATCATTTTTTTTTTAAATCACTGTTATATAGAAGGCATTATAGGAACCACTAAGGATATAAAGATGAAAAATGACTTTTCAGTCGGTATCCAGCCCTGTGCTAGGAGTTATGGGTAATACAAAGACCTAACTGTTCTTTCTATCTCCAATTCTTCCTTCCTCCAGTTTGTCCCCTACCCAAGTACCAAAATAATCTCCCTTCGGCATAGATTTGACCATATAATTTTCCTTCCTTATAAAACTGCAGCGGCTCAATGTTGCCTCTAAGATAAATTACCAGCTCCCCAGCCTGACATTTAAAGCTCAACATAATCTGAATCAACCTACCTTTCCACCCTCCTTTACAACTACTGAGAATGAATGTCTCATGGGTGATACTATAATTAACTATCAAAGGATTTCATACTTAATTTGGAATAATTAAAATAATCCCTATGCTTTTTCCCCCTCTCAATAAAACAAAGATACTAAATTTTTTTTTCTCCCCTCTCCTCCATTCCTATGCTCTTTGTTTCAGACAAAGTGGACACTGAGCTGATTTCCTGTTCTTGTCCTATTTTTTTTCAACTCTTGCATTTACACAGTCCATACATTGCCCCCTATTGACCCCCCCATCATCTCTGCCTGCTGAAATCCTCTTGTTTCATAAAAGCCTAGCATATCTTCCATAAAAGCCTTTTCTGATCTCCACAGCTGAAAGTGTTCTCTGCTCCTGCAAATTTTCCCAAGATGCTTTGTATTACCCTATGCTCTTGTCATTCTCTACTTTGTATTACCCTTATGTATGTACCTATCACATCACTTGAGAAGCAGCATATCTTCATGGATAGAGCTGGCCTTTAAGTCAAGACTTACCCTTGAGACCAAGGCAAGAGATTTAAACTCTCAGTGTTTCAGGCAACTTTCTAAGACATCAAGATAATAATGGACTTCTTACTGGCCTTCCTTTTTGAAGAGAATCAAAATGATATTGACTATGTTAGAATTGAGTGGTTGATGAGATCAATTTGAAGTCGGAATGCTCTGCCACAGATTAGATACAAATAGACCATATGAACATTTAGGGTGGATTCCCTAATACTGGGCAGTAAATAAATCAAGCACCAGGCCTGAAGTCAGGAAGAGCTAAGTTCAAATCCAATCTCAAACACTTACTAACTCAGTGAGCCTGGGCAAGTTATTTCACCCTGTTTGCCTCAGTCCCCCATCTGCAAAATGATCTGAAGAAAGAAATGATAAACTTCTCCAGTATCTCTGCAAAGAAAACACCAAATGGGATCACACGGAGTCAATAAGACTAAAATGACTGAACAACTAAATAATAATAACAAGAGCTACCATTTATGTAGCACTTTCAGATTTGCAAAAAGCTTATATATTGTTACTTTATTTGATCTTCACAGTAACTGTGAGTTAGATGCTATTATTATTTTTCCCATTTTATACATGAGGAAACTGAGGCTGGGAGAAATTAAATAACTTGCCTAAGATCACACAACTATTAAGTGTCTGAGGCTGAATTTGAACTCAAGTCTTCCTGACTTCAAGTTCAATATTTTATTCATTGCATTACTAGGATGGAGATGGAAGGAAGGAAAGAAGGAAGAGATGGAGGGAGGGAGGGAGGAAGAAAGGAGTAAAAGAAGGAAAGAAAGAAGAGAAGGAGGGAGAAAGATGAAACATTTTTGAATACCTATGTGCTAAGCATTGGGAATACAAGTGAAACAAAACAATCCAGCCCCCATCTTCAAAAGATTATCATTTTAATGGAAAAAAAGACAACACATAGAGGGAAGCTGGAGGGGGCAAGGCTGCTGGTGAGGAGATGAAGTCCAGAGAAAATGCAAAACCAGGAATAAAAGTGAGAGAGTCCCATGATGGTCCTAAGAAGGTACATCTGTGGATGGGTAGACAACAATGAATTTACAAGTCTTTCATAAAACAGATCAACAAACCCCCAATCAACATATTTTACCCAATAGATTACAAGCTCACTGAGGGCAGGGACTCCATCTTTGTTCCTCTTTATATCCTCAGCTATGTGCACACTGATTTGCATGTATTAGTTTGATGTTAATAAAACAATAATAGTTTTTGTTAAATTGAATAAATAAGACATAGGAACTGCCCTCAGGGAGCTTACTGTTTAGTTGGGGGTGGCAATGCAGGATCTGAAAAAGTACAAGATCCTTTCCAGTTAAAAATCTGTGCTCCTATGTTATAAGGTGGACTAGGTGATTTTTTGAGGACTCTTCTTACCCAGTAATGTATAATTTTACATCCTTTTGAAAGGAAAAACTAACAAACAGAAAGTACTGGTATACTCAGGAGGCTTTATTTCCCCATTGTAATCATGAACATTCTATTATGTATGAATGTGGGAAAAGGATTGGGTTTAGAAATAAAAAGATTAGGTTTGAAGAGCTAGCTGTGCCACTTACTATCCATGAGATATTGGAAAAAACTCCTTCCTCAATTTCCCTCTTTGTAAAATGAGCAAGTTGTAATATCCCCTCTAAAGTTGCTCCCTTCTCTGAAGCTCCTATTGTGGGCATTTCTCCAGAGCCTTGTCCTAGGAGCAGGCTCTACAAATTTCACAATCTTTACGTTGCTATCTAATAAAACTTGGTATTGATCAAGTTTTTATTGTTCATTTTCATGGCGCTTAGCCATCATGGCCCAACATTTTAGAGAGTTCTCGTGTCACCAGTTGGCCACAGAGGTCAGTTGATTTATATTCTTGGTAAGGTCTTACAGTTCCTTGGAAGTTAAGGACTTTAGCACCTTGGATTTAAGAGATTTCATTTCTAATTTGTTGACTGATAACCAATCCCTATTTCTTGTCAAAGTCCATTTCTTGGTGCTCTGAGGACTTTCTAAAATAAGTCTGTATGGCTGAAACTTTTAGGTGGCTAAGCAAGCAATGTAGTCCGGTTCTGAAATAGTGTCAGAATATCTGCTCTTGTTTGTCTCTCCCTTCCAACCTTAGAGTCAGTACAAATAGTATTAATTCACATTTATATAGCATTTGGGGGATACTTTTTGCAACTAAAGACCTAATTAGTACAAATTCATTATTTGCTGAATGGCTGTATGTTGCCAATTTGCATTAAGTTATAATTATATAAAATATAGGCAACTAAGTAGCATCATAGTGAACAAACAGTGCATTGAACCTGGAGTCAGGAAGAATCATTTTTCTGAGTTCAAATCTGGCCTCAGAGATTTATTAGCCATGTAATCCTGGGAAAGTCACTTAACCTAACTGCCTCAGTTTCCTTACAGGTAAAGTGAGCTAGAGAAGGAAATAGTAAACCACTTCAGAATCTTTGCCAAGAAAACTCCAAGTGGGATCATGAAGAGTTGGACACAACTGAAAAATAACTAAACAACAATGGTCTTTAGTTCTAGCCCAAAGAAAATATGCAGTAAAAATTCAAATAATTCAAATACTTCAGGAGATTCATTTCAAAGAATTGGTCAGGACCTACCTGCACTTTGCTGCCTCAATGTCAGCACAGCACAAGTTGGAAGAGGTTCTACCAAAGTAGACAGGCTTCAAGTAAGGATAGCTCAATGACCCTTATCTTAGACCATGTTTGGAGAAAGTCTTAAGAGTGACACTTTTGGTAGCACCAGAGGCCCCATCAACATGGTTTATTAGGACATAGAGAAGTTGGGATTGGAGTTGGTAAAGAAATTACACACAGAGATGATTGATCTGTCCATGAACTCCTTTGATTCTCATATCCATCTTAGGAGATAAATTGTAGGATATTGTCTACCTCCATTTTACAGATGAGGAAATGAATGTTGAGAAGTTAATTGAGTTGTTTGAAATAGATCGCTAATTTACTTCCCAGTCCTTTATTTTAGTCATTCATTCATTCGTTTGTTTGTTTGTTTGTTTGTACCACAGGGTCTTCCAATGTAGTAGCAGTAGTAGTGGTGGTGGTGGTGGTGGTAGTGGTAGTCATAGTAGCAAATAGTAATAGTAGTGGTAGTGGTAATAATAGTGGTGGTGGTGGTAATGATATAGTCATAATAGTGTAGTCATTCTATTTATAGACTATTTTAAGATTTGCAAAATAAACATTATCTCATTTAATCCCTTCAACAATGCAGGGAAGTAGGTGCTATTATTATATGTCATGGTAGCAAACAAGAAAACATGTATCTGGGCCAAGGGCAAGCACATAGGCTCATTAATTTTCTTTTTTTTCTAAAAACTGTTTTATCTATATTTTTTGCTTGTTTTCTTTTTAACAATATCAGAATTTCACTCAGTATCCCTTTCTTTCCCCATTCAGAGTCATCCAATATAAGAAGCAATATTTTAAAGAAAAAAAAAACAAAGAATCAGCAAAACTGATAAATACATTGAAAAAGACTGAAAATAGTGTTCTAAAATCTCTTAGTGCCATTTCAAAGTATTATTTATTTATGTTATGTTATGTTATGTTAAAGCTTAAAATAACACTAAGACTTTTGAGATACTCTGTATATGCAACCTATATACAAACTCATATATGCACACACACATATGTACATATATATTTATATACACACACACATACATACATACATTGATACACAAATATATTTGCACCTCCCACCTTCATAGGAATAGGGATGTCCATTCATTTCTCTCCTGGAACCATGCTTTTTCTTTAGTTTTAAGAACATTCATTTCTGATTGCTTTTATCTTTCCATCTGATCCCATTAATCTTCTGATGAATTCATTCAATATTTACAAAGTGACCAACATGTGCTTAGCCCTATAGTGGGTACTATGAAGACATGAGTTGAAGACAGTTCCCCATCACAAAGAGCTGGGAGTTGTTGTTGGAGGCCCAGATTTACATGTGTGAAAAATCCAGACGATAACACAAAGTGATAGAATACTTATTACCTGTGTGACACTGGATGTCACTTAACCTCAGGGGGCCTACCTTTCTTCAATTATAAAACGAGGGAGTCAGAGTAGATAATTTTCTTCCAGCGCTAAACCCTATGATCCTAACTGTGTATAAATTGATTATCACTAAGGTCCAACATCTACAGTACAATCAGTGCTGTGGGTGGTCAGGAAGACTGGAAACAGCAGTTCCTGGAGCATATTTGCTTGATGTAACCATCCCAGTTATAAACAGTTTGCTTTTGTGTACAATGTGTTTCTTGCCAAAGCCCCAACCAGCCTTGACACCAGATTTCTTCCCAGATAGCTATGCTCCCAGTTCAGACCCCTTCCCCACCAAAAAAACAAAAAAAACAAAAAAAACAAAACAAAAAAAAAACCCAAAAAAACTCTAATGATGTTGAGCTCAAATAGAGCATCTTGGGTGGCCCAAGAAGCTGAGAATATTCTGATGCTAGGGCAGGAGTCCTTAACCTATTTTATGTCCTAGATACTTCTGTTAGTTTGGTGACACCTGTGGACTTTTTCTTAGAATCATGATTTTTTAATACAAGAAACAAAACAAAAAGATTATAAGGAAAACTAATTACATTGAAATAAAGATGTAATTTTTCCCTATCATGGAAATACCAGGTTAAGAGCTCCAGCTCTATCAAAAATGGATAAATGTCAGTGATCCCAGCATCACTCAGTCCCACTCTGTTGCTGTCTCCCATCCTTAGGGACCTGGGCAAAGAGATGTCAATGATTCATAAGGAACTTGAGAGGTCATCTCTCTCTTTTTGGGGTTATTCCCCAATAGGAACTGTGATTTCATTGGCACAGGGATCTCCCAGTGTGGAAACCCCCTTTAATGCAGATCACTGCTTACAATCTTAAAGATTTGCTTAGGGGCACTGAGAGGTTAAATCTTTGCCAGGATCACTGCCAGGGACAGGGTCTTTCCAACTCTGTCTGGTCCCTGAAATAAGGATTGTCTTTTGCCTTTCTTTGTACCTCCAGTTGTCAGCACAGTGCCTGGCACATAGTAGGTGTTTAAGAAATGCTAATTGTGCCATGCTGCATTCTACTTGATATTAGGTAATCCTTTAGGGTATTCGGGTATTCTCCTGATTCATGTCTTTCTTCCTCTACTTGAAGATGTTTAGCAGAGACATACAACATGATGACACATTTGGGAAAGTCAAACTATTCTGATATCTATCCCCAAGCTATCAGCAGCACTCCTCAGCAGGACCTCACTTCCCCTTGAGGAAGTTATGGTACAGCAGGGGACCGATAATTAAATAATGCTGAGTTAAAATACTAGGAATCATAGAATCTACTAGAGAAAAATCATAACACAAATTTCAAGGACTCAGAATGGCATCATCAGTTAGATCCAGACAGAATTAATTATAATAATATTCTCTCTGTCTCCCTATCACTCTTGCTTAATCCATGGGGGATTCACACACATGTATAGGTATATAAACACATACATATATGCACATGTAAACATTGTATGTATATATGCATTCATACATAGATACACACATACATAATATATGCACATGATGACTCCATCCAGGTAGTTTTGGGAGGAGAGGCATCAGTAGCTAAGGCAGATCAGGGGCTTAAGACTGGGGTACAGAAGAAGACCCTTACAGACTAGAATATCCACCCATAGTTAGTACAGGGGGAAACCACATAGACTGGAACAGGTACAATATTGATACCAGCTGAATATAAACTCCATGCAGGCAGAAATAGATTTCTCTTCTCTTTTTGTGTTTCCTAGAGCTCAGTACAATGTTTTAAAAATAGTAGGCACTTAATAAATGCTTGTTGAATTAAATCAATCCTGCCACAGAGATGCAGGAATAGCATCTGGGTAAAGAACCAGACAGACTCTGACAGATTTGAAATGATTTAGAGCTCGACAAGTATGAGGTAGGAAAAAACAACTCTAAAGAAAAAATAATCACTACTCATCTCAGTGACAGAGGAATTTTACCATTGGAACAAAGAGGAAAGAGCCCTCCAAAGCCTTCCCAGAATAACAGACAAAAACTAAACAAGTCATTAGAACAGCCAAAGCAGCAATATGGGGGGGAAAAAGGAACACAGTTTATGAAAATTCAGGTGATTTGTCTTTAAAATGAAATTTGGAGTGATGAAGACTGGCTGCAGGAAACAGGTGTGGCACATCGGGGCCCCTTAATAGGAAAAAGACAGAAACCAAAGCTCTAATTCTCCTTTGTCTATTTTAGCAGAGACCGAAGAAGGAACAGATGAGAGATGATCTGAGGAGACAATTTTTTAAAAAAGATGTATTAAGTACCACTATATGAATAACACCTGGAGAGTACAAAGAAAAAGAAGATACAGTTTTTACTCTTAAGGAAGACTGTAGTAAGGCAGATACAAGGTATAAAGCAGGTTAAATAGACTAGGTGGTACAATGGATGGGGTTCCAGGGAGGGAAACAGGAAGACTCATCTTTCCTGAATTCAAATCTGACCTCAGACACTTGCTAGCTGGGTAACTCTAGGCAAGTCACTTAACCCTGTTTGCCTTGGTATCCTCACCTGTAAAAAGAGGTGGAGAAGGAAATGGCAAACCCCTCCAGTATCTTTGCCAAGAAAAACCCCTAATAGAGTCATAAAGAGTCTAATATGATTTAACAAAATCAACAAAGAAGATCCATGTGACGTTATGAGGATAACATGAGATAACTGAAAGGAAAGTTTTTGGAAAACTTTCTCTTTCCTAATGGCATCTAAGAGCAAGTAATGATTAATGATGGAAAGGTCTCATGGAGAACACATTTCATTAATCTCCTCCTTTTGTGTCTGAGAGAGCAGTTTGATTTTCATTCTCTCCCACTCCAAATCTAGCTCTTGTCAGGAATTGCCATCCAAAGTGACTTCAAGAGTCACTGGGGAGTCTCTCTCCATGTTTCCCCTCCAATCCCACCAAACTCCTGCTAGGATGATTGGGACCAGAGGTAAAAAAAATTATTGAAAAAACACATGCTGTGCTTAGCTTCCATCTATGGAAATTTTCCTTTGCTTTGGATACTTTAATTCCCCTTGATTAATTCCCCCCTACCTGAATGGTAGGATCACAATATTCAGAGCTGAAAAAGACCTTAGAAGTCTTCCAGTCCAGCCCCCTCATTTTACAAACAAGGAAACCAAGACTCAGAGAAGTTAAGTCTTATTCTTTTGACAGTTTCAAGTGGCTTTTGAGTTAGATGATTCATATGAAAGAAGGATGGGGAAGACTTAAGAGTCCTCTTCTATATAATGATAATAAGAGCTTGCATTTCTATAACAACTTTCTCATAGAAACTCTGTAAGGTGATGTGGGCGGGAAAGATATTTAAGTAGTTTCCCATTTTACATATGAGGAAACTGAGGTTGAATGAAACAAGGAAAAGAGGAAGGAATCAATCATTTATTAAGCACCTTATTATATTCTGGGTATTATGCTAAGTCTTAACAAGTGTTATTTCATTGGATTCTCATGACAACCATTGGAGATTGATGCTGTTATGTCTATTTTACAGATGAGGAAACTGAAACAAATTAAATAGAGTGATTTGATTAGGTCACCAAGAAGGTGAAATGACTTCTAAAGTTATTAGGATCATACATCAGAGCTATATAAGGATCTCATCTAACTCATCCAACCCCAACATTTTACAGATGAGGAAACTGAGGTCCAGGGAAGTGAAATGTTGTGTGTCAGCTCACAAAAGTAGCTTATGTTAGACATGAAATTTATATTCTGGAGCCAGTACCTTCTCCATTATACTACAATGCCTGTCGTGAACACAAGACACCTTCCTCAAAGACAAATGGTCCCATATCAAAAGTAAATTTATAGCTATCTATATAAACAAATAGAACAGTGGATATAGAGCCAAATTTAGACCAGGAAGACCTGAATTCAAATATGACTATAGACACTTACTAGCTATATGACCTTGTTTGCCTCAGTTTCATCATCTGTAAAATGAGTTGGAGAAGGAAATGGCAAACCACTCCAGTATCTTTGCCAAGAATACCCTAAATGGGATAATAAAAAGTCTTAAGTGAATGAATAACTATAACCAAATGTGAAAACCCGGCCTACCCACACTGTTCACTTTCTTTCCAAGGCCTTTCTCGAAGGTTTATTTGACATAGAAGGGAAGCTTTCAGTGTCAATGACTGAAGGATCTATTCCAATCAAGAACTGACTTTTCTGAGATGACCCCGATCCTTAATGTCAGATCTGGATGGGAACTTGGAGGTTGTCTAGTCTAAACTATTTTTTAATAAGGGAGGAAAGTGAGGTCTTAAGAATTTGTGTGATTACCTAAGGTGGTACAGCTAGCCATGGAGAGGAAGAGCTGGGAGCACAACTCAATTCTTCCTACTTTCCTCTTTCAACCAGTCACTTGATATCCTCGAAGCTCAGAGCTGGGAGAGATCTTGGAAGTCATTTAGACCAACTACTATATAAATGAGAAGCCTGAGGTCCTGGGAGAAAGAAATCTGCCTCAAATCACATAGTTGCGTAGTAATAGAACCAGGAAGATAGCCACGGGCTCCTGATTGCCAGCCCAGTGTCCCAAAAGTTGCTAGCTACAGTCCTGTCCTGAGCAGGAGCCAAGTGACATTACTGAGGACAGAGGCTGGCAAATGAGCAGAGACTTCAAGAGCACAAAGAAAATGGAAGGGGCTTTTGCCAAGTCAGCAGACTTGAAACCTGCTGAGTGGCTGTGTTCCCAGTGGAACAGATGGACTCTGGGGAGAGGACAAGTCAGAGCAGAATGAGGAGGCCGGGCCATGAGGGCTGAGCTCTGCAAAAATGGAGACTTCTGCAGGCAGCTCTAGGACAGGCTGTGGGAGGAAGAGCACAAGCCTTTATCCTGAAGGAACTAGAATGTTTGACTGGGAAAATACTCAAGACTCCCTAAAGGGATGAGCAATCAAATGTAGCTTGGGGAGACAACTTTCCATTTGACTGGGATGTGCCTCGTCTGTGGTGTGACTGGACCACTAGAAAGGCCTTGGTGCTTCAAAGCATGTATCTCTCTTACCAATCTTTGGGGCCCAGGATGCCAACATTAGCATTTATTTACTTGGCTTAAGCATGGTGGTATGATACTGTAAAAACAAAACAAAACAAAACAAAACCCACTGAACTGAATACCAAGAGACCTGAGTTCTGGCCCTTAGTTCTGCCCCCAACTTACTAGTGGATATCAATCCTTAAAATAATCCAAAGGCCAAAAATAATGAAGTTACAAATGACAGTTGCACTAATAGCTGATAAAGCCTGCCATTTGAGTAAACTAACTATATGATTAGTGCTAGGAAAATCTATTTCAATTTAGTCAGGACTTTTGATTGTGTGTGTGTGTGTGTGTGTGTGTGTGTGTGTGATGGGCCCCTTGGGTAATTTGATGAAATCCATGTATCCCTTCTCAGGAAAATGCCCTTAAATGCATCAAACAAAATGCATGGAATTACAAAGGAAATCAATCATATAGAAATGTAGTTCCTAATATATTCTTATAAAGCAAATTCACAGACCCCAGATTAAGCATTACTAATCTAGTCTAACCCCCTCATTTTAAGGATTACAGTCCAGAGTCTTGCCCTAAACTCAAACAACACAGCCTCAATTTCCTCACTTATCAAATAAAGGGGCTGAACCAGATTAGTCCCTTTCTGCCTCTAATGTTCAATGAGTCACATCCCAAAAGAAGTAGAACCAAAAGTTCCTGTATCGGAAATTGAATTGTCTGGGTTTTTTAATCTCTATGGAAGCTTTATATTTTTCTTACTTCTGACAAAGGTTATCTTTCAGAGATGGCATCTTCTGGAAGAGAATGTAAAAATATTGACTTTAAAATCAAAGAACAAGGGTTCAAATGCTTTTCTATTTCTCCGTCTGAGATACAATGAGATTCAGGAACTGTGTTTTGTGATCAGATCATGAATACTTTTCTGGAGGGTTTTTTGGATTCCTAGTTCTGAATTTGAATCACTCCTTTATTCCCTAGTCCCACATAGCTTCAGTTAACCACTTTGTTGTGTAGCTGCGGACACAGTGATGCTCATTCTGTGTGTGTGTGTGTGTGTGTGTGTGTGTGTGTGTGTGTGTGTGAACTTTGTTCATCCAGCTTTGATAAGTCCTATTCATCTAAAATAGAGGCAGTCATGTGGATAGTCTGCAGGGCCTGGAGTCAGGAAGAACTAAGTTCAAATGTAGTCTTAGACTTTTACTAGACATATGATCCTGGGTAAGTCACTTTATCTCAGTTTGCCTTACTCCACCGGAAAAGGAAATGGTATCTCTGCCAGTATTAGTGTATGATGGTCTGTGGGGTCATGCAGAGTTAGATCCAATTGAACAACTGAACAAAAACAGTAACAATTCATCTAGAGTGCCTGGTATTCTGCTTGATGAAATATTCTGGTTGATAAAGGTGCTGCTTGAATTATACATAAAACATCGATTTGCAAAGGCTCATTTCTTTGAGATTACCAGTGTGCAAGTGCTCTCTAACAATACAGAACACAACCCACCTCTGCCTGCTGATCCCATGCAGCTCCTCCCATACCGTCCCCTAGGATGTCCTCCCAACAGTGTTCTTTCTTTGGACAACAAAAGGGCACCAGGGAAAGACTCCAGGCTCCTCTATGTGTAACCCCTTGTTCTTGCCACATTACTAGACCATTTTTTTCCTCATATAATTTTTCTTGATGAATTCCCTTATTTCCATCCTTCTTTGAAGTTTCTAAGTTCCAATCCTATATCAGAAACTACCACTTATTGGACATTTCAAGCTGGATATCCTATAGACATTTCAGACTCAACATGTCCAAAAGAAAAACCATTATCTTCTCTCCAAACCCACTTATGTTCTTCTGAACTCCCTTATTCCTACTGATGACAACATCCAGAACAATCATCTACCTTCATGGTCATAACATCATCTCCTAGTCTTCATTTACTTACTCCCCATATCCAAACAATTGCACTAAATGCTGTCATTTCTGTCTCCATTATCTCTTTATTTGTCCTTCCTTTCAAATTACAAAGTCTACCTTAATTCAGGCACTCATCACTTTTTAATTGAATGATAGCAATATTCCCTTCCTTTGGTCTTCCTGCCTCAACTCTCTAGTCTTCATTTACTTACTCCCCATATCCAAACAATTGCACCAAATGCTGTCATTTCTGTCTCCATTATCTCTTTATTTGTCCTTTCCTTTCAAATTACAAAGTCTACCTTAATTCAGGCACTCATCACTTTTTAATTGAATGATAGCAATATCCCCTTCCTTTGGTCTTCCTGCCTCAACTCTCTCTCTGTTCTAGCCCATGCTTCACACAGCTGCTCAAGTGATTTTCTTAAACATACAAGTCTGTGCATATCACCCCTCCCAGGCAACAAGTAAATAGAGCACGGGGCTAGAGTCAGGAAGATCTGAGTTCAAATCAACCCCAAACATTTACTAGCCGTATGACTCTTAAACTGTGACTACCTCAGTTTCTCCACCTGTAAAATGGAGGTAACAATAACACTTACCTCCTAGGATTGTTGAGACAATAAAATAAGATATTTATAAAGTGCTTAGCATAAGCTGACACATAGGAAGCATTTAATAAATGCTTGTTTCTTTCTTGTCTTTCTCTTGCTTCTTTCTTCTCATTTTTACCCCTAAGATCAAATCTAAACTCCTCTATCTGGTCTCTGATTCATTCCTACCCTTCCAATCTTTTTTTATGTATTACATCCTTCCAGGTACTCTGCAGACCAGCTGTAGTGGTTTACTTGCTATTCTTCAAACACTATACATTATCTTCCATTTCTGCCTTTTCCGTGGCTGGTCCTTCATACTTAGGATGTACTGCCTCCTCATCTCTGCCTCTGAGATTCCCTTGTGTGTTTCAAGACTCATCTCAATTGTTAGCTTGTATATGAAGCCTTTCTGATCACCTCCAAGCTACTGGTGGACTCCCCTCTTAAACTAGCTTAGATTAATTACATATGAGTGTGTGAAAAATATATACACACAAATATACATGCATATATATTTATATGTAAAAAGATAACACTAAACAATTCAATCTATACATACACATACATGTATATTTGGGGTGTGAAATATATTTGTGTATAGATAGATCGATACAGATATCAACATGTTGCTTCACTCAGAAAATAAGTCCTCTGAGGGCAGTAACTTTCATTTTGTTTTAATATTCCCAACACTTAATGACATGGTACCTGGGACACAGCAGGTGCTTAATAAATGCTTGCTGATTGACATATTGTAGCCTGTTGACACCCACCATAAACCTTTCCATTTCCTTCTGTTCACTGTTCATAATTATTTCTTCAGAGGTTGTTTTATTCCACAGCTCATTGTCATATGGGACACTGTCACAATGTTGTTAATAATCAGTCATTTCTTAAGTAGCTTACTGTATAGCAAGTCCTATTCTTGGAACTGGGGATTCAAATATTAAAAAATGAAACAATCCCTACTCACAGAGGCACTTACATTTTAATGAGGGAGGTGGCAGCATGTTTATTTATGTATGAAGATGTATATAAGTAGAAACACAATATATATTTTAAATGCACCCAAGGTAGTTTGGGGAGGGATGTCTTCTCCCCTCTCTCCCCATGAAAGCTTGGGGTCTTAAAGGAGATTTCCACTTTCTTTCCAGCTTTCCTCACTGTGCATCTGCACTGGATGAAACTAAAATTAGATCTTCCTTTGATGATTCAGAAGGCACTTGGGGATCTTGCGGTGCCTCGGGGAATCTTCATCATGCACACTCATTAGGACTATATAGGACTGGATGTAGAAAGTGAAGAAATAGAGCCGAAGCCTGATCAGTGATCCTCAGACAGGAGATCAGAGAAACACCAGTTTCCAGCTGGATGTAACTTTGGAGAGCATCTAATTCAATCCTCTCATTCTATAAGGGAAGTAATCAAGGCTCAAAGAGACCAAGTGCTTTGTCCAAGGCTGGACACACATTAAGTGGCACTCAGATGCCCACTGGAAGCTCTCCTGTTTATGCTACAGCCCTGGAAATCCCTCCATGCAAAAAGACTCTGGTGGAGTGGGAAGAGCTTTAGATCTGGAGGCAAGAGAGTCTGGATGCAAAATCCATCTCAGCTATCTGCTAGCTAGTCTCAACCTCTGTGTTGTTGTTGCTTAGTTGCTTTCAATTATGTCCAGTGCTTCAGGATCCTATTTGGGTTTTCCTGGAATGATTTGCTATTTCCTTCTCTAGCTCATTTTATAGAAGAGGAAATAGAGGCAAAAAGATGAAGTCATTTACTCAGGGTCACACAGCTATTAAGTGTGTGAGGCCAGATTTGAACTCAATTAGAGGAGTTTTACTGATTCCAAGCCCAGAATTCTATTCATTGTGCTCCTTGACTGGCTCTCTTTGATTATCTCCTATTTAGCCTGCCTTATACTTTCTTATTGTAGGATTTGTTATAAGGCTCAAATGAGAAAAATATGTTGCTTCTCCCATTAGACTGTGAATTCCTGGATAGCAGGGATTGGTTTTTGCCTTTCTCAAACGAGATAATATTGTAAAGTGCTTAACACAGTGCCTGGCACATAGTTGGTGCCAAATCAATGTTTGTTTCCTTTCTTCCCTTTTCCTTTCTTTCTATTTCCAGTGCTTATCACAGTGCCTAGTACATAGCTGGTGCTAAATAAATGCTTATTCCTTTCTCACCTTTCTCTTTCTTTGTATTTTTAGTGCTTAGCAATGCCTGGCACAGAGTAGGTGCTAGATAAATGCTTATTTCCTATCTCACCCTTATTTTTCTTTGTATCCCTGGTGCTCAGCACAGTGTCTGCACATAGTAGGTGTTAAATAAATGCTAGTTGGCCGATGGATTCCTTGGCAGGAAGAACACTGGTTTTAAAACTAACAGAACTGCATTTGAGTTCTGATTCTTAGCAGTTACATGATCTTAGAGAAGTCACTTTACTGTCTGAGTCTCCATACTCATCTCTTAGAGTAGGGTGATTTTGTAAATCTTACATTGCCTCAGAAAAGCGAGGTATTATTAAGAAGTGCTAGTAGCAAGGCAGCACAATAGGTAGAGCATTGGACATAGAACTGGGAAGACCTGAGTCTGAATCCTTAGTCAGCTCTTTACTAGTGATGTGAATCTGGGGTCATGACTTAATTTCCCTGAGCCTCTGTTTTTCCATTTATAAAATGGAAATAATAAATGATAATAATGATGATGATAACAATAACATTCACAGGATTTTTATCAGGATTGAATAAAATATAAAGGTGAATTAAATAATGGAATAAAGTAAAGGACTTTGTAAACCTTAAGAGATTATTATTATCATATCATTCTTTCCTTCCCTCCTTGACCATTATACTGATAGGGAAAATAAGGCACTGAAAGATTACATGATTTGTATAAATTCACATGGTTGCCAAGAGATAAAGTAAAAAAACAAACAAACAAAAAAAAAAACCCAAAATTTGATTTTTTTTGACTCACAAAAATTATATTTTTAATTTTAATCAGAAGGAGCTCAAATGGAACATTGGCCATAAGCCTATCACTTGAGGGAGGAATGGCATCTTCTCATTTTTTGTTTCCCAGCCCAACATTCATTGTGCTTATATTAGGAGTACTGTGCCTCACTGGCTTCATAGATGCTCACTGATAGTGACATCTCCATTATTTCCTGATCAGCAATTCAATTGCATGGCAATATTTTTGTGGTCGTTTTCTCTGAAGTTGAGACTCTGTCCCTGAACCAGACTCAGCTTGAACATCATTGCATAGGGAGTTCCATTCCAAGTTGACGTTGGATAGCGTTTATAGTTTTCCTTATATATGTCTGCACTCTCTCTCCTTATACATGGTAGACCTTCAAGATTTAGAAAAAAGAAGGCTCTTAGAAAAGGGATCTAAGGCTCAGAAAAGTCGCAAGGATTTGAACTCAGATCTCATTTGAAAGAACTATAAGTGACATTTATACAGTGGTTTAAAGCCGTCAGAGTGCTTAACAACATATTTTTCTCATTTGAGCCTTATAACAACTCTATGGGAGGAAATTCACTTCTTGTTCATCTGCATCATACATATTTTCTTCATGTTCTACTGTCAAGAACAAGTCTCAGAGGCAGCTAGAGTTTAGGACTTGGAAAGAGGAAGACTCAAGTTCAATTACTGTGTCAGACACTTACTAACTTTGTCACTTTGGATAAATCACTTCTGTCTTTTTCTCAATTTCCAAATCTGTAAAATGGAGATAGTAGGACCTACTTCTCAGGGTTGTTTAGGAGGATTGAATGATTAACATATGTAAGGGCTTTGCAAACTTTAAAGTGCCCTACAAATGCTGACTCTTATTATCATCATTAAGTTTTCTCTTTCTTCCATTTGATGTCCATTAAGATATTTGATGACAGATAAATCTCCACCTCCTCCTTTCCTTTTTCCCTAAGAGTTCTCTTTTCCATGATAAACATATTCATTTTCCTCAACTAACTTGACTCCTAGACCCATCTCCTTCTAATATTTAGGAATGTCTTTATGCATTCTTGTATCACTTGTATCAGTTAAAAAAAAAAACATCCATTGGATCTGTTAAGTGACTAGGCCAGGCTTCCATAGATAAAATGTAAGAGACTCTCCATCTGCAGCTCAGAGTCTCTTCCCTGTTGCTTGTTTTCTACCAACTGACTCAGCTGGTGGGACTCTGGTTTTAGTGTCTATGTGGCTTAATTGGCCCAGTGCTCCTAAATCACTGGGCGCTGAGGGAGGGATCAATTTTTCAACTGGCTCTTTACTGAATGGAGATGGGCGAGCTTCACACAGACACTACAGCAGATGTCTCCTCATGAGCCTGAATCGATAGCCAACCTTACATTCACTTCACTTTCAAAATACTTCCCTCCATGTCACTGCCCTGCCCCAGCCAAAAAGCATCCCTGCAGACTCCAAAAAGGCATCCCTATGGGTATTCAAACCTTTCTTAATAGCCTTCATTTCTCCATTTTTTGAAAAGGTTGAAAACAGCTCGGTTTGGCCCCTGCAGGGCCAAAGAGATGCAATTCTAAGAAGCAAAAATGTAGTGCTAAATTGTAGCCTCTGGTGGCCTGCTGGGTCCTGCTATGAGGCCAAGATAGCCATTCACAAACCCTAGGCTGGAGGAAAGCCATGTGCCATGCTCTGTCCCCAATTCCCAAGCCTTGAGCAACAGTAAAGTAGGGATGCATTGTTTTTTATTCTTCTTCTTTGGGATTAATTTAATAATAGGGTTTTTAACAGGAAATCTAGCACCAGAGGCTTCCTAATTTGTTGATTCTTATCAGTTCTGCTTTCTTCATTTTATGCAAAATTTAAATGAATACTGGGTTGTTGGTTTTTTGGGGTTTTTTTTGCTCACATCAAACCCCAGTTTACTAGAAAGAACTGTGATAAGTTAGAATAGAAAGCAAGAAAAACTGAAGGACTGCTGTATCACAAAGGAAAAGTCTGGAGATAAAGGTGACTCCCTCTGGTTGGGATTAAGAAAAGAAATCTGCCTGTGCTAGTGTACACAATTGGGGGGGCGAGGAGGGGGAAGGGGAGGGAAGCAAGAAATAAAAGAAAAGCCAAAACAATGAAGCCTGGTTCCATTGTGGGATTTTTGTTGAGAAGCAGAAGAGACTTTGCCCATGATGTCCCTGTCTGCCTTAACTCTGTAATTATCATCAAAACCCATAGACAGAATCAGGCAAGATACTGCATTTTTTACTTTCAAAGATATAGCAAAAAGAAAACAACAACAACAAAAGAAATCCAACCACCATTTAATATTCTCTGGAGTGAGCACTGCATTGAGAGCCCTTGGCATTGGGCTCCCCTTGGTTTATTCCATGCTTGCCCAAACACATCAATTCTTGCCTGAAAAGAGGACTTTATGCCCTCCAGTTATTTCAGAGACCAAATGCAATGAGAGAAAATAGGGAGGTCAGCTCCATTGCCAATGAAGAGCAATAGATAAAAAGCCCAGAGAAATACAGGAAATGAGAATATTTTGGAAGCCCCGCTTGGCCTTTTGCCTTTCACAGTACAGGCAAGAAGCTTGACAGATGGTGCCCAAAGAAATGGAATTCAGGCCCTTCTTTGTAGGGAAGGGCTTGGATTCATAGAATCATTGAATAGCAGAACAGGCAGGGACCTGAGATCCTGTCTAATCCAACCCTTCATTTTAAAGCAGAGGAACTGAGGTCCAGAGAGGGAAAACAACTGCATCAAAATCACATTGCTGCTTGGAATAGAAACCATGACTCCTGATTTTCAGCCCAGGTCATTCTCCATCACATCATGTTGCAACAGTTTAGATAAAATCAATTTTATTTTTTCTTGTGGAGAAGAAATTTAAATAAAAGCCTTTGCGTAGGACATTGCTAAAGAACTCCAGAAGCTGCTACCTCATTCTGTTTTCTGGGATCCAGCAGCCCAGCCAGGAACTTCTTTTCAGTCGGCATTGGGTGACAAATTTCATAGATATGTAAAATTGGGAAGAGGATCAGACCTGAAATATCTTTCAAAAATAGTCATTGAGCCTCATTTGAAGTAAAGAAGGTCTCTAGTAATAAGATCCTTACTCTTTTATTACTGGATTTATTGGTAGATTTTCTTTCAATTATGACTTCCCTGTAACTTCTATTCATTAATCTAGGTTCTTTTCTTCAGGAGTGGGCAGAACTTGTCTTGTCCCTCTGTCACATTTGCAATGGGATTTCCCCCTCTACTCATAGGGAGAAAGAGCTTTGGGACTATAACTTCTTAGTGACATTTCATCAGATTCCTTTTCATAGATCACATAGATTTAGAACTGGAAGAGATCTTAGAGGCAAATTACTTCAACTCTCCCCATCAGTTGAGGAAATTGAGGATCAAAGAAGGAGAGTAATTTGCCCAGGGATACTTAGCAAGTTAGTAGCAGTCAGGACTAGAAACTAGGTCTCTTATCTGGGGCTTTTCCCACTATGCCACATTGCCCACCTCTTTTTCTTTACAGCCACCCACAGGGTCATAAACACTAAGCAGAGAAGCTCAATGTCCCAGGGCTTCTGGGAGTTAGAGAATACTGGCAGAAATAGGCTAAGGAAAAAAAAAAAGGTTTTGAACTAGTCCAGAGTTACAGTTACTCCCGCACAGACTCTCCCACATTTTCTGGGACCCACTGTCTGTTTTAGTCATGATGCTGGGAGAAGTTTAAAATCGTTCTTGAGTCAGCTTCTCTCAATCTCCTCCAACCTGGCTACTTCTTAAATCACTACTCTGTAAGCCTCCTTTTCAGAGACTTTGAGCTTGAATATCTTAGGCTGACAGATGTGTGATTCCCAAAAAACCACAAAAGAGATTGTCCAAGAAGGCAGCTACCACTTTTAGACACGATTTTACTTGCAAGGATTACTGACCAATCGAAATATAACCTATAGTCTGAGATACATACAGACACACACACAGACACACACACACACTCACACTCACACACACAATCTTCCTCCTCCTAGGATCTTCCATACCTCACAAAGGTACTGACATACTCATGGGAACATTTGGTCTTGCTAATGTTAATTTTAGGACTAATCTCAAATTTGCTTATATGCATTTTCTCTCTCATAAACAAGTACTATTTGAAAGTTTCTGTCCAAAGTACTCAACCAAGTCAATACATAAAAACATGTGAGGAGGAGGCTGTTCTGAGATTAGTTTCCTTTTGACAAGATGCTAAGCTATTTGGAGGCAAGGGGCTACAAAACATCCAAGAAAGAGGAGAAAAATGGGAACCTTCTTCTCTCCTGTCCTTGTAAATAAAAATAATTGCTGGTATTTGGAAGCAGAAATTGTGCTCAAGGGATCTTGGAAATTTCATAGCCTCAGAGGGCAGGATGGATATGAAATGTTTACCACTGGAATCGGTAATAAACTAGCTCTAGAAATGCCTCGTTCAAGGTCTAAAAGAAATCAGGCAGAGGGAGCAGAAACACAGCCAGTTGGTGGCAGAACCAGAACCAGAAGCAAAGAGTCCCGACAGGAGTGTGCTGGAGTCAGCTCATATTGTGCAGGGCTAAGAGTGAGCACGTACATCTTGGAAATGGGCAGACCTACAAGTCAGGGCTCAATCTGTTGTTTTGTTGATTTTCTTGGCTTAAGAAAGTGATGGAGGAAATGTTTATAACCCAGGTTAAACTTTTAAAAATATGTTGTGCATGTATCTTCCCTCCCTTCCCCCCATCGAGCTGATTTCTAAACATTTACCAGCACCACCTTGTTTCTCAAATGTTAGCCAACATTTTTCCATTCTGCACCAACCCTGCCCCAGAATGTTGTTTTGTCTAGGCAGAATAGGTCAACCACTCATTTGGCTGCTCCCCAAATAGTCCCTGCCAGCATTCCATCCTGAGGCTGGTCCATCTTTAAATTTTACCACCCTTGGGTCATCTCCACAGACATCCTATTACCATGTAGCTTCATTTTATGTCACTCCTTTCTCCCTGTTCAGAGGGTAATTTACTAAAGCTTGCAGAGAACGGACCACACATAATGTGCCAGGGCCCACCCATTATTGCACATTGACACAACATGACACCTTTAGAACTCATCTAATAAATTTCTATTTGAGTATCCCTGCTTCTTACAAACTTAGCATGAGGAGTCATGCCAGAAATAAATCAAACGACTCAGCATTTTATAGCATAAAGGAGACTATTTTCAACGGCTTTAAAATACTTCTTACAAGAGCCCTTGCATTCTGTCCAATGCTATGAAGAAAGTGACTTCAAAATGTCCAATGTCTCTTCCCCTGTCGTGTTAAAAAAAAAAGAAATTGCCAAGATTTGGAAATACATCTTGTCCCAAAGACATCCGGGCTGTCTTAAAAGACTCAAAGTTCAAGATAAACCTTCATAGAATTTGTTCTAAAATTGCCCTGGAAATGAACATATGCCCAAAGTCTAAAAGAAGCAAACTTTCAGGAAATTCAGGAATCTCTGCTTTCTATTCTCTAGTCTCCATATTGGGAACCTACATCCTACAAATGGAAAAGAAACTGAGTGTATTTGTAAGGAAGACATTGGGCTCCAATGATGAGATTTCTCCTGATTCAATGTTCTTTTTAAGTACCATGATTGAAGAGAGATTTGATATCTTCCATTTGGCCTCAAAAACTAGACTTAATAGTGAAGGAAAGAAGCAAGAAAGGAAAATTTCTGCCTGATCTAAAGAAGAACCTTGCAAACAATTAGAGATATGGGATGACTCAGAAGGTAGTTCTCTTTCCCTAGAGGTTGTCAAGTGGAGGTTTGATGAATACTCAACAGACATATTCTATATAAGTGGTTTTCTATTTAGGTACAGGTTAGATAAAATAGGCTCTGAAGTACTTTTTAGATCTGAAATTTTGTAATTCTGGTGGGATGGGATGAAATGGAATGGGTTGGAAAAGAAAGAGAGGATCTGAGGCACAATGGAGGGAGTAAAAATCAAGGTTTGAAATTGGGATCTTTTACCTCATTTGACCAGTTAATTTCCAGACAATGATCCATGTTGAGTAATCAGGAGAGCATCAGCTTGTGGGAAATGCTTTTCAAATCTTAAAGTCCCAGATAAACCTTATCATCATCATCATCACCATTGTTTTAAAAAGGACCTTGAAGGTCACATGAACTAGCATGTTTCTCAATATAGTAATCTTTACAGATAGTCAACCACTCTCTTCTTCAATAACTCCAGAAACAAAAAGTTTACTGCCTTAAAAAGAAATCCTTTCCTTTTTCAAATAGTTCTGACAAATTCTTCCCTGTACTGACAAATAATCAGCTTCCCTGTAAATTCCACTCATCGACACTTGTGCTACTTGTTAGAACAACACAGCATCAGTATTATTTATGGGCAAGTTTTGCCCTTATTTTAAGAAGAATGCTATATCCTAATAAATTTTATTTAACCATTTCCAGTTTCTTCAGTTCTATAATACTCATATGGTTCTATCATAACATTAGTTTGCATGTTCTGTCTAATGATAAAGATTTCAATCCATTCATGTCTATTCACCCTTTTTGACTCTAGTCCATGATTTTCTATTGGTTCTTCATAGAAGTTCCACCCAATGCACTGGGAGTCTCCTAATTTTCTCCTGAGATTTCAAATATACACACATATGCTATTCACCAATTATATATACTCTTGCCACATGACCAGTTTGTCTTCTTTTTTGAACTAATTTAATGTATTTAATGAACAAAAACCTACTTTCCCATTTCCTACTTCAATATTCCCCTTTGGGAGAAAAAGAAGAAAAAATAAATATACATAGCCAAGCAAAACAAATTCTAGCACTGGCTGTGTCCATAAAGATGTATATTCTATTCTGCATCCTAAGTCTATCACCTGTCTTGTAGGAGATAGGTTGCATGCTTTAACATTAATTTTCTCTACTGCATTTCCCTGATGACATCCTTGACTCCCGTTCTTTTCTGAAGTGTGTCATTTATTATATGTTACAATATACTGCTCATTCCCTGATGCACTTCTCTAATGCCTTCTATGTGGTGTTCATTTTTAATTCTTGAGAGACTGTAATGTTCCATGACTCACAGCCATATAACACCAACAACAGAATTCTGGAATTAGAAAGAAGGGCTTATGCTCCTATTGATAAATGGTCAAAGGATATGAACCGACAATTTTCTGATGAAGAAATTGAAACTTTCTAGTCATATGAAAAGATGTTCTAAATCACTAGTAATCAGAGAAATGCAAATTAAGAAAACTCTGAGATACCATTATATACCTCTCAGATTGGCTAAAATGACAGGAAAAGATAATGATGAATGTTGGAAGGGATGTGGAAAAAAGTGGGACACTAATATTTTGTTGGTGGAGTTGTGAATGGATCCAACCATTATGGAGAACAATTTGGAACTATACTCAAAAAGTTATCAAACTGTGCATACCCTATGATCCAGCAGTGTTACTACTGGGCTTATATCCCAAAGAGATATTAAAGAAGGGAAAGGACCTGTATGTGCCAAAAATGTTTGTGGCAGCTCTGTTTGTAGTGGCAAGGAACTGGAAACTGAGTGGATGCCCATCAATTGGAAAATGGTTGAATAAGATATGATATAAGAATGCTACGAAATATTATTCTATAAGAATAGACCAACAGGATGATTTCAGAAAGGCCTGGAGAGACTTACATGAACTGATGCTAAATGAAATGAGCAGAACCAGGAGATCATTATACACAGCAACAGCAAAATTATACAATGATCAATTCTGTTGGATATGGCTCTCTTCAATATTGAGATGATTCAAACCCTTCCAATTGTTCAGTGATGAAGAGAGCCATCTATATCCAGATAGAGGACTGTGGGAACTGAGTGTGGTTCACAACATAGCATTCTCACTCTTTTTGTTGTTTTTTGCTTGCATTTTACTTTGCTTCTCTTTTTTTTTCTTGTGTGGCATGATAATTGTATAAATATGCATGTAATATTGGATTTAACATATATTTCTACCTTGTTTAACATACATTGGATTATTTGCCATCTAGGGGAGGGCGTGGGGAAAGGGGGGAAATTGGAACACAGGATTTTGTAAGGGCTAATGTTGAAAAATTGTCCATGCATATGTTTTGAAAAATAAAAAGCTTTGATTAAGAAAAAAAAAAGAACAAAGGACTGGCACTTGTAAGATCTATCTGATTTATTTTAGTTTCACCTAAATAATAATGTTCCTTAAGAATCTTCATTACATTTTCTTTTCTGTACAAATTTCTTATATTAAATAATCTGAAAAATAAGATTATTAATAATAATTTTATTTATTTAAAAAAAAAAAAGAAGGGTTTTTGTGTCAAGGAGAAGTCTAGAAACATTAAAGGAACTTTACGACTTCCTGAAAGCAATCCAGGCATCCTTTTCCCTCCTGTTTAATTCTAAACCCAACTAATCCATTTGAATTGTCTGTCTAAACTACATATACCAATGGGCAAGCTCTAAATGTTGACCATACAGCCGCATCATCAGATGGGCAAAAGACATTCTAAGCCTACTTGGATTTTCCTATATTGATGCTCAGGCCAAACCTTGAAGTGATTGTGGATTTCTTCCAGGAGGCTCGGCCATATTCCACTTGATGCAACCCAACAATAGTATCTGCCCACAAGAGCAGATGGAAGACTTGATCTCATAGGATATCTCTCTTGAACCCAGACTCAACAATGGACTGTCTCAATGGAAGTCAGGGAAAGCTTTGGTAAGCATTCATTTCTTTGTTCTGTACCTCACCTAATATTTATGATCAGAGTATTACCAAATAATGCTTAGTTATTTGTTGTTGGTTGTTATATCTTTCAAAGTATCTTAAATAAATGTGACATGTGGATGGGAGACACCTTGTATGACATGATTTATAAATTTCTCCTCATCCAAGTCACCCTCTTCTGGACTCGCTCCAGTTTGTCAATGTCCTTCTTGAAATGTGGCTTCCGCAACTGAAGACAATATTTCATATGCACTCTGAAAGGCATACTAGTGGCATTTTTTCTCTCTTGTCAAGGACACTATATTTCCATTAATTTAACCTAGGATTGTATTAGCAATAGAGTACCATTAGGGGAATAATAATATTAATAACTACAACAACTTGCATTTCTATTACATGCTATGGTTTAAAAAGTACTTTTTTTCGATTCTGTAAGATAGTATTAATATTATCATTCTCATGAGTAACATTAGTCCTGTTTTACTGAGGAAGCCAAAATTGAGAGTATAAATGACATTGCCAAGATTAAACACATCTAATAATGGTTAGAATCAGAATTAGAAGCCAGATTTTGGATTCCAATGTCAAAATCCTTCTTCCCATGGTTTTCGGCATCAAAATTGCCATATGTCTCTCCTAAAGAGGTGGTGGGATATCATGGAAAGAAGGCTGGTTGTTGAATCAGAGGATTATAGCCCAGCTCAGCCGCTTACTATCAGCATGACTTTGGGCCAGTGATTTACCTTTCCTGTACCTTACTCATCTAACCTATAAAATAAGAGGTTTTCACTAGATAGCCTGGTTCAGCTCCAAATCTTTGTTTCTTTGCTCTGCTACTCTGTGAATCTTAGATTGGATAAAGAAAGCTTGATTTCAATTGTGATACTGAAGTATCAGACCATCTAATATGTAGATAAAAACACATTTGTATCACATTTTATGACTGACATAGCACTTTCTTCATAACAACTTTGCTAGGTATGCAGTGTAAGCAATAGGGTCACCATTCCATTTTACAGAAGAGAAACTGAGCCTCATAAAAGTGAGGTGACTTGCCCATGGTCACAGTTAAGTATCAGAATTGGCAGTTGACCTAAGATCTATAGACAATATATCCTTTGGAGGAAAGATGATAATAATGGTGATGATGAAGACGGTCAGCATTTAAACAGCACTTAAAAGTTTGCAAAGCACTTTTTAATAATGCTTGGATATAGATAATCTCCACTTTATGGTAAAATATCTAGAAATCTAAAAGATACTTGAAGGCAAGCTCTTAACCTCTAAAAATCTCAGTTTCTTCCTGTGCAAAATGGGACAATATATGTATGACCTCTCTAGGGTTCTTCTGAGAAAACAGGAGGAAAACTTTGTAAACTTTAAAGTGGTATAAAATGTGAATTACTGCCACAAAGGAACTATTTTATTAGCTTTTTCTATATAACCTACAATTTTAAAAACTGCTGATAAATAAGGTTTTTTTTTTTTTTTTAATATCTTAAGTGGAAAGAAACTGGAAACTGAGTGGATGACCATCAGTTGGAGAATGGCTGAGTAAGTTGTGGTATATGAATGTTATACAATATTACTGTTTTATAAGAAACAATCAACAAGATGATTTCAGAGAGGCCTGGAGAGACTTACATCAACTGATGCTAAATGAAATGAACAGAACCAGGAAATCATTGTACATGGCAACAACAATACTATATGATGATCAATTCTGATGGACGTGGCTCTTTTCAACAATGAGACTGTTACGGCCAGTTCCAATGGTCTTGTGATGAAAAGAGCCATCTATACCTCTGGGAACTGAGTGGGGAATCATAATATTAGCATATTCACTCTTTTCATTGTTGGTTGTTTGCATTTTGTTTTCTTTCTCATTTTTTTCTTTTTGATCTGATTTTTCTTGTACAGCACAATAATTGTAGAAATATGTATAGAAGAACTGTACATGTTTAACATATATTGGATTACTTGCCATCTATGGGAGGGAATGGGGAGAAGAAGGGGGTGGATTTGGAACACAAGATTTTGCAAGGGTCAATGTTGAAAAATTATCCATGCATATGTTTTGAAAATGCAAAGTTTTAATAAAATATTTTTTTAAAATCCCAGAATTTCTGGAATTGAAATCTTAGAACTTAACCCTCCAATCTTCCCAGTTTCCTCTGAGGGCACCACCAGCTTTTCAATCAGCCAATTTCATAACCTTGGCGTCATCCTGGCCTCTTCTCTCTCTTGCATTCCCCTGTATTCAGTAAATTGCCAAATTTCTACAGGTTATCACTGCTCACAGAGTCCCCTACCTTAGATCAGACTCTCATTATATCTTGTCTTATTATTTAAACTTAATAAATGCTTTTTAGTTTAGATTGGAGGAATTTGACTCTCAAATTCTCCCAACTAATCCAACTTCCACACAATTTCCAAACGTATTCCTTAAGTACAAGTCTGACCATACTCCCTTCTTCAAGAACATTCAGTGAGGTACAATATAAACTCCTTAGCTTTGACATTTAAAGTCCTTCCAATAAAGCTTACTATTCCTGGCCCACTGCACATCACTGCCCTTCAAAAGTTGTATGTATGAGTCAAACTGGCCTGTTTGTGGTTCTTGGATTCCTCTCTTTCATAGTCATGTCTCATATTTGGCCCTCATACCTCAAATGAACTCACCACCTTCTGTTAGAATCACAATCATTTTTCAAGACTCAGTTCAGCTATCATTGCCAAAGAGAAGCCTTCCCAAAGTGCTTGCTACTTTTTCATCAAAATATTATGATCTGAAATCTAAAAAGGCTTATATAAACTGATGCAAAATGAAATGAGCAGAACCAGAAGGCTGTACACAGTAATGGTAATACTGTGTGATAATCAACTATGAATGATTTAGCTCCTCTCAGCAATGCAATGATCCGAGTCAATTCTAAAGGACTTATGATTGAAAATGCTATCCATATCCAGAGAAAGAGCTGATGGAGTCTGAATGTAGATCACAGCATACTATTTTCACCTTTTGGTCTGTTTCTTCTTTTGCAACATGACTAATATGAAAAAAAAAGTGTATATATATGTATGTGTGTGTATATATATATATGTGTGTGTGTATATATATATATATATATATATATATATATATATATATATATACACATATATATCTTATATCAAGATGCTTATTATTTTAGGAGGGGAGAAAAATTTGAAACTTAAAATTTGGTAGAAATCAATGCTAAAAATTGTTTTTACATGTAATTGGAAAAATAAAATACTATAAAAATTGTGTCCCATAGTTTATAACAGTTTTCAGCTGTTAGATAAATAGCATTAACATTATTATTCTCTTATTAGCATGATTATTTCTATCTTAGAAAAAATCAAGGCTGAGAGTTTAAATAATTTTGCCAAGATTAAACACAGCTAGTAAGATTTAGAAACCAGGATTTTTAGATTCCATTTTTGAAATCCCTCTTCCTACGGTCTTGGGCATCAAATGTTGGTACACCTGTCTCCTAGGGAAGTAGTGTGATACATGAAGAGATACAATGTATAGTCAGAGAATCAGGATTCACAGTCCAGTCAACAGCTTACTACTGGAGTGACCTTGGATGAGTGATCTTCCCTGGCCACTGTTGTTTCTATGTCACTGCTGCCTGAGGAGTTAATTCCTGGACTCTATGCTCTCTTCTGTTTTGTTTTTAACTCCAATATCTAGTATTGTAGTGTAGTACCTTGAATATAGAAGAAACTTAAAAATGCTTGTTAGATTAAGTTGAGAGGACCTTAGAACAAAGAATTTCAAACCTAGAAGTGACTCAATATTAGATATGGACAGGATCTTATATAATATCAGACTGACAAAGTCATAAGGGGTTTAAAATGATATAATGTCAGATCTGAAAGGGATCTTAGAGGATTAAAATGTCAGAATTGGGATAGAAAATTTCAATGATGCAATGACAGAACATAATAGAATCTATAAGAAACATGACAACATATAATGTTCAAAGTTAGAAGCTCATGATGCTGAGTGAAGTGACAAAACCAGGAGAACATTATACAGAGTAACATGAAGAATGTATGATGATAAATTATGATACAGCAATTCAGTGATCCAAGACAATTCTGGTAGACTTGGGATGGAAAATCTACCTCTAGAAAGAGAAATATACTCAATTGAACATGCTATTTTCACCTTTTAATTGTTGTTTGCTTTTTTTTCTTCTATTTTTTTCCCTTTTGCTCTGATTTTTCTTTCACAACAGGAAAATACGAAAATATATTTAAAAGATCTGTACATGTATATAACCTATATCAGATTTCGTGCTGTCTTGGGGAAAAGGAAAGTAAGGAAGGAAGGAAGAGAAAAAATGGAACTCAAAATCTTTTAAAAATGAATGTTGGAAACCATTTTACATGTAATTGATAAAATAAAATATTATTGAGAACCCTCCCCCCCCAATACAACATATTTTTTGAAGAAAACAAAACCAAAGCAAATTAGATGTTAAGATCTGGCAGAAACCTTGAAGATGATCATCTCCAAGGCCCTCATTTAACAGGCAAGGATTCTTGCAAAGCTTTGATCCAGGACTGTTTGAAAAGAGCCTTGACAGGAAAGGATTTCTTTTTTTTTTGTTTATAGTTATTTTATTTTTTTTCTAGTACATTTATTTATTTTTAATACACATTGCTTTATGAATCATGTTGGGAGAGGAAAATCAGAGCAAAAGGGAAAAACCACAAGAGAGATTAAAAAAAAAAAAAAACCATAGAAAAAAGAAGTAAACATAGCATGTGTTGATGTACAGTTTCCCTAGTTCTTTTTGTGGATGCAGATGACATTTTCTGTCCAATATCTGTTGGGATTGTTTTAGATCACTAAACCCACAGAGAAGAACCAAATATTTCATAGTTGATCATCGCACATTTTTGCTGTATACAATAAATTGTATACAATTTATTCTTGGTTCTACTTATTTCGCTCATCATGATATAAATCTTTCCAAGGCCTTTCTAAAATCAGCTTGTTCATCATTTTTTAATAGAATAACAATATTCCACTACCTTCATATGTCACAACTTGTTCAACCATTTCCCAATTGATGGGAATGTACTTATTTTCCAATTCTTTGTTACCACAAAAAGAGCTGCTACAAACATTTTTACACATGTGGGTATTTTTCCTTCCTTGATGATTTCCTTGGGATACAGACCCAGTAATGGCATTGCTGGGTCAAAGGGTATGCACAATTTTATAACCCTTTGGGCATAGTTCCAAATTGTTCTCCTGAATAGTTTGGGCCATTTCACAACTTTATGAACAATGCATTAGCGTCTATCCCTTCCAACATTTACATTATCTTTTCCTGTCATTTTAGCTAATCTGAGAGGTATGAGGTGGTACCTCAGGGCTTTTTCAATTTTTATTTCTCTGATCAATAGTGATTTAAGACATTTTTTTCATATAACTATAGAGAGCTTTAATTTCAGCATTTGAAAATTGTCTGTTCATATCCCTTGACCATTTATCAATTGGGGCATGACTTGTATTCTTATAGATATGACACAGTTCTTTATATATTTTAGAAATGAGACCTTTATCAGAAACACCAGCTATAACTTCCCTTTTAATCTTGTTTCTGTTAGTTTTGTTTGTGCAAAAACTTTTTTAATTTAATGTAATCAAAGTTGTCCATTTTGCCTTTCATAATGTTCTCTAGTTCTTTTTTGGTCATGAATTCCTTTCTTCTTCAAAGATCTGATAAGGTATTATCCCTTGTTCCCCTAATTTGTTTATAGTATTATCCTTTATGCCCAAATCATGTACCCATTTTTATTTTATTTTGGTATGGGATATGAGATATAGATCTATGATGAGTTTCTGACATATTACTTTCCAGTTTTCTCAGAAATTTTTGTCAAATAGTGAGTTCTTTTTCCAGAAGCTGGAGATTCAGGATTTATTAAATAATAGATTGCTATAGGCCTTTATTATTGTGTTGTGTGTACCTAACCTATTCCACTGATCCACCACTCTATTTCTTAGCCAGTACCAAATGGTTTTGATGGCTGCTGCTTTATAATATAGTTTTAGGTTTGGTACTGCTAAGCCACCATCCTTATATATTTTTTCTTTAGTTTCCTTGATACTCTTGACTTTTTGTCCTTCCAAATGAATTTTGTTATGATTTTTCTAGTTCTATAAAATAATATTTTGGTAGTTTGATAGGTATGGCAATGGACAAATAGACCAATTTAGGCAGAATTGTCATTTTTTTAATAATAACTTTTTATTGACAGGAATTGTCATTTTTATTATATCAGCTTAGCCTATCCATGAGCAGGATCTGGGGATTTCAAGAGTCAAAGGTGATAGAGGATCAAATTCTAGGTAGAAGGAACAGTGGTATCATGAGGCAAGAGAGAGAATAAAATGTGTCAGGAACAGTAAGGAAACCAGTTTAGTAAGAACACAGAGTGCAAGAGTGAGGAACAGCCTAAACCAACATGCATTTATTAAGTGCCTACTACACACCAGGCAGAGTATCAAGCACTGGAGATACCAAGAAAGGCAGAAAAAAGTACCAGCTCTCAAGGAGCTCACATTCTAATGGGGGAGCTACTGTACAAATGTGTTTTGTTTAGGAGATAATTAATGGAGAAAAGGTAACATTGTTAAGGAAGTTTTAAATGCCCAAAAAAGAAGTGTGTATGTTATCTTAGAGGCAAGAAAGTGTTTTATAAATATTTCTTATTGCATTGATGTAAACTAAAGCTTTTCTACAAAAATAATGATTGTGACATCATTCAGAACTTACTAAAGCAATCTTATTCTTAGACCTATGTTGGCCACTGATGTTAAATACCTCACATTTATTTTATGCTTTATATTTTACAAAATGCTTTCCTCATAACCCTGTGAGTGAGATATGCAGGTCAAATTTTATGATACCCATTTTACAGATGAAAAAACTGAGAAAAGTTCACAATGATAGTAAGTAATAGAGGAAGAATCATTTGAAATACAATGATCTTTCCTCTCCACAGTGTTGACAACTCACCTTGAACAAATCATTTCTCTCTCTGTCTCTGGTGTGTGTGTGTGTGTGTGTGTGTGTGTGTTTTTCTCTGTCTCTTTTTCTGAGGAGATGGTTTGCTGTTTTGGAGAATAGTTCTCTCTATATAGCCAGGGCTTCAAGTTCATTAGTTGCTCCTAGGCTCACTCCATTGCTGATCTACACAGAAGTTTTATTTTGCTTCCTTTCATTCTTTTTTAAAGCCCTGACTCTTTTCTTTTTTAAAAAATTAATATATTTTAACATGCTTAATTTGAAATTCAAAACTTTTTTCAAACATTTCTTTTTTAAATTTTGAGTTTCCAATTCTATTCCTCTGTCCGCCCTCCTCTCCCCACTTCCCTGAAAAGGCAAGCAATTAGATATATTCATTTCATTCCTGGCTAGTTGGATCCTTGTCAAACAGCCTAGTAGCTCCCTAGCCTCAGGAGTCCATAATGATGCTAGATTTGGTGGGGACCCCCGATAGGCTATAACCCAACTGCAGGACAGAACTCACAAACTCTAGCCATCCACCATCCTCAACTTCCCTCAAAGCAGGCACAAAAGACCCAGGCAACTTCTCTGGGCCTCCATTTTCTCTTCTGAAAACTGAAAAGATTGGACTAATTGATGTCTTAGCTTCCTTCCTGCCCTAAGTCTAATAGTGCTAGTCCCACTTTAGGCCACAGATGATCCCAGATAAGCCCAAAGGAGTAAAGCCAGACTTGGTCTTGATTCCATTCAGAAGGAAGACCGATCTCAGTGGACTTGACAAGGTCTAAGACTGGAGGAGGTGGTGGTAGCCCACCTGGAAGTGCTCGATCTGCTCCAAGAAGACACAATCTGAATTTTAAAATTGAGTTTCACTGACAAGCAGTAATGATGTTAATACACTGAAGGACCCTCAGCTCAAACAAATAATTATAATTGACAACAAAAGTGTAAACACGGTCCTCATTAGTGAATTTGCTAATAGCTATTACCTATTTATAAACATTAGCTCTAATTCTGTCTTTAGTCACCAGATATAGAACTCGAAAGGACCTTAGGGATAATTCAATTCAACTCCATCATTTTTCTGCTGTGGAAACTCAGACTTTGCAGAGGTGAAGAAACTATTTACATAAATCCAGTAATCAAACCTTCACCTAAAGACTCCAAATCTAGCCCCTTTTCCACTCTTCTGGGCTTTGTGGTAGTGACGACATATGGACAGATGAAAATCGTAATGACTTTAGCATTCCCTTTGCCACTCTCTGCCCACCTTACACCTCAGCAGCTCTCAATGTCCCTTTGAAGTTGAATACGTGAGACAACGAACAACTAAATATGGAGACTAGTGGCCTTAAGTCATTTATATCTTTATTTTATCACTCACTCAACATTTATTCATTCCCCATTGTCTGTAAGTCATTATGATGACATTGCAGGAAATATCAAAATTTCTTATTAGACACAGCATTTCCCAGAGGGGCAGCTTGACTCAACGGAGAGTCCAGACCATGGAATCTAGAAATCGAGATTCCAGCCATGAGTTGAGTGACCTTGGATAGACCACTTTCCTTCTCTGAAGGAAAATGAGGTAGAATAAGTAGTCTCTAAGATTTATCTCAATCCCCAAAGATTATCATTCTAATTAAAGTACATATTTTGAAATGTTAATCTTTGGGAATTTATCATTCTAATAAAAGTGCTTTTCAAAATAGAATCAGAACATTTCTGATAAGAATTCCTATCTCCTCAGCGCGTAGTCTGTATTCATATTTTGCGGTGTCTGTGTGTATATGTATCTCCATATGTAATTTGTTTTATAGATATGGGGAGAAGGGTTGATATTTCCTTCTCCAGCTCATTTTACAGGTGAAAAACTGAGGACTTCCTTAGGGTCACTCAACTAGCAAGTATCTGAGGCTGCATTTGAACACAGGAAAATGAGCCTTCCTGACTCCAGGTCTAGTATTCTATCCACTGAGCCATGTACTTGCACTATCATATGTGTGTTTGTGCATTCTTCTGCATATATACATATGTAAATGCATATGCAAATATATGTAAATTGGAGGATGGCTGTGAGCTCGGGTCCATTGCAAGTCTCCATTCAGTCAATCTGCTTCAGGATATTTCATATGAGATACTTAACTTGAACAATCACCAGAGTGACTTGATGACATTCAATATGAAACTGCCTCGGTCAGCATCTGGCTGCTAGCCAGGGCAAAAGGGAACCACATGGCATTGGCTTGTACCTGCAGGGGAGCAGTTGTAAAGTGTGTGTGTGTGTGTGTGTGTGTGTGAAAGAAACATTATTATGTTACCAATTAGGTAACTGCCCTCCAGTGCAGAGCTGGCCAGTTAATTAAGCAGGTTACCCCAATGGTTAAGCATTTAAATGCCTGACTGACAGCAGGTGCAAGGAAAAACCTCCAGCAGTCACTGACGAGAGGTGCAGAAAAGGCTGCTCTCAAAGAGTAAATGGTTATTGTTTGGGGAGTTGATTTGTTTTAAAAACCACTAGTCAATCACCATTTGTCTGGTCTCTTTTGGGCCCACAGGACTTTTCCTGTTGGCCGTTTGGCTCTGGGAAAGAGTACTTAGCTTCAAATTGAATCTTATTACGGTCATAAACACTGTCCTTTCTAAGTGTCAACTCCAATAAAAAGGTCCACCAACAACTCATTGTCCTTTACCATGTCATCTCCTCCACATTAGGCAGGGATAGACCTTTAATGTCTTACAGATTTATGAGGTAACAATTGAGATAATAGAGTTAAAAGAGAACTGCCAATGCAAAAACACAGCAGACAGGGGAAATGATGAGCTCATCTATAAAACATTAGCCATTTGAGACGCAGAGCGGCAAAGAGATGTTTCAGGCAAAAGACACTCTTTGAGCCGGTTTTGAATTAAGTGGATTCACATTTTAACCCTGCTACCCACCTTTTTATTGCTAGAGAGCTAATGTGGTATCCTGGAAAGAGCCTTGGACCTGGATCCTAATCTGGCTTCTGCCCCTACCTCCTAGGTCAGTCTACTTTTCCAGGACTCAGTTCCTCATCTGCATCATGTGACAATGACATTGAACTTGACCAGATCTAGAGCAAAAATTCCTTTGACTCTTAAGACCTGTCATCAAGCTCTGATCCTTGGCTTTTCCTAGCATGTGACCTTTCACAGGGTCTTGTCATTTATTAGCCATGTGATCTTCCCGTGAATCGCTTTTTCATTTATTTAAAGGGGGTAATTGTTACTTCATAGAGGCATTGTGAAGTTCAAAGAAGAGGATGTATGGGAATGTGCTAGATAAACACAAGCTATTATGTTGGCCATCTGTTATGACAGAAGCTCTTGAAATGGAAATTCCAATCAGAAACTCAAGGGTCTGTGATGGCTACACTGAGTCTTCCTGAGCAGCTGGCTGCCACTTCCTAATCTTCTCCCTTTTCACCTCTACCTCTTGGAATCCTTCCCACCCTTCAACGCTCAAGTTCAGTGTCTCATCTTGAATATCTTTGCTGATCCCTTTCTTTATCTTCCTTTCCTCCTGCCCTTGATACAATTCAATTTAGTACTTATCTGTGCATATGATGTATCCTTCCCCTAAAATGGAATCTCCTTGAGAGCAGGAATTCTTTTTTTTTTTTTTTTTAAATTTTCAGTGCCCAGTACAAACAGATAAATGCTTGGTCAGTTGAATTGAATCCTGACTCACTCTGCTCCTTCAGATGATTAACAAGTAGACACAGTCATTTGGGGAAGAAGAGGACACAACCAAGTGAGAATTTAGGAATGGTCTCCAGTGGGAACTACTCCAGAACATAGCACTGAAGCCAACTGGGAATCCCAAAGGTTAGAGCAAGGGAGGACACGTTAAGCTTGAGACACAGACAGGGCAAAGGATTATCATGTATAACCAAGATCACTTAGGCTAATGTGACTGCAACAGAAGTTTCCATCCTATGTGAATTCTCTGGTTTGCTGCAGGAGAAAGCCATTTACATTGATTACATTTTCTCCACTATGAATTCTTTGACATACTATAAAGTTGGATCACTAACAGAAGATCCTATCATGTTGTTATTATTATAAGAAAGGACACAATTTATATAACAGTCTGCTCAGTCTGGTACCTTGTTAACAGAAAATTGCTTTGAGACATATGGTATATACTAGAAAAATAATGTGATGGAGTTGGTTTCTCTACCATCATTTTCTGACAAATTTATTGTATACATTAAATTAACAGCAAATGAGCAGAAGTGATTAAAATTCAGCACAACCTGAGAAGCTGAGACCTGTTTTAATTGACTTGTTAATCTTAGATATAAAAACTAGGAGATGTTGTTATTCCTCTCTCAAATTCCTTATTTCTGCAGGCCATTCTCTAAAGTAGGCCCTAAGTGCTTTTACTTTAGATCTGACTATGCTAGTCCCTTATCAGGAAATTCCATTGTCTTCCCAATGCCTCTAGGATAAATATCTTTAGTTGCAACTTCTCTCATTATACATAACTCCTTCTCCTAGAAACTTAATAACTCAGAGTTCAATAAGTCAAGAAAGATAAAGGATTCCCTATTTGATAAAAATCTGCAGGGGAAATTGGAAAACATTCTGGAATAAATCAGGCTTTGACCAATACTTTACACCATATTCTAAAACATATTCTAAATGGAAACAGAAGCTTAATATTAAAGATGATATTACAAAAAAAATTAGAAGAGACAGCTCCTATACCTCTTATAACCATGGCAGATGAAGAAAACAAAGATAAAAGCAATTGCAAAATATAAACTTGATAAAAAAGATAAAACAAAACTGAAAGTTTTCTGCTCAAATAAAACTAATACAACTTTGGTAAGAAGGGAAACATTTGAATGTAGAAATAATATTTTATCCAATTTCCTTGATAAAAGTTTGGTGTCCATACTGAGGTACCACTTCATACCTCTCAGGCTTGCAAAGGTGACAGGAAATGATGATAATGATAAATGATGATAATGATAAATATTGGAGGGGATGTGGGAAAACTGGGGCACTAATATATTATTGGTGGAGTTGTGAATGGATCCAGCCATTTTGGAGAGCAATTTGGAACTATGCCCAAAGGGCTGTCAAACTGTGCATACTCTGATCCAGCAGTGTCTCTACTAGGTCTGTATCTCAAAGAGGAAAAAACCTATGTGTGCAAAAATGTTTGTGGCAGCCCTTTTTGTAGTGACAAGAAACCTGAAACTGAATGGATGCCCATCAGTTGGAGAAGGGTTAAATAAATTGTAGTATAATGAATGTTATGGAATATTATTGTTCTATAAGAAATGATCAGCAGGATGATTCCAGAAAGGCCTGTAGAGGCTTACATGAACTGATGGTAAGTAAAATGAGTAGAATTGTACACAGCAATAACAAGATTATATGATGATCAACTGTGATGGACATGGCTATTTTCAACAATGAGGTGATTCAGGCCAATTCCAATAGACAGAATGAGCCAAATGCATCCAGAGAGAGGACTATAGGGACTGAATGGATCATAACATAGTATTTTCACCTTTGTCGTTGTTGTTTGTTTGATTTTTTTTCTCTCATTTTTTTTTCCTCTTTGATCTGATTTTTTCTTGTGAAGCATGCTAAATGTGGATGTTTAGTAGAATTGCACATGTTTACCCTATATTGAATTCAAGAGAAAAATATGGAACACAAGGTTTTGCAAGGGTGAATGTTGAAAACTGTCTTTGCAAGTATTTTGAAAAACAAAAACCTATTATTAAAAAAGTAATGTCCAAGATTTAAAAACAATTAACAAATATGTATTTATGAATATATGTAAACATGTATACATATCTATCTCTATCACTCTATCTATATGACAGAAAAAACCATACACCATAAATAAGAAATCAAAGGATATGAATAAAGAATTCTCAAATGAAAAAATGCAAACTATTAGCAACCATGTGAAAGAATGTTCCAAATTACTTAAAATAATAAAAAAGCATATCAAAATAACTCTGACCAATTATTTCATACACAGCAAATTGGCAAAGATAATAAAAGATGAAAATCATAAATGCTGGAAGTACTGTAGAAAGATAGGCACACTAGTGGATACTATGAATTAGTACAATTATTTTGGTATTTATTCTATTTATATTTACTCTGTATATACATATCCATTCATCTATCTATTTATCTATCTATGATATCTATCATCTATTTACACAAAAATACACAATGCACAAGGTGAAATGTAAAACATAATGGTCATGTCTTGTGAATGAGGAAGGGTTTTGGGGAAAAGGACCACTTCTTTCACACACATTCAATTGTGGACATAAATATAACCATGTATATAAATACAAATACAAAGAACAGAATGATTCTTGCTCTGTAGGTATTTACATTTTGGGGGGCAGTGAGGAGTGGAGAAAAGTACTTGGTTTTGTTCTTTGTATTTGTTTTCCAGCACTTAGCATAGTTTAGGCACTTAATAAATGCACATTAAACACTCAGCTAAATCACTTGGTTATATTTGTCTTCCTACTCATCATCTAAAGCACCATAAGAACATGATGAAATCACTCCAGTAGATAAATAACATGTGTTCTTCTCTTTCTTTCTTTCAGATTGGCAGATAATAAAAAGTTGCCTTTTATGAAGCCATTTTTGAATATTAAGTGAACTGAGCAAAGATCAGGTACAACATATTCTAAGTGTCTGATGTATAAAAGTGGTAGAAGTACTTTGAAGGCTATCAGTGTCATGAGAGAGTTAACAGTATACATGGAATCCTTGTAGTTAGACCACCAACTTGGAAGGGTACCACAGAAGTCTTGTTGTACTATAGAAATGGGGGGGATGCTAGATTTGGATCTGAGGGCCTGGGTTCAACACCCAGTTTTCTCATATATTGTCTATAGGGATTGAAGGACCTTAGCTTTTCTGATCCCTGGATTCCTGAGGCAACGAGGTATGGTAGTGGATAGAGTGCTTTGGGTAAATTACTTGTTTACCTCAGTTTCCTCAAATAAAATAAGTAATAATAACACCTACTTTCAAGGGATAACTGTTGTGAGGATAACTGAGATAATATTTGTAAAGCTCTTGGCACATTGGCCAGAATATGGTAGGCTCCATATAACTGCCATATAAATGGCAGAGGGGATTGGTGTTCAGGTTTGAGTGGGACTAGGTAGCTTCTGAGGCCCTTTCCAATTAATCTCCATGAATCCTACTGATGAGAGAGTCCATCAGTAGTCATCCTTACACTGCCTGAATAGCCATTGTGCAGGAGAGCTCATCACCTACGGGAGTAATTCACTCTATTTTCCTAAAAACCACTAGTGACCATAAAAATCCTATTTGATTATAATCTATTGGCTTTTTACCTCTCTCTCTCCTTTTCTTTACCTAACCCTGTTCTTCATCTGCACCTTGATTTCCAGTCTCTTGACCCCTCAATTCTCTCTCAGGCCATCTTCCCTCACTAGTTACTTTTACCTCTTTTCCTTATCTTGATTCCTTATGAACCAATTCAACTCTATACTAAAAGATCAAAATGTAATTTCCCCTTAAAATTTATATTAATTGGTTTTAGAGCTATCATCTAGGTTAATCCTACTTTCACATTACAGAGTGGGGTCTGACCAGGGCAGAGTATAGCAATAATATTATCCTTGTTCTTCTATCCTTTTAGTTTCTCATTTTAAAGCTCAAATACAGGCACACAAAGCCAGATCTTGGTGCTCAGCTTGGTACTTGGTGCTTGGAACTCTCCAAGGAAATTCCCGAGAAAAGAGCTGCTAATGGAGACAAGCTGGTTTTCATCTTTCTTCACTTCTCAGCTGGCTTCTCGCCATACCCTCAGGAGATTATTTATTCATCATAAGAATATTAAAGTGACCAATGCTCTCTCCAGATCCTGTGTTGTTTGACATATTATTCTGTAAATGAAATAAATGAAATGTACAACTTGTGGTGATCATGTCCTCTTACTGAGGAAGGGCTTTGGGGGAAAGAATCACTTTTTCATAAACATTCAACCTTGTACAGTTTTCTTGGAATTTGGGCATTTTTAGTTGCAAAAAGATTTACTCTGAAGGATCCAATAATTGTTCCTGATGTAGCAAATCTAAAAATTGGCAACCTCTTAGCCTTACTTTGGGATTAACAACAGAACAATAGCTGACATATCTGTAAGGTTTTAAAGCAGGAATATTTAACTTGAGGCCCCTGAAATTGGTTTTAAAAATGTATTAACTAACTACATCATTATCATAAGTTTCTTCAACAATCCATTGTGTTTTATTTCTGAATTAAAAAATATTATTCCGAGAAAGGGTCCATGAAATAAAGGAAAGAATGAATGTCTTAAGGTTTATAAAGCCTTTTACAGATGAGGCAAAATGGCATTGCATGAAAATACTTATATTATCCACCTCACAGAAGGGTAGACAGTGTTTTGTAAACTCATTTGCTATAGAACCATGAGCTATTATTAGTAGTCTGGATAAGTTCAGGCCCCATCTAGCTCTACTGTACAATGATGCTGAGTATTTGAAGGGTACGGCATGAAGAGCAGGGCCCATTTTTGCAAGGTACCATAGATTTCTGTTGTTTTCAAGAAATTTATTATACAAGGTTGTTAGAGATCATTGGGATGCACCTTGTTATAGGGGAAAGCTAATGAGAACACTGGTCCTGGAGACAGGAAGGCGAATTTAAATTTTAGTCTCAGACACTAGCTGTGTGACTCTAAGTAAGTCACTTAATCTCTGTTTCCTGAATTGTAAAGTGAGGCTATTAATAGCACTTGCCTCATAGGATTGTAGTGAGGATCAAATGAGATAGTATTTGTAAAATGTTTAACATGGTACAGTGTGTGTGTGTGCTTATTCCCTTCCCTTCTCTCTCCCTTTGTCAGGAATGCATACATAATTGAATGTATGAGTGAATAAAGAAATATTTATTAGGAGGAGCTGAGTTCAAATTCTAAATCAGGCACTATTATCTTGTCTAAAGATCAATCCCCTTCCTTCCTCAATGAATTCAAAACATGGCTCCTGACTATTTTCTCCTCTCCAAATCCTGCCTTCATACTAAGAGACCAGCATCCACAGATTCTCCCTTAAAAATCTTAACTTCCTCTACTTCCTATGAGCTACTCCTCCCTCCCACTCCAGGCTCACACAAAGATACTCATCCCCCTGACCTTACCATCATCCACTAACGTATCATCTCTATGTTCAAGAATTCTAAAATCATCTTATTTGACTGTAATCTATCGTCTTTATACCTCTCCCTCTGTGTTCCTTTATCTAACTGTCTGTACCCTGACCTCCAATCCCTTGACCCTTCAATTCTCTCTCAGGCCATCTTCCCTTACTAGTTATTTTTTTTAAAGACACTCTTCTCATAATGTTTTTAAATGCATAAGATAAACATAAAAGCAACTAATTATATTAAAATGCAGTTAAAAACACAACACACACACACACACACACACACACACACACACACACACACACATTTTTAAGACACAAGTCCATGGACACCAAGTCCTGCTCTAAATCCCAAGAAGAAAGTGAGCTAGAAGACTGATAACTAAGTTTGAAGAAAGAAAAATTTGAGGATTTTCTCTTAAAAGCCTAAGATCTTGTATACAGTTGACTAACATGACCTTAATATCTAAATTAGTCTACTGCTCAGTGTCAATGACAGGACTCTGTGTGTACAAGCAAGGATGCTGGGTGAAACTATTAGCAGCTCCCATGGTTAGATTGTAGGTCTGTACAAGACAATAAAAGACATTGAGGGGACAGCAAGATTAGTGAACATTTAGGCTAGAGGGTTCTGGGAATTAATCCCAGTGTTCACCCAAGATTTTGGGTACAATTATAATCAGATCATTCGTCTTTGGAAAGGCAGCAGGAGCCAGTGATCAATACACCTAGAGAGGATTGTTGCCAACTAGAAGAGGCATATGGGACTAAAAAACAACTCCCTGGAAAGTCAAACTACAAAAATATTGCAGGAATATTTGTTAACCCCCAAAACCTGAAAGGAGCCCGAGTTGTGTAGAAGCTCAGAGCTGTCTTGAGGGGAAAAAAGTCTATCCTTTTGAGGTTGTCACTGGTGCAGCAGACTTTTCTTTTAAGTTCTACAACATATCATGGAACAAAGAAGGGGAAAAGAATAAGCATTTATGCAGCGCCTACTGTGTGCTAAGCACCATGTTGAGTGCCCTTTGCAAATATTTACAATTGATCCTCATGACAATCCTGGGAGATAAATGCTATTATTATCTCCATTTTCTAGTTGAGAAAACTAAAGTGATTTGTCCACGGTCACACAGCTAATGAGTGTCTGAGGCCAGATTTGAACTTAGCCTTTCCTGACACAGGATCCTTAGCTTTATCCACTGCACTAACAACTGCAGAAAGAGAATGATGAAGAAAAGGCAAGAAATGAGGGAAAAACCAGAAGTAAGCATTTACTGAATGCTTACCCTGGGCCAGGCACTGTGCCAAGTGCTCCAGAGCACTTTTTTTTTTAAATTTAAAATTTAAAAATGGTGCCTTCCTTCAAGGAGCACATGGTCTAGTGCAGGGGTCCTCAAATTATGGCCCATGGGCCAGATGCGGCAGCTGAGGACGACTATCCCCTTCACCCAGGACTATGAAGTTTCTTTATTTAAAGGCCCACAAAACAAAGTTTTTGTTTTTACTATAGTCCGGCCCTCCAACAGTCTGAGGGACAGTGAACTGGCCCCCTATTTAAAAAGTTTGAGGACCCCTGGTCTAGTGGGTCAACAATACATAAATAAATTGGTACACAGAAG